>NC_034009.1:10952626-11105545 GCF_000346465.2 Prunus persica
TCAGTTGAGGTTTTGAGATCATGAGATCATAATAACCAAGCGCTTTGTGTTTGATGGATCAAAGGTTGAGGTTTTGAGATCAAGATATGAACAAACAAGTTGTCAAACGCCCATAAAAAGTTGAGGACTTGTCTACTTTGTTATGAGAACTTGAAAGTAGCAGCTCAAACGTTGTAGGCAGTTGTTTATATTATGGATCTGCGTTCAAGGTTGAAGCCACCTCTGCCTCATAATTATGGAGGTTCACAAACGGCTTGCGTCCATTAATTGAAGAGAAATTATATATATGGGTTTAAACCGAAGAAGAAAGAACAAAACAAAATGACTAAAATAAACATTAAACATTGGAGAACTTGCTCCCACTTCTTCCCTTCTTCTTCTTCATCTTCGACCCACCTCCAACCTTGGATACTGCTTTTAAAAATAAAAATAAAATAAGAAAGAAAGAAAAAAAGACAACCTAGTTCCCCCCTGAGTTGGTTTCATATGCGTATCAACCATAGCCTATTACCCACTTGGATGAACAAAATGAGATTATAGCCTAGACACATCGGAAGCCAAATGGGATACGGAAGTATGGCACGCAATAGCACCTACCAATAAGCTGCCCACACGATGAATAGGCTTCCCCAAGTGATGAAAAGGTATGGAAATGGAAGATTATAGCCCCCCCAAAGTGATCAAGTGTGGCTTAGCTAGCTAGCTAGGAAACCTAGAGGAAGAGGAACAGTAAAAAAAAACATGAGAAATATAATGAACAGGAAACCTTCCTTTATATTAGAGGTTAACCCTCTCTCTCTCTCTCTCTCTCTCTCTCTCTAAAACCTTTCAATTAACTAGAAACACAGAAAGGGATTAAAGCTTGGGGGGTTAGGATAGGTGTCTTTAACTGCCACAAGTTATAATGAAGGGCAATCACCAAGGGGTAAAAAGGCTGAGAGAGTTATTGTGTTTATAAGTGTGCTATTCACTTTTGCAGAAAATCTAGGTCAAGGGTTGGTGCTGGAGTGAAACCTCGGACGACTGTGTATCCTTTTCCAGTTTTGTTTTTTTGTTTTTTTATGACATACATTTTAGGATATGCTCGTTGCTATTGGTAGAGTTTATTGCAAATTTGAGTAGTTGATCATTTTTTGTTTTGAATTTCAAATTGATAGGCCAGTGTTTTCCCTTCATTTATATCAAATTGTCAAATTTTATAATTGTTATGATTTGAAATTAACTTGTTCAAAAGGCAAGACGTGTTCTTGCTCCCTCAAATTCTTGGTCCCTATGTTTTTGTTAGAAACTAATTTACCTGTATATTTTTACCTCTAGGTACATTATTGAACTTGTAAATTTTGGTAACTTAATTTACAACATATAAATATAGGTAAATTAATGTGTAATTTAGAATATTGATTGTAAAAAAAAAAAAAAAAAAAAAACACATACAGTTGCCCTGAAACATGTTGTACCACAAAATCATAACTAAGCAATATTTTCAACACACGAACACAATTTTATGCAAATTTGACTATTTGATCATTAATTGTTTAAATTTCAAATTTATGGGTGACTTTTTTCCCTTAATTTATTTTCATAATTCTTTTGATTTGAAATTAGTTTGTTCAATCCTGCTCCCATCCCTCCAACCAAATTGTTCATCGCATTAGAAGCCATCGACACAATAAGGCTGGAGGAGACTTTGAATGCTAATATATGTCCATGTATATAAATCTTCCCCTGCTATGCTAATATGAATGAAAATGCCTAGACTTTGAACGTTAATCAATACAATACCTTTCTCTTTCGTATGTTAGCAGTTAAATAACACATAACCGTCGTCACTTCCACTGAGGCCACTTGGTTGTTTCTGTGGATCCTTTCCTAAAATTTGAAAAACCAGAAGTATCTGCAGCATCATGCCATATCATTTCCATCTGGAGGAAGCAAACGAGAATAGTCATTGGACGTTAATTATATTAGAAGAAAAGGAAAGAAAAGATGCTGTGAATTCATGTGTTTAGGATTCAAAATGTAACAAAAAGAAAGTAATAATAGAGAAAAACATACATCTCCAACAATCACTGTGTCACCTTCCTTGACACCAAGTTTTATAAGAGACTTGTTCACACCACAAGCCTCCAGAACATGTTGGAACCTTCTCCCAGAATCCACATATCTGTTCGAACACATTCATTATAAATTGTCATGAGTATTGGACCAACAGAAAGAAACATGTCAATTATTCCAAAACAGATACAATGAAGCATTGGCATTGTAATCAATTTGAAGAACATTCAATGATGTAAGATATGACTGACTGCAGATTATAGCAGTAATTTGATGATACAAAATGTGTGGGTGAGATAAACATAAAACCCAACGATACTAAAACAATGGTGCAATTTAGAGCCATGTTAAAGGCATTGTATGCACATGTTTTTTTAAATAAAAAAAATTATGAAAAACAAAAATGTATTGAAACAATTAATAAGCTATTCAGGTTCAGGAAAATCCTTTACTTGGGGTACTATATCAACACAAAGTAATTGAAGAGACCAATTAAAGAGACAAGAATTTAACATCATGAATTGAATTGCGCAGAGAAAACAACTAAAAACAGGGAATGTCCCAACCAGAAAAGTAAACCCCAAAATTGAGAGGAAAAAAAAAAAAAAAAAAGAAGAAAACTCTCAGTGAGAAGAGTGGCTAAATTGGTCTGCATCAATTCATCAATCTGTATTCATTAGATATTTTCTACCAAACTACATCAAAAGAAGAGGTGGATATTGCTTCACTCTATTTACTAGTGAGATTGTCCGCCTCACACCACTGATCAATCCCCTTACCCTACTCTATTCTTTCACGAAGACAGAGGCAACAACATGAAAAGACTTTTATCAGTCACGAGAATCAAAAGAATTATATGCATAATAATGCATCTTCATTGCATATCGTCAATGTGCATTTAGAAGCTAAAGCTTTTCTTAATGATACAAATGCGATATCATAACAGGTCAGACTTATGAAGTCAAGAAAGCATAAGATGGAAAAACATGGAGGCGACAATAAAGATTTGTTAACCTACCGCCAATTTGTCATCTGAACAAACCGTTGCAACCCAGATCCCACAACATGCCAAGTATTGGTAGTGCTGTCATGAGTGATCTCAAACTCATTAATAGAAGCAGTTTGCTGCTTCCGCACCATCTCAGCTACATGATTTAAATTGACCGGATCTTCTGGACTTCAAAGGAGACTTGTCAACACAGTGACAAAATAACATATGGAGTTAAAACTTATCTATCCTATAAAACAAAACCCGAAAAAGAATAAATGTATGTCTAAAAATTGTCAGAAATTCTTAGGGGAATGTAGATATAATTTATTTAAAATAAGAAATTTTTTTTATATAAAAACTTTGACCTGCTAACTTGTCCTCTGCCATTTTATTTTCTCGTAGAAGCTGGTAAGCAGCAGAGGACACTTCATGAGTTCCCTCTCTTTTCACTGCACTCATGCAAAAAACTTCAATCCCACGAGCTTCTAAACTTTCTTTGAATGATTGCCAGTTTTCATATGCATCTGGAAGGTCCATTTTATTGAAAGCAACAAGATAAGGCTTTTCAGCAATTTCAGGACTAAACAGTTCCAACTCTAGACGGACTGCATCAAACTCAAATTCTGGCTGTTGTGATGAGCCATCAACAACATGTATCTGAGATTTCCAGAAAGATGAAGTTCATATCAATATACAACATTGTTAATACAAGGCAAATAATAATGATGGTGATGATAAAGAATTAAATAAAACGTAAATAACAAAATCAAATTAAATAATAAAATTTAAAATAGTAATTAGAGAATAAATATGGAGTTCTTTTGTTTTCCCTAGCCAGAGAGAGAAGTAGACTTAAAATTCCAAAATTTAGCCTTCCGAATTTTGTACCTATTGTAAAATAGGAAGGAAGGACCCAATATATAATACACGAAATTGACAAAAAATGACAAGAAAAAACACCATATATGTTAGTTGAAAGACAATACTTATTGTGTTTCCACGGGCTCAGACATTAAGATAAGGTAAAGACATTAAAATGATAAAAATAATCAACTTGTTTTCATCCCTGAGCATAAAAAAAAATTTGTAACTAAGTTTTCAATAACTTGGGAGATGATGGTCACAGCTTATACCAGGGCAGAACACCTCTCAGTGTGCCGTAGAAACTCATGTCCCAAACCAAAACCCCGGTGTGCTCCTTCAAGTAAACCTGGCAGATCTGCTACTACCATTGTAGAATCATAGTCAAAAGAAACCACACCCAGATTAGGAAGTAAAGTTGTGAAGGGATAATTTGCTATTGTTGGCTGAGCAGCACTTATCACACTCAAAAGTGTGCTTTTCCCTGCATTTGGGGCGCCCACTATTCCAATATCTGCAACTAGCTTTAGCTCCAGCTCCAACCACCTGATCAATAATACCATCATTTCATTCATACTGTTCAAGTAGTGAAAATGATAACACAAAGATAGCAAGTATCTCTAATTTTGACATGGCTGGGAGCAAGGAGACGCCAATTATTGTAAGATATCAGACAGCCTCTACCAATTCTAAGAATGAATTTAACTAAGCTAACCCCAACTGTTTGATACCAGCTAATGATTGCCTATTTTCAAACTCGAAACCTGCAAGTAGAACAAAGAGAAACACTACATGTCTACAAGAGAACCTCCTTTACACTAACATGAGTAGAGATATCCTGGAAATGCACCTAACTTCTACTTACACCAATATTTGGGTCACACTATCAGTTTTTTTAAACGCTTGGTGCATATCAACATTTACTGCCAGAATAATGTCTCAAATAATTCACAAGTTTTTCACCATTGTTCTACTTTTGAATGACTACATGCTAACAGAACCATTCCAACTATCAAAAATCACAATTTAAGAGCCAAACAACATTAATGATAACAACAAGCAGCATAAACTTAAAGCAATGCAATTCGGTTGATTAGAGAACCAAAAGAACTGAACTCACATTTCAGGACCCTCTGCACCATTCTCAGCAATCCTTGGCACCTTATTCGTCCCTGACTTAAACGAAGCGTTCCCTCTCCCGCCTCTTCCTCCCGGCAACAACAATGCAAGCTGCCCGGGATGCAATAACTCCAGAAGCACCTCCTCCTTCCCAGCCTCTCGAACAACAGTCCCAGGAGCTACTTTAATCACGACGTCCTCTCCCTTAGCCCCATTCTGGGACTGCCCTCTTCCATGATCACCTCTACCTGCCCGAAAATGAACACTGTTTCTAAATGGCAGAAGTGAATTCATCGAACCATCTACTTCCATATACACATTACCACCTCGCCCACCGTCACCGCCTGACGGACCTCCCAAAGGCACGAACTTTTCACGCCGCATTGCAACTACGCCGTTCCCTCCATCCCCTGCCTTCGCGAAGATTTTTGCGCGGTCGAAACACCGCATTACTGCTGGTACTCCCTTCTCCTTCACTTCCCCTTCCTCCAATTTGCCCTCATTATCGGTTAAGTTCACAGTTTCGCCCTCCTTAAAACCTAGCAATTCACCGTCGTCGTTTTGATAAACACTTTCCAATTTGTCATCACTAAACCCCTCAATATCGCTATCATCATCTTCCTCGTCCAGTTCAGAATCATAAGTCCCCTCAAAGACCTCAAATTGACTATAATTCACCCCCAAATTACCATCCAATCCCTTTTCTTCTTCTTCTTCTTCTTCCTCCTCCTCTTCACTGCTTAAATTATCAATCTCCTTCTCAACTTTAAGCGCGACATTTGATTCGGAGAGCTTGACTTCGGATGAGAACTCAAACGACGACGAATCCAAAGAAGGGAGGGAGAAGTCCTCTCTGGGAGGCAAGCGAGTGTAGGTGGTGGCTTCGACTCCGATGGATGACAACTGTTTGGCGCCAGTTCGAGCCTTCAGCTTATGGCTAGGCTTAGGGTTAGGGCTCCGTACTGTCTGCTTCTTCACCGGAGGTTTGCGAGTTTGTGGGACCCTGGGGCGAGCCATAGCGTACGGACAGAAGCTTATGGATATGGTCGCCATTTTCAGGCGCGGCAAAATGAAACTCCAAGTTTTCTTGAGCTGGTAAACTGCTAACGGAGTTTGTCGTTAGAGCAACTCCACCCATTTGCCCTTAGCCATGGCAAGGGTGGAGCTAGGACAAGCACTATTCACGTGAATAGTGGTTGCCCTTGCAAATAGTAAATCGTTTCTCCACCCGTTGCCCTTAGCCATGGCAATTACTATTCACTTTTTTGTTTTTTCCTCCTATTTTTTAATGAAAATAATTAATTTGGGTAATATTTTCAGATAAGATTTTCGGATTCCTACGTGTCAAGACTATTCATAATCAGATAAAATTTTCGGATAAGATATTTGGATTCAAATTTCGGATTAATTTCAAAGTTCAAATTTCAGATAAATTTTTGGGTTCAAATTTCGAATGAATTTCAAAATTCAAATTTCAGATAAATTTGGGTTCAAATTTCAGATAAATTTGGGTTCAAATTTCGGATGAATTTCAAATTTCAGATATGATTTTCATCCAATAAAATCAAGCCACATGGCATGTCTATCTTGCCAAATTTTTCTATAAAACCAGAGTCTCAGCTCATACCTCTCACACCACATCTTTCTATTTTTTCATTTCTGAGAGTTTATAATTCATACTTCATTCATTCTGAATGGAAGAATTTAGGAGATGCTTGGAGAGACAAGAGAGAGAAAGAAGAGAGAGAAACCGTAGAGCAGATGAAGTCAATGAGTTGCAGAGACAAGTCGATGAGCAAGTTCTCATAACAGTGGCTTTGGAAGAAGAAGAGAACCAAGGTCGCCGCCATAGTTCACAAGCCGGCCGCCGCCGGAATGTGGAAAGACATAGGCATTCTAGGGGTAAGAATCTTTTGGAAGATTATTTTATCCCAACTTCTTTGTACTCTGATGTTGATTTTCGAAGGCGATTTAGAATGCAACCTCATTTGTTCAATAAAGTCATGCATGATATTTGCAATTATGATGCATACTTTGTTCAAAAGTGTGATGCTGCTGGGGTTTTGGGGCTTCTTCCGGAGCAAAAGCTTACAGCTGTTATACGAATGTTGGCGTATGGAGCATCTGCTGATCAGGTGGATGAGATTGCCCGGATGGGGAAGTCCACTACGTTGGAGGCTTTGGTAAGATTTTGTCAAGCTGTTGAAACTCTGTACACTAGGGACTACCTGCGTAGACCTACTCCCAGGGACCTCCAAAGGCTTCTGCAAAAAGCCGAAGCTCGAGGATTCCCTGGAATGATTGGTAGCATCGACTGCATGCATTGGCAATGGAAGAATTGCCCAACTGCCTGGCAAGGTGATTATGGAAATCGAAAAGGCCAAAAAAGTATCATCCTTGAAGCGGTTGCTGGTTTCGACACATGGGTTTGGCATGCCTTCTTCGGAGTTGCAGGATCACAAAATGACCTCAACGTGCTGGGTCAATCCCCCGTCTTCAACGATGTATTGAGAGGTCAGGGCCCCAATGTCACCTATGAAGTCAACAATACAGTATACCAGACAGGATACTACCTAGCTGATGGAATCTACCCGAGGTGGACGACTTTTGTCAAAACCATTCCAAATCCCCGATCCCAGAAGCAAAAATTATTTGCTACATATCAAGAGGGATACAGGAAAGATGTCGAAAGGTGTTTTGGCATCCTTCAAGCCAGGTGGTTGATTATTCGAGGTGCGGCCCGCATGTTTGATGAGGAGATCCTCAGAAGCATTATGATGACTTGCATCATCCTCCATAATATGATTGTGGAGGATGAGTACGATTATGATGCTTTAGAGGTCTACGAACCGGATCCAATGAACACGGCTTTGACACGGATTTATGAAAGGCCCATGGGGCCAAATGGAGAACCGTTTGAGCCGGAACCGTTGGTGAGGGATGGTCATTTGATGACCCGAATGATAGATCGATATACGGAGATGCAATCTTCGTATATTCATGAAATGCGTCAATTTCACTTGATGGAGCATCTATGGGCGGTGAAAGGCAATGAAGATTAATAATGGAGAATAGATGCTTTGCTTATGTTTTATTTAGTATGGTTTGGTTGTGTTTTTATTTTTATTGTGCCTTGTTTGTACTTTTATTTTTATTATTGTGCCTTGTTTGTACTTTTAATTTTAATTTTATTATGTTTTGTTTGAAGTATGGAATATGTTGAATAAAAAGGTAATTTATTGAATGCTTTGTTTATTAAATAATGAAATGTAATACAAGTCATTATGAATTACTAATAAAATAAAATACATGAATTATAACAACTTTAATAGAAAACAACTAAAATACAAATACATAAAAGATATGCTAACTAATTTAATGGTTTCCATCATTTAACCAATCCGTGTTGCTAGGCCCATCATCCCGGAAAAGTCTTCTTCTCATAACATCCCTTCGTTCTAGCTTCCAAAATTGTTTTGTTTCAGGGGACATATGACTTGTATTCATCGCCATGGTTTCCCGATCTGTCTTGTCCATATCTTTTTTGCGCAAATACTCCCTTTCACGTGCAAACTCAGCATCAAGGGCCAACTCGTGCTCTTGGCGTTTTTGCTCCATTTCTATTCTTATGCCGTTTTGCCTTGCAATTTCCTCCAAAAATTGTGAATTTTGATTGCTTGAATTACCCTTCTTCTTTGCCTTCGCGGCCTTTCGGCCAATGGGCCTCGGCTCCTTTTCGATGGGTGAGTCTTGACTCATAGGAGAATCAAGAGGTGAATCCGATGTCATTGAATCACGGAGTGGCGTCTCGTTTAACACAACCTCCGGACCCGTTGGAATAATTACGAAGCGTTTGCAAAATTTCACCACCTCCCAACATTCATGATGGGTGAAACTTTTTTTGCCACCCCCGGTTGCACCGAACCACATTTGTGCTTGAATCATCTATTGAACAAAAAAATGGAAATGCAATAAATATTTAAAATATATTGGATATGCAAGAAATATTAACAACATATTAAAAATACAAGCAATATTAACAAAATATTGAAAATGCAAGAAATATTAACAACATATTGAAAATGCAAGCAATATTAACAAAATATTGAAAATGCAAGCAATATTAACAAAATATATACAACATATTGAAAATGCAAGAAATATTAACAAAATATTGAAAATGCAAGCAATATTAACAAAATATATACAACATATTGAAAATGCAAGCAATATTAACAAAATATTGAAAATGCAAGCAATATTAACAAAATATATACAACATATTGAAAATGTAAGCAATATTAACAAAATATATATATTAGGAGATTAAACTTAATAACACAAAAATTATAAAATACTTACCTCGTTAGTACGATTTTGCCCACTTCTATAGTTGTCCATCGCTTTTGCTAGGGCATTTCTCCATTTTCCCAACTCTTTATTGAGAATTTTCCACCTACTGGATAATGCCATCTCCGTACGAGTAGACCCCGGAATTTTTTCACAAAATTCGGCATGAATTTTTTTCCACATATGAAAAAATTTCATTTCATTGCCGGACACGGGACAATGACAAATTTGGAGCCAAGCCTCACACAAAGAAACATCTTCCATTGTGCTCCAAGCCCCTCCGGTTTCGATAGAAGAAGCCATAAAAATATGAAATCAAAATGCTAGATGAAAAAGAGGAAAATGTTGTGTAAAAAGAGTGAATATTAGTAGAAGTATAATGAAATGTAAGAGTATTGGTGTTGAAAGTGAAGGGTATTGATAGGTATTTATAGAAAAAAATACCAGAATTTTTTAGAATTTTTTAGAATTTTTTTTCATATTTTTTTCACCCAAAAAAGCCTCAGCTGTTGGATTAGAAAGGAGAAGCAGATCGGAAGGCACTGAGCGCGACACGTGGCAGCCTACCGTTGGCGCTGGCGTCAGCGCTGACGTCAGCGCGCGCTGATTCAAAATTTTTTACCGTTGGCGCGTGCATTGCACGCGCCAACGGTAAAAAATTTTTGACAGCCCTAGCTGACGTCAGCGTGACGCCAGCGCTGACGTCAGCACCCGCGTTTTGGACCTGGGGCTGGTTTGGCCTTCGGGCTGGCCCGAGTTGGTGGGTCCCACACCAAACCCGGGCCTGGGCTGCACGCTGGAGTGAAATTTTTTTTTTTTTCTGCCCTTGCCTCGGGCTGGGCTCCTTCGCTGGAGCCACTCTTATGCCGCTTATCCCCACCTGGATTACGCTCCAAAACGCAGCGTTTCCGCCATGGGTTTGTTTATCCTAAATTCCACACGCAGGCCCGATCGAAATTAGCCCATATCAGAAACAGGAGTTTTGGGCTTTGTTTCAGAAGACAAAAATCAGCCTAGGCAGTTTTGGAAGCACAGATCCTTGTAGACCAATTAGCAAGGATTAAATGCACCGACTGAAAATCAATTACCAATAAATGGTGATTTAATCCAAACAAGCCAGTTGCTAAAAATGATTTTTTGGATTAGGCCCAGTATCAAATATCCCCAAAAGCCCAGCCAAATTGATCACCACAATTGGTCTCAATTCAAATCAACAGATATTTTGGAAGATCTTCTTCCCAAGAAAAAGACCCATATGACTTTGAAAAGTCAAATTTTTTAACTAAAGACAGAGAAAGTGATGGGGAGTTAATGAAACACAGGCTAACCAAGAGAACACTATCTCCATAAACCATTCAAAAAATGCCGGAAAAAAAGGGCGGCCAAGTTTCCTTTCTAGACTCATAGTAGGTTACGTTTTTAAGAAATAAGTAGGAAACAAGAGGGTTGTTCACCAAAAGCAAAACAGACCACCAAGGCAGGCTATTCAGGTTATCGTTTTTCAAGAAACAAGCAGAGAGCAAAAGAGTTGGTTTTTGTCAGAAAAAGCAAATGGACCATCATAGAGACTAATTATTGATAGGTTTCTTTTTTGCCAGATTAAATAAATTCCCTCTGCATTAGAAAATCTTTTTGAAAAAATATAAGTCCTCAAACATTGAAAACAAAGCCTCATTCATATTCTCTATAAATATAAGAGGAGATGAACATGGTTGGGGACAACCAAAAAATTCAATCAAAACAAAAACTCTCAAAGTCACACTGACAAATTCAAAACAAGAGCTATTTGATCCCAAAAAGCCTTCAGACCTTGGGGCAACCAAACTCTTCCATTCATAGAAAAACAGATCAGCCAGAACTCATGTTTTTGACTTCAGCTCAACTCAGAGAAACAGTTCACAAAGGAAACGAGTTCTCTCTCTCGTCACAAATTTAGTTTAGTACAAGCCACATCAAGCAGGATTCGGGTTTTTCATAATATGAAAACCTCAACAAATTTACAAAAATATCTTGAGCTCTCAAAATTGCCAGAATAGCTCTTGAATGACTCATAGTCAAGCAGAACAGATGTCGTAGTGTAGTTCCAGGCCAGTAATCATCAATCCAGTCCTATCCAGACTAAAGAAATCGTATTCCTGCCCATCCAGCATGCTTCCTTATGGCCAGAACATATTAAAGCTCTGCCAATCTCAAGCATTGGTATCGATTTCCAGCTAAGCTTCATCGGTTGAAGGTGCTGATGTTTAGATCCAGTATAAGTACACTCAATCCAGCTTGAGTCATAGGCAGTCATCCATGCAAAAATCGAAGTCCAATGTTCTATTCTCCCTGCAGACGTGGCATTTTCCTTTTGTCTTGAAAGTCCTGTAATAGGCAGTTTTTTCTCAGAAAAGTTTGATCTATTCCCAATATTCATTATAGCCAAAACTACCAGTTTACTGTAATAAATTGTGAAGTCCTTACCAGCCTGATGCAAGAAAAGAACTTACTTGGGAGATATTCCTCACCCAAATTCACAATCACTTGTTAAAGTCAGTAACTTGGGGTGTAAGTTATCTATTTTTCACAAGTCTATTAGGGTTTTTAATTATTAACAGTGACACGCTTGCACACCAAAGAAAGTTGACTTGTTGACCACCAATAGTTTTCAAGCTAATGGGGAACTTTACCCTACCATCACAGGATTGAACTAAAAATGGGTGAACAGTAGTCCAACTTAGTGAAAAATGCCTCATGTTAGACTAGCTCTATAGATCCGCTAGTGATTATAAGCCTTGTTGAAATTAATCCATTATCTAGTTGATTTTAATTTTGATTTATTTATTTACTTTTTAAAGCTCTTTCGGTTTTATTTGGTTTGCTAATGCCTCAAGATCAGCTAATGATCTCATCGTTCCCTCATGATCAAGTTTTTATATAAACAAAAGTAAAAAATTCAACTAAATAGACTCAAATTTCCTTAAATTAAAACGTACATAAACCTAAAAATCAAAATGCTGTTAGATCTTCTTTATTTTATTTTTATTTTTATTTTATTTATAACTATGTTAAAATAAAAATTTAAGAGTCTTTAAACGCAAGTTTGAAGAAGTATTGGAGCCCTAGTCAAACTACCTGTGATGGCAAAGATGTTTTAGCTCCAAGGTATTCTTTTATTTTTGGCCTAATTTTAATATAGCTCTTATTTAAAAATAATAATAATTGACATATTAGCAGAAAATATGGGGATAAATGGACATCCGAAACTAACTTCATAAGAAAATAAACAACGATAATGGTGACCTTTAGCCCTCCTATCTACCCAAAAAAAAAAAAAAGGATAATAAATTTACCTTTTCCACTATCTGAATGATGATCCATTACACTTAATTAATCATGTTTTTCTTTTTAGTTTTGGTCAAAATCTGGTTGCATAAGGCCCTGGTAAGTGCAAATGAAGTTTTGTTAATAACAAAGTCAAATAAGCATGGGTCAAGTTTTATAATATGGTTTCTGCACTTATCATACCCCATACTGATATGATTTTTATGGAATTATATGTATTATATAAAATCTTGATGTAATTATAAGTAAGTTTATTATCACAAAACGTCTCTGACGTTTGCGAAAACTATCAAATTGCATTCTTAAAATTTTTTTGTATCACTCATGGTCTCTAATGTTAATATAGGTGCACTTAAATAGTCCATTTGTTTAAAAAAAATGTTAAATCCAGGAGTATAATCGTCAAATCAATCCTTTTGACCTCTTCAATGACTCAGACTCGTTTGCCACCAATTTGGAACCATTTCCCTCCATTTCTTGTTGGAATTGCTAAAGGTAAGGGGTTAAAATGGAAGGGAATAACATAAACAAATTGAACTGTAAACATCACACGTTGAACAAATTGAATAAACTAACACATTCAACTACATTCAATTATATAATCAACCACGTTCAGTTCCATCACATTAACCCCTACATGACTTCCATCAAAAATCACTTCCAGACACTTTTGTTAAGAAGCTTTACCGCGACAGCCATCGCTCCAATCCCAAATCAACGGTTGCGATCTGCCCGATGGAGGCCGACGACGAATCTTCTGCGATCTGCCGGCATGTCGTCGTCGTGGCTAGAAGCATACTACGATCACACTTGCCGATGACTTGTCGTTTCAGTCTGAGCTCTGAAGCTTCTCTGCTACTTTGATTTGTACTCTGCAACACCAAAAAAGAACAAAAAAGGAACAAAAATTAACTAAGAATTAATGCATTAGACGTTGGCAGTAAAACCCAATTCTCAGAACTACTAGTGCCACAAAAATTCCTGTATTTTTTTATAACACTCGACGAATAAAGCCCAAAAGCAAAAAACAGAGAAAAAAGAAGAATCTGAGGACTCTGAAGCTTTTCAGGTGCTCTGGCGATTGGGACAAGCTTCTCCAGGTGATAGTAGAGCAAGTCACCTCCATGGTTGAGATCCATCTAGAAAAGCTTAAGGTCAGTGAAGTAGGCCTCGCTGCCATCTCCGATTGCTTGGATCTGGAGATTCTACACCTGGTCAAGACCCCTGAGTGCACAAATGCAGGTTTGGTCTCGGTCTCCCAACGCTAATTTGCCTCACCCATCTTCTCTCAGACACTTTTGCAGAAGCTTTATCGCCCAATTTTCCACGACTGAAAAACCCTATTTCTCAGAAAAAGCATAGAAATTGGTCTGATGATGTTGACGATGACCACGAAGAAATATATTTGAAGCGTGAGAGGTAAAAGGGAGTTGACGATTATATCCCTCATAAAATTGGGGATTTAACGATTTTTTTAACGGAATGACTATTTAAGAGCACTTATATTAACGTTAAGGACCATGAGTGATACAAAAAAACTTTAAGGATGCAATCTGATAATTTCACAAACATCAAGGACGTTTTGTGATAATAAGACATATAAGTATATACATACACACCTCATCATAATGCCAAGAAACATATTTATATTTGAGTTGCTGTTGTAAAGTATAAAGTAGTGGAGCCCACTTACTATTTGTTTGTAGACTTTAGTGCATGAGTTTATTCACGGGTGAATAGTGAATAGTGAAGATGATTGGATAGAAACATCACGGGTGCCATTTATCATGCCTATAAATAGGCAATCCTCCTGCCTGCAAAGAGAAGAAAGAAAAACGGAAAGAAACAAAGAAGAGGAAAGAGAGAAGAGAGGAAACAAAGAAGAGGAAAAAGAGAAAAGAGGAAAGAGAGAAAAGGAAAGAGACAAGAGGAAGAGAAGGAAGAAAGAGGAAAGAGAGAGCAGAGAGAAATTCTCCTAGAGAGAAAATTCAGTGAGCCACACATGTTGTAAACACTAAAGTTGTAGCCATATTATTTTATATAGTGAAAAGTTACTGCTACTGCTCTCCGAGGACGTAGGCATAGCCGAACCTCGTTAAATGCTGTGTCTCATCTACTTTACGTGCAGCTCAATATTCGTACATATTTCAGGTTATTTTTATAACACGTTATCAGCACGAGACGCTCTCTATGTGGGATATGCCTTGATGACCATGAGATAAGCACTCTGTTTTCTCTATCTCAATTATTTAATATTAATCTAATATCTAACAATTATGACCAGCCGAGGCGGGTGTAGGTGTGATTAGATCTGTGCCGTGTGTTTGTGGTTGAGATGGACAAGCAAAGGCCAACCTGATATATAGAGCTTTCCACTAATATATTAGTATAATAATATTATATTATATACATAATATATATTGCTAGAGGTTTCTGCAACTTTTAGCTTTATTGCCACTTTTAGCTTTCCACCAACATGATAAGAACCCACCGAAACAAATATATTCATATATACATATACATACATATGTAATATTAATATTGAAATGTGGTAATATAATATGCTATATCTATTCACTTTTCTATTACTAACCACTAACAAAAATGGACCCTTGGTAATACTAAACATATTATCAGTGGGAGACCGTTACTAATACTAACATTTTTCTTATTTTATTCGGTGGTGGTTTTAACCCCATATTTATTTTATTTACTGTATGGTGTAGGTTTATTACCCATACAACAGTATTTATTTAAAAGGGTGGTGCGGGTTTATCGTCTACGCCTTTACTTTTATTTAAATGTATGGAGCAGAATTAGTGCCCATACAAGCACCTTTACTTTATCGCAAATTTACTTTTACTTAAAGTATGATGTGGAATTGACCCTCATACTTTATGAAATTTACTTTATGAAATTAATTTACTGTACATTATTTACTGTATGGTGTAGGTTTATTACCCATACGACAGTATTTATTTAAAAGGGTGGTGCGGGTTTATCGTCCACGCCTTTGCTTTTATGTATGGAGCAGAATTAGTGCCCATACAAGCATGTTTACTTTATCGCAAATTATTACTTTACTGTACATTATTTACTATATGGTGTAGGTTTATTACCCATACAACAGTATCTATTTAAAAAGGGTGGTGCGGGTTTATCGTCTACGCCTTTACTTTTACTTAAATGTATGGAGCAGAATTAGTGCCCATACAAGCACGTTTACTTTACCGCACATTTAATTTTATTTAATGTATGGTGCGGGATTAACGTCCATACAGCAAGCTATTTAATTTTATTTAAAGTATGGTGTGGGTTTATCGTCCATACCAGTAATTTATTTATCAGCAATTTGTTTTATGGATTAATTGTGCTGTATGATGAGTTTTTACAGTATGCAGATCAAGACCAGAAGTTCCTTGATCCTCATCATACAATTACATCAGGACTTGAAGATCCTTGATGATGATATTAATATGAGAGCTGGCAGTCTCTCCGGTACTGTATTTGTAAACATGTGATTGGACTTAAGGGTCCTTGATCCCTGACATGTAAATAAGGACCTAGAGTTCCTTAATGATGTAACAGTACCGTATTGGTTCATAGTGCCGTACACATGGATGATAACTGTACTGGCAGATGTACTGTACACATGAATAGATACGTATTCATGACTTGATGAATAGTACTATTCACATGAATAGTGACGTATGCATAAATATTAACCATTTTGGGTAAACCGTCACTATATACAAAAGGGAACCTGCAGTTCCTTAAACTCATGGATGAGCAATTAAATGAGATGCCAGAAGTTCCTCAAGATATGGACAATTATGTAAGAGCTTGAAGTCCAGAAATATGTACAGAAAATTGTAAAAATGTCCGTACCATAAGAATATGTGATTTTGGCTTGAGGTTCAAAATCTAACAGTGTTGAGAACCTGAAGTTCCAACAATTAAATGGACAACCCTTGAGGTATTATTGCAAATTGTGGTATGCCACATATTTCTTTGGCATAAGAAGATGATGAATTTAATAAAGTTCGATTTTGTTATAATCGACACCTCAAGGAAGAAATATATTTTATGAATTCCGGTTGTTAAGAATACACCGCGAAATGGATAATATTAATATAAACCTCAAATAATGAATTGAGGCTCCCCACATATTTTGTTATATCTGGGCCGGAAGCCCATGGATCCAAATATATGAGAGATCCTGAACTTGAAGTTGTGGGTATATAGTAGTTAATGCTCTTCACTACTATATTGCGATATTATCGTGGCTTTTACTCAATTCATATTTCATGTCCATTTGAAAAGGGCAAATAAATTCTGAGTTTGTGTTTAGCCCAGGCCAAAAATTCCATACGTTAAAATATGAAATTTGGGAGAGTCGATGTGGTTATTTGAACCTATAAGGCACAAGGTTCCAAACCGTCATTTTGAAAAGACGTAAAAACCACAGGTGTAAGTTTAAGAATGTGCGCAATTATTATAATAGGAAAGGAGCATATAACAGATAGATTTTTTCCACCTGCAATGAAGGTGCAGGCCCTGTAAAATCTATAAAATTACATTATGTTCTGGAAGCCGCTGAAGGAAGAGGACGGCGCCTCTTAAGCTTAGCCATGAGCTTCTCCTAGTCTCCCAAAATTCTTTCATTGGAGACCTGCAGCATGTCTAGCCTTCTCAGTGTATCAACAGAGTACGAACTCACCAGTTTCAACAAGGAATTATTCTCTCCTTTAAGTTTCTCAACCTCCTGTTGAGACTCATGAAGCATTCTTTGAAGAGACGAATTTTCAGTTGTTAGCCTCTCAACCTCGTTTGCTCTGGCACGCAAACGATCAGCCATGTTAGAAACAGAAGCAGCACTCTGAATGCTAAAAGCCATTGAATCATCAATAGCCTCTTCCTCAGACCTCCCTGTTAACAGCATTTCATCTATTGGAGTAATGAAATTCCTAGCTACTATGACAGCAGTAGCATCATTCATCATCACAGAATCATTAACTGTGAGATGACGATTTTGGGATACAAAGGATGGACGCCAAACTTTGGCGTCACTGGTTGTTGTGGGAGCATCATTTAAATTGAAATAATTTGGGCAGGAAGAAGAGGAAGCCATTTTTAAGAAGGTTTCGAAGAAAGCCTTAGGAAAACTAAAGTTTCAGAAAATGAAGGAAGTTAAGTTGAAACGCAATTGCTCCAATCAAGTTTTGCAAAGGCAATATCTATAGACGAAAATGTGGCAATATCTTCAGGATTCCAATATCTTCTCGAATCCCCATATTATCTTTTTCTTTCCCAGAGTCCAAAACTTCACGTGCCCTCTAATAATGCCTGTCGGCACTTTCGGCGTTTTCAAGTATTATTTTCGTCAAAGCCGATCTTGCTTTACGGATTTCACGGAGCTACTTTTTCAAAAGTATCCCGAGAATCTGGCAATTTTCCTATGGTTAATTTGAAATTCACCGGTTCTACCTATTCATTGTATTTGTGTATAAATGTGTTACTAACGAAATTTTCTTTGCAGAAGACATCCAGTTTACTCCATACCTAGTGATGCGATATCTACTTATTTTTCTTATCAGTGAGCACTCAATATGCCCGAGAAGCAAGACTATCTCTGATCATCCATTCAGGAAGCAAGACTATCCCTGATCACGTTTCCGCTACATCAGAAAACTGTGAAGGCGATCTTATACTCTAATCTCCGGAAGTCCTTCTAGACTAGGAGATATGAGAGCTTATTGTCTGCTCCCACCAGCTTTCTTCCTTGATTGCTTACCTTCTCTTGCAATCAATATCACATTATTTTTGCATTTTTTCTCTTTTTATAACTCTCTGTTCATAAGAGATTTTATTTCTTTAGAATGAACATCTGAAGAATGAATCCATGAAGTAATCCTAACTATGAGGGTTATTTGTTTTGACAGAGGCAAAAGAGTTGTGATTTTTGCTCTTGCAGGATATAACTAGATCATCAAGCGCTACATTATATTTACTGGGCCGATATGAGCTTTAATGATACTTGAGAAAAGTTTCTCCCACCTAAGGATGTAAGCAATACTTGTGTTATTTTATGCTTATATACCTATTTGATATTTTATCTTGAAAGGTAACCAAATGGGGAGATAAGTCCGTTCCAAAAGAATGGCTTGTATGTATCCATGAATTATTAACGCAAATTTTACAGATTGCAAGTTGGATACATTGATAATACACTGCACAGATTAAAGTCCCATAAGAACAGAATATGGGTATAGCAGTGATCAATATGATGCACGCCTGTTGCGTAGCAAATGATGTGGATTGAAGTCCCGAAAGGACAATCCTTTGACATGTCAATATTGATATTGTGCACGCCTAATGCGTAGCAAATTGTATGGGTTAAAGTCCCATAAATTAATTGACATGTATGTATTAATCTGTGGCATGCCTGCAGCATGACAGATATATGGGTTCTAAATGTTCCAACTCCCTAAATGGAGATTATCCACGCCCTACTATAAAATAACGCTCCATTGGAGGTTATAATCCACATTCTCACATAATAAAAGCCCTCTGCAGTGGCTTGGGTACCCAAAAGTAAAGAAATGCTTATAATTGATGTATGCGCATGCAAATGAGAATGGTGGGATCATAAATTGATGAATGACAAATTTTGATTTTGGAGTAGCTACTCAAATCATCAATGGGCTGTGTTGATTGGAACCACGTTCAATTATTAAATGTCGACAATATCATTGGCCAAAATGGAATGAGGCAATTCCATTATAGATGAGAATGAACGTGAAAGAACAAACCCACAGTACGAACCCCAAAAGATGTTAATATTAAAAGTTATACTTGGGTGTTCGGAATAAAAGGGAATATACCTACTTTGTATGACACAATGTTTCTGGCAGAAACAAGGAATGTTGGGTTTTCTCCATATTTATAGATTCAATTGTGCCCCTTTATTGCACATTTACGGAGACCAACATGTTATCTTTAAGGGTTATTAAATGCACAGAGCATATCACCTGAAGTGATTCCCTAAAGATGTATAAATAGCTAGGTTAAAGCTATATAATGTGTCATAAAGTTTAATCCCTTTAATCAAAATCCTTGAAAGGATTGAAATTGCACAAAGCAAGTCCCTGAATGACATGTGCCTGAAGCACAAAATCTGTACTCAATGTTAATGTACATAAATTGCCTAAGTGAGTATATTGATTATAATGTGTTTGCAACACATTAAAGCTTCTCAAGAGTTCCAGAAATATTTGTCTCGACTGAAAGATCGAGCATTATGCCAACGAGATTATTGCTTATACTAAGAAAGTATTGAAGCATTTTTATGAGGATTATCCGTTGGACACTTTAAGGATTTTCCGGAAGTATATTGGACCGGACATCGTATTTGAGCTCAACTCCATCAACATCATTTTGGGATGATGTGAGGTATATTTGATGCTATCTCCGCATAACACCATGTATGGGCATATTCTTTCATATGATCTTACAAATAGCCCAGGTTTTGTTGGAAACGCGGACTCTGAAAATTTCTATGATTTACATAGAGATAGCTCACTGGAAATATATTTACTATATGAATTGTTGGTAGCTACATCATTCACTCACTTCGAAAGATTCTCACTCCAAAAGATAGTCATGAAGACATCAGGGGGAGATATTAATTAGGGGGAGCATCCAGAAGTATGCTATACTGATTGTTGTACTCTTCTTTCTTTCTTCCATCAGTTTTCTACCTTACTAGGTTTTCTCCAAGCAAGATTTTAATGAGGCAACCAATCTAGGGACATGTGGTCTCCAAGGGGGAGTGTTGTAAAGTATAAAGTAGTGGAGCCCACTTACTATTTGTTTGTAGACTTTAGTGCATGAGTTTATTCACGGGTGAATAGTGAATAGTGAAGATGATTGGATAGAAACATCACGGGTGCCATTTATCATGCCTATAAATAGGCAATCCTCCTGTCTGCAAAGAGAAGAAAGACAAACGGAAAGAAACAAAGAAGAGGAAAGAGAGAAGAGAGGAAAGAGAGAAGAGGAAACAAAGAAGAGGAAAAAGAGAAAAGAGGAAAGAGAGAAAAGGAAAGAGACAAGAGGAAGAGAAGGAAGAAAGAGGAAAGAGAGAGCAGAGAGAAATTCTCCTAGAGAGAAAATTCAGTGAGCCACACATGTTGTAAACACTAAAGTTGTAGCCATATTATTTTATATAGTGAAAAGTTACTGCTGCTGCTCTCCGAGGACGTAGGCATAGCCGAACCTCGTTAAATGCTGTGTCTCATCTACTTTACGTGCAGCTCAATATTCATACATATTTCAAGTCATTTTATAACAGTTGCAATATTTTAGTGGACCATAAATGGTTAGTTCGCTTCAATAGTCTAGGGAATATAAAGCTCTCATTCAAGTTTACCATACCAAGTATATTATATTGTTTCACATATGTTCTGAAAATTTAGATATATTTACCCTATTAATTAAAGGAAAACTTTCTTGCACTATCATCAATCAAATCTTACTGAAAATGTTCATTTGTGAAAAAATATATATGTATGTGCTTACATTGTTTCATTTTTTTAAATTTTATTTTATGAGACCTAGAGAGTCTTTTGGTTGTTTTTTTATTATAGAAATTTTGAGAAATTTTGAGATTGCATTCATAATTCAATTAAAAAAGTCACTAGCCACAAAGGGTCATTACAATAACAGATCAATCTAACATTAAAATTTAGACAATATGGTGCGCCTCCATTAACGATCACGCATGATCGAAGAAACTCTGGCATAGGCATCTCAGTTAAAATTGCAAACACAAAACAACCAAAAAGAGATAAACCTTTTGCTTTTTAGGTTTATATGGGTTTTAATTTTGAGGGTATTTGAGTCTATTTAGGTGAGTTTTTTGCAAAAATTGAGGTAAATTTTGACTATTTTTTTTATTTATTTATAAAAACTCCTCATGTCGTGATCTCCTTGAACAGCCAAGCAGGGTTAGCAACAAAACAATCTCGCTTTCCCTTTCCCGAAGTCAAAATTTGCATCAGCAGGTCATGATATGCCAATGAAAGGCTTTGTAGATGACCTTGATTCTTCTTTGGCTCGACATGGAAACATGGATTCAGATCTCTCCATCATCTCACTTGATCCTCTGATTCAATTTAATTGTAAATCCTCCCATATGATTTCAGGTTGTTTCATGGATGGTGATTTGGTTTCATTAGATCTACAACTATTTAGTTTTTATGTTACCCACATATATCAGTCACATAAGGTTTGAAGATTATGGTTTTTCGTTTGATTTTTGGTTTTTATTTTTATTTTTGAATTAGAGTTTGACACTGTTAGATTGGAGTTGAGGAAAAATGACGTCTCAAGGAGAGAGCAATTGGGTTACAAGTGAAGAGAGGTAAATCCGGAAATATGTTATTAAAGTATTATTTATCTTTCATAATAATGTTATCAGAAAAACAAAAAATAAAGAGTTAATTATGATTATACTTATGGACATGTGTCAAGTATTGAAAAGGATGATGAAGATAGACACTAAGTTAAAGTAGTGCGCAAAAATATTATCCTTAATAATATAGACAAACATACACAAAATGTGTGATGTGTGATGTATGATGTTATTATTAATTAAATTGGATCGAATCTTAAACACCCTATTTTGTTTGCCTAATCCCGGTTTCGTGGACATTAAGTTACTCTCTGGTTGAAATGATAAAAAGACAGCAAATTTTAGTAGGGCAACCTAGAATCTTTATGGACCCCTTGCCCAAATTATAGAGGGGGCAATGACTTTTGTGGGTCAGATAGCAGCTAGGAATCCATTGTGTTATGTTTGGCTTCATATGAGAGTGTGTCATAGGACAATCATTAATAATTTGATCCATCTTACATGTGCCCAACTATTTATGGCATGTTTACTTACCACATGAATGGAGGAAGTCATGAATTGGGAAGTTTAGGAACTGATATCAGATTAACTACTCTTTTAGTTGATTACTAATTTTAATGTGGTTACCACATAATTTTTAGCTGAGTGAAAAATGTTTAGTTTCAAAAAAACAAGTCAGAAATTGAAATCATTCTAATACCCATGTGTTAGTAAACACAAGAAAAGATAGAATTGGAATCATTCGAATACTATTTCAGATAAGTAGTCATTTCAGTGGGTTGATGTGAAATTTGAATGATCCAAAAGGTTATGAGACAATGTTTTGAAGGGGCGGGTACCAAATGGGGGTACTAATCAAAGATCATATGTGGTGTCATTTCAAATCAACACTAAAATGTGAGAAGCGGGTTTTGTAAAATTGGGTGGAATGGCCCCTACAAATTACAATGCCATTCTTCCTGCCATGAACAAGAGACCACCAGATTGAGGTTTATATGGTATGAGAGACAGATAGGCATGTCCATAGTGCACTATGAGTTAGGTTTATATGGTAGCAGCTGGTATGCATCACCTCTATTTTGCTGGTATATTCTGGTCGGTAAACAGATTGGCAAGTGCATATTTTAAGGTTCTATTTCTGATGTTTAAACTTGAGACTTGAAACTCGTGACTTTGATGTAATGTGGAGAAAGTGGATCAATAAAACATGGAATGGGACATAAACAGCGCTGGTACACTATGAGTTAGGTTTAACCTAGTGCGAGATATGGCGGAGTTACGATTTTTAGATTGCAGGGGCCAAAATTTAAAATTTAACTGTAAATGACTTTATCATCTTAAATGGAGTGGAGCGGCCAACATTAGCTTAGTTGTGAAATTTACTTATAATATTTTTTTTCCCGAAGTGTTAGAGGGGATTGTAAAATGGCTGGCCTGCTTTTAGCTCCGTCCCTGTATATTAACCCTCACTTATAAACAGGCTTTGTGTAGTTCCGGTTTTATGTTTTTTTTTTGGTACTTACAAATTGTGATTATGTATATGGATTGATTGGGATGATTGTTTGAATCAAGTATTTGGAGGTTTTACATTTGGTTTGCTACATTTATCCAACTGTTAGATAACTGGTTTGAATTGAATCCTAGAGCTTCATGCATTTATTTTGAATATAAAATGGAACTCAAATTTACAGCAGTTTAGGTCTTGCATTACAAATAGTTCTAGCCAAGCTATAAGATGATGTTTTTGTTGGTGTGGTTAGAGCTTGAGCTTTGCCCAAGCTCATGTTCAAGTGAATAGTACACTCCCGAGAGCAAATGTATCAGTACCCTCCCCCATCACTGTTGTCATTGCCATTTCTTTCTCTTTAATTCTCTCAAGCTCAACCACAACCATCTCCATCTTGGGCCTTCTTCTTCCTGGAAAACTCATGCATTGCAGTGTCAGCCTGATCAAGTCCCTCATTCCCTCTCCAGTGAAGCTTCCTGCTAGCCGCCTGTCCACCAGAGTATTTGAACTCAGCCGTGATTCCACCTTCACACAGTCAGAAAAATCGATAGAGAAGACGAAGAATTGATAGCCTCTAACTAGCGCAAAATTATATGACCAAAGGGAGATTCGATCACACCGGTGAGTCTTGTGTTAGCCCCTACTCGTACAAGAGATGTGATCAGTAATGTAGTCGGTAAATGGGGCACAAGTACTTCTTTTTATTGATGACTTTTACTTAAAGTTCTTCTTAAACTACCTAGTAATTAATATCCACAATGCATCTTTTAGCAAGGCATTGAAAGAGAAAATAATATTTTGGTCATACCCATTGAAACAAGCTTTCATTTGATCCCAAGGAGCCAATGTCCAAAGCCTCCTGTCCAGTTAGAAGCTCCAAAAGAAAAACCCCGAAGCTGTGCACATCACTCATTTCAGAGGCAACCCCAGATGCTCCAACCCTATAATTCATTGGTATACATGCATGTATTAATAGCTGAATATTATGAAATCTTATGTTTTACCATAAAACATTTAAAACAGAGTTCATGCAGAAGACATTGAATTACTCTGGATCTTGGAAAATATTGACACTAGACGTGCGAGAAGGACCTGCTTCTTCAATCTTTTCAAGTAGTTTTGCAATCCCTGCATCTGCAACGTGGGCAATGAAGTCCTCATCAACCAAGACATTGGCTGTTTTGAAGTTTTTGTGTACCATGGGAGGTTTTAGGCCATGCAAGTGGCACAACCCTGCAAAGTTAGAGACACAAATTTAATCTTTCAATATGATCCTTAATTTCTCACTTGTTATCAAGTTTCTCTTGGATCTACCTTTTGCAGCCCCTACAGCTATGGATAGCCTTTGCTTAAACTCAAGTTTAGTTGATGACTCTAGTCTAGTATCTGCCACCAAATGAATAGCATATGTAACATGCATATAAAACCAGTATTATATACTGCCAGTAAAAGGAGGTATACCATTACCATATAGGTGATTGCACACGCTGCCGTTTGGTATATATTCAAATACCAATACTTGAAATCCACTTTCCTGGCAGTAACCCAGTATTGTAACTAAATTTCGATGATGAATCTCCGACAAATACGTTACCTGTTGCCACATAATTTGTTACTTCCTCAAGAACTTTTATAAGATTAAGCTCATAAAAAGTTCTTTGGTTATGATCCTTAACCCCATCTTCATTTTAGGCATAGCAAAAACGGTTCATTAGGTAACTGTACATGTAAGAGCTACAATATGTAATGCATACAAATGCTGAACATTTTTGTTTTTTCAATCAGTTAACTACGAGCTATGTGTCCCACTTAGCTATACCTCTGAGACAAATTCTTGTCTAGGAGCACCAGGACGCCTTTTGATAGCCACAACCGTCCCATCACGGAGCAAGCCTTTATAAACCAGGCCAAAGCTTCCATATCCCAGGAGGCTGCTTTCATCAAAATGCTTGGTAGCTTGGTCTAGCTCCTCCAATGTGAAGAGCCTTGCTCCCTGCCGTACCCCGGAACTGGGTCCACCCCTACTCCATTCCACTGACAATGTTGGGGAGGAAGGTGAGTGATTAACAACACTACAGGCATTTAGCCAATGTGGCATTAAATAGCAGCTCGTGTAATTAAAACTCTCCAAGTTCATCAGCATGAAAAAGAACTAATCTTTACCTATTGCAGATGGATCTGAGGAACCTGTCTCTGAATTCTTGTTTGAAAGATTCTTGCAATGTATCTTGTAGAACCACACGACTCCGATGACTATTGCCACCAAGGCAAGTGCCCCAGCAGCACCTCCAACTATAGCAGCAGATGGCTTTGACATGTGGTTACAGCCTTTGCTTCTCCAGCAACAAACTTAAACATTGAACCTGTGATGCATGAGAACCAAGAGACTGGTCAGTTGAAGAAGCATTTTAGCAAAGTTGGAATTAACTATTCATATCTGTGGGAACACAACTTAAGAGGCTCCAAGACTAGTAGCCTTTGCCACCAGTAAATGGAAATTGAAGATCAAGAGGTACTCTTGGTTGAGATATATTGCCTCTTGTTTTGAACTGGCATTTGAGCACTTTCTAGTGGGGTTTTGGTGCAGACAAGTGCTCAGAAATGTTAACTGGCTGATCTCAAGTATCTACTTAGGAAACGAGAACTTCTGTAAGCATTAATGCTGCTAAAATCTAAACAAAAGATCAGAAAGACAACTCATTTGCTTTTCACTGTACCCCACTTTGCTGCTGTTAAGTATTCAGCATCTCATCAAAAATGGCATTGGAGAAGCCCCATCACTGAAGAACACCTTGTCCTTTCAAACCCTCCCCATCCCCACCCCCTTTCTCTATTTAATTTGATGAGGTAAGGGGGTGATTTTTGAAGCAAGTGGGAAAAACATAAAGCAGAAATTATTACCCTTTTCTCTTACTGATGTTACACTCCATGTTGGTTTATATTTGGCAGTGCTGATTGCAACAGAAACCTTCATGTTCAGACACTGTAATTTCAAAAATGTAATTGTTATCTTAGGCAGATCAGAAAATAAACAAAAATAATAATATTATTATATTATGCACAGCAGACACTTTTGTCAAGTGAAAGAGGTGACAACCTAAGCACGCTTTATGCAGATATCAGTGGATGTACAAAGAGATCATTGAGCATCTTTTTGTGGTTTCTCTCCACTTAAAATTTCAAAAAATCAATCCGTCAAAAAATAAAAAAATTCAAAAAATCAATGTCTTCATTGGCCTCTTGATGTTGTTGTTGTTGTTACCAACTGTAAAATACTATGGTTTTTACTATGTAGATGTGGACAGATGTGAGAATGACTTTTATTCGTTGGGCACTGGAAGACATAATTATTGAGGAGGGGATCAAAAGAAAAAGGTAGTTATCACTCACTCTATCAACTCTTTTCCCTAAATTCACTCCATCTTTCTTTTTGCCTTTTTCTGTCATATGATCTGGAAAGAGAGGGAGGCAATTTCTATTTTTGTATAAATAGGGGGTCTCTTCCTCACATGGGGTCATTGACAGCTGATCCAACAACACATAATAGCACAGCAAGTTTCAGTAGGGTGCTCAGTTTCCATGGCTACATGCCCTTGGTTTTATTGTTCTAAGAATGAATATATTCTCTATTTTGGAAAAATGGGCACTTGGAAATTTTCTTTCCCTTTCCCTGCTACTGTATATATTTATATTTTCAGCATTTGGTTTAGCTGTACAAAATATTGGTGGGGATGCCTATTGAGCTGTAAGTCTCTCTCCTGTTATTTAATTCATTTTGTTTGTTTTCCTGAAATTTGTTGTGTTGTTGGTTTGGCTGGAAAAGGAGAAGAGGGATTGGAAAGAGGGTTGTCATGTTGTGCAGGTCTATGTACAACGTAGCTGTGTTTTTAAGAGGTCCATATCACACAGACTAAGGCCTTGTAGGGAAGGCTGGATTTTCTCAAATCTCAAATTGGCTGTGGTTTTGGATCTGATATTGTCTCCGACTCTGAGAGACATGTGGGGATATTTGATATTTCTTTCTGCAAAACCCTAGTTAAAAAAACAATTAACTTCATGCTTATACTTGCTTCTCACCAACAAATTAGCAATGAGCTATTCTTTTTTACAAATAAATCATAATTTGACACATGCGTCCATGCGTAGAAGCAGTTTTTGTTTCGTTTTGTTGCTCCTTTCGAGTTATTTCTGTACACGAGCCAAAATGTGATTTACAAGTAAAGAGGAATGACTAGATTTCTTGCTAATTGATATGAACCTGAATAATTATAATTAGACAATGAAATGATTACACTTACCCTCTTTGTTTAAAATGGTTTTTGAATCTCTGTGCTGCAAGCTAATTGGGTCAAGGATGGATCGTCCCAATTGTACCATTCAGCCAGATCATATGCACGCTTGGAACAAAATCGAGAATTGCTGTGTGTAGGGGACCATTTTAATTTGTAGAGGGAATAAAACGTTGCACTCTATTGCACTTGATTCATGACCACTGATAACTGACTGCTGATGCAGCACATGGTGAGCAAAGAATCTAATGTACATAAAAAGTCTTCTCTTTTTTCTTTCTCTTAAATCAATATATACTTTCTTTGAGTAATTTTCGTTTAAAGACACTCTGCCATGTTACGTTATTTCGTATCATTCATCAAAAGAAAATTTCAATAAATTATTTAAGAATAAAATATACATGATGTTGCCTTGTCTCAAATGCTTGTTTTTTACATCTTTGAAAAATTTAGAACTTTCAAGTCAACAGGATGCAAGAACCAACTGTTACATTACTCGAATGAACTTTTCTTTTCTCTCCCTTGTGAAATTACAAGAAGCAATCACTTTTTAGTATGATTTGAACCTATGTCTTTAGTTTGTGATTTGAACCTGCATCCTTGGTTTCTGATTTGAATCTCTCTTTTAATTTTTTCTTGATCAAGATTTGAATCTCTCTCTGGTCTGAAAAAAGTTTGATGCTTGAGGTGTGTCCCTCGGAATAATATAGGACCCACAAACGTTTGTGATTCCACAATCACAATGTGAACCGCGGTCTCGATGTAGACTTTTTGGAGAGAATACAAAACCAATGGCTCTCTCATTTCGTTTCACGAAAGAAATTGTCGGATATATATACTTCATGATATACATAGCAATCGTCTATCCAAAAAAAAAAGTTAAATAAATAGAGAAAGGGTTTTTATCACGAATGGTTCTTGAACTTTTCAAAAAATTTCATTTGAGTTCTTCAACTTTCAAATTAATCAATTTGGTCCTTAATGTTTTGCTCAACACATTAGTTTGGTCTCTCTCATTGCATTTCGTCAAAATATTCGTTAAAATTCGTCATGTAATAAACTTTAAAGCAGTATTTTCATCAAAGCCCAACATATCTACCCATAACAATAAGTAAATCTCACATATTTAGCTCAACAAGGCTATTTGTTGTCCTTGATGGAACCCAAATGTAAATCCAAAAATGGAGAAAAGATGACTTTCTGAAGCACAAATGTGAGTTTTATGACTAAAACAAACTGTATTTGGATGAAAGTGCTCTTTTAAAGTTGGTCATGTGATGATATGAGACAAAATTCAATGAATGTTTTGTCAGAATGCAACAACAGAGACCAAATTGATTTGTAGACCAAAAGATGAAGGATCATATTGATTGATTTGAGAGTTTACGGACTAAAACGAGGACTTTTAATAAGGTCATGAACCATTTGTGATAAAAACACATAAAGAATATCAAAAGTATGTGTGTCCAATGCATTTTGCCAGATTTTCTATAGTAATTCAACTGAGATTCATTGTTTATGAGGGTTGGCTATAAGATTTTGAAAACTTTGTGCAAAATTTAAACTAAAACTCTCACATCATCTAACATGAAAATACTACCCAAAAAATACCCATAAACTGATGCCATAAAACAAAAGTACAGAGAAAAACTATATGGTCATTCCATTAAACAATAAAGGTCATGGATTCAATGCTCCATGGAACAATTTTATGGGAAACTTTTTGTTATTTTGAAAAATAAGTGGAAATGGAACCAACACCCCTAAGAAGAATAGAAGGAAAGCAGAATCTCTATTGTTGGTGCAAAATCTCACAAGTTACACATGAATCATCATTTAGCAGATAAATTTACAAATTATTGAGTTAAGTTAGATTTGATTTGAACAATAGATTTGAAGGATTGTACTAAAAAACAAAAGAATAAGAATGCTGCTAAACGAACCTTAAAATTAACTGAGTACACCCTATAATTTAAGTTAACCCTAATATTTTAATTAGAAATTTAGTTATATACCCATTCTTAACACTAGTGTTATAAATAAACCCTACATCATTTAAAACCCATAAACACACCCAAAAAAACCCAAAAATTGACAGCTGTCCTATTAACTTATATTGTATTCTGATTTTACCCTTTTAGCATGAAGTATAGAGAAAAACCTATGATTGCCAGCTCACCTTCTTCAAGAAACGTGGAATCCATAAAAGCATGTGAAAAAAAAAAACTAAAAACTAAAAACCTGGAAGCTATAAAAGTTGGCATCCGCAAGACCAATTGCTACTTTTTCTCAAATCTCAACCCAACCAGCTGACTTAAAAATTATTCTTTTTTATCTTTTATTTAATAACAATTACTTGGTGGATTGAAGAGGAATGAGAAGGAGAAGAAGAACATCGACTATGACGATGCGCAAGCTCATGACTGGTGGAGTAGCTTGAACCAGATCTGAGAGAATGCTCACAAGGACGGGCTTAAGAAGAACGAAGAGACCATTTTAAGGTTAGCTGAATCATACTAGTATGATCTGGTTTGATTATTGTCGAAATCCGAAGGTCGTTGAGCAGTTTCTCTGCGATTTTGTGATTAATTTGAATATGTCTTTTGTTTTTTTTTCCTTAGTTTTGCATTTCATTTACAAATTGCGATAAATAAATTGATTTTAAAAAAATGAGGATTGCTTGCTTGCTTATTTGTGTTAGTTCTAATAGGATTTACAATATGATCTATACTTTTAGTTTTATTTTTATATCAAATATTCAAATAAGAGGCTTGGCTTCAGTACCTCTCTCTTGTATCGATAGACCATTTGTGCTGCTAAAGATTGAAGGAGCATATAACAACGCCATGATTGGATAAGGGCTTCTATTTTTATTCAAAGACTGAATAGGCTAATTATGTTTGGATGATGAGCAGATGACTACAATATCATAATTGCATGCCTCCATGGACCTTTCTCCTCCCACGTAATTAGGTAAATTCCCTACAATTTAGTTAAAAGATGGATGAGGAGGAGGTCATGGCTTCTTTTACTTTCGAAGAGGCAGGAATTATGTTTTGGGTAGTTCTATGACAGGGTATTAACAATGTACTTCTATGACATAGTATTAACAATATACTTCTATGACATAGTATTATTAACAAGATAGTTCTATGACATAGTATTAACAGTGCACTTCCATAACATAGTAGTATTAAAAAGATAGTTCTATGATATAGTATTAACAATGTATTTCTATGACATAGTATTAACAATGTACTTGTGTTTGGCTTCTTGTTTGTTTTTGTTTTGGATGATGACTATTATCCTTTTGGTTTGGAGGTTGGTTTGGTTGTTCTTTCTTCATTCTTTATTTGGTATACCTGCATTAGAGATAGCAATATGACAGCCGTTAATCAACATGACAGTAAAGTAGCAGTGTTAATACCCTATACTAGAACTTCACAGTGTTAGACATGCATTATAAATAAGATTTTATCGGAAACTAGCAGTGTTATTACTCTATATTGGAATTTCACAGTGGTAGACATGCATCAGAAATAGGATGTCATAGGAAACAATTAGTGTTATTACCATATACTGGAACTTTACAGTGGTAGACATGCATTACGAATAGGATTTCATAGGAAACAAGCAGTATTATTACCCTATACTGGAACTTTATAGTGGTAGACATGCATTACAAATAGGATTTCATAGGAAACAAGCAATGTTATTACCCTATATTGGAACTTTATAGCCATTAATCAACATGACAGTAAACTAGCGACTAAATTACTGACTATTTTATGGTCCTATGCAGTCAGTCCAATAGTGAAATCCAATATAGTTACAAGATTTTATCCTTGATTCGAATCTAAAATACTGTTACCCTAGATTGGAACTTTATAGCAATTAATCAACATTGTAGTAAAGGTTTGGTTTGTAAATGTCTTACCTTTGAAGTGTTTTCTTGTTGAAATTGTTCTCTAAAATATTGTCTTGGTTTTGTAGGTGGAGATCAAGGTGTGGTATTTGTTTTTGAAAGTAGATCAAGCTTGGTGGTGGTTATGGAGTTTCAGTTTGGACAGATGATGAAGACAGTGAATGAAGAGACGTTGTGCAGAGATGGTTTAATGAAGGCAAATGTTTGGGCTTTCTTATAAAATTGGGCTGGGGTTGTTTTGGGTGTTTTTTAAGTTTTTTTTTTTCTGTTGGGCTTTATAGTGGCAGTGCTGTAATTTATAGGAACTTCAACACCAATTTGTTATATAATAAATGGATTTTGGGTGTGTTTCTAAAGTACATTCTATATAGGGTTTTTTTATAAATTCAGCTCCTATTTTGGGTATATTAGTGAAGCTCAAAATATAAAATTAACTAAGTACACTCTATTTAACTACTAAAAATAGCAATGGTACAACACTTTAATACAAATCCTAAACCAGGTTTCTCTTTTTATATGAATTTGTGCCATCTTTTCAGATTTTGGGTTTCATCAATATCTTTAATTTCGTAATACCAATCCTAAACTAAACTAATACTCGCTGTGTTATTCGTGAGCACCAAGCAATACGAAGACTTTTCTACGTTTGATAAAGGTTAAATATAGTGAGTAAGGTGTACTTATTAAAATTTTATTTGTTTCATAATTCAATATATACTTTTTGGTCATTATATCAGGGTAAATTAGTAATTCAATAAATAGTTTGATAGTAGGGTGTACTCAATTAATTTTAGGGTTCGTTTAGCAACACTTTTATTTTTTCTTTTTTGCTACAAACAAAAGAATACAAGTTGAGGTTAACGAGTCAAACCCAATAAAAAAGAACATTGACTTGCAAACTAGAGATCTCAGGTTCGATTCCCCGTAACATCATAATTGTATGTATGTGAGTAATCCCCTCCCATATCGCTTGTACTAAAAAAAAATTGAGAGTGCAGTTTCTCTCCAAATATTAGTAACTAAAATGAAAATTTGACATCACCATCTATTTTCTTTTGATACAAATTTAGGAATGAACACTAAAATTCTATTTAAAAGATAGATAATACTTGTTTTCATAATAAATTTATATATTAAACAAAATCAGTTTACCCACAAAAAAAAAAAGAAAAAAAACAGAAAGATTAAACAAAGTGTTGTAAAATATAAAGTAGTGGAGCCCACTTACTATTTGTTTGTAGACTTTGGTGCATGAGTTTATTCACGGGTGAATAGTGAATAGTGAAGATGATTGGATAGAAACATCACGGGTGCCATTTATCAATGCCTATAAATAGGCAACCTGCAAAGTGAAAGGAATGAGAAGAAAAGAAGAGAAAGGGAGAAACGGAAAAAGAAGAGGAAAGAAACAAAGAAGAGGAAAGAAAGAAGAGAGGAAAGAGAGAAGAGAAAAGAGGAAAGAAATAAGGGAAAAGAGAAAAGAAGAGAAAGGGAAACGGAAAGAAACAAAGAAGAGAAAAAAGTGAAGGGGAAAGAGACAAGAGGAAGAGAAGGAAGAAAGAGGGTGAATGAGTGAAGAGAGAGAGAGCAGAGAGAAAATTCAGTGAGCCACACATGTTGTAAACACTAAAGTTGTAGCCATATTATTTTATATAGTGAAAAGTTACTGCTGCTGCTCTCCGAGGACGTAGGCATAGCCGAACCTCGTTAAATGCTGTGTCTCATCTACTTTACGTGCAGCTCAATATTCGTACATATTCCAGGTTATTTTTATAACACGTTATCAGCACGAGTTGTAACAGGTTATTTTTATAACAGGTTATTTTTATAACACTAAAGTTGTAGCCATATTATTTTATATAGTGAAAAGTTACTGCTGCTGCTCTTCGAGGACGTAGGCATAGCCGAACCTCGTTAAATGCTGTGTCTCATCTACTTTACGTGCAGCTCAATATTCGTACATATTCCAGGTTATTTTTATAACACGTTATCAGCACGAGAAGCTTTCAGGTATAATTTTTGTGCTGCACTATTATTTATACTACTAACCATTATGTTGATGTAAAGAAGAAAAGCCAACATAATTTGTCTAGCTTTCAAACTAATGAATCATGGTGTTGATAAGATTCCAACGAAGAAAAAAAAGGGGGGTTGGAAAAGCTTCATACAGTAATTTTTACTTTCTTATATTTTTAGTGGTGGTTTTTATTCCCACATTTATTTTATTTATGGTATGGTGTAGGTTTATTACCTATACGACAATATTTAAAGGGTGGTGCGGGTTTATCGTCCACGTCTTTGCTTATTTATTTTATTTAAAGTATGGTGTAGGTTTATTACCCATACGGCAATATTTAAAAGGTGGTGCGGGTTTATCGTCCACGCCTTTGCTTTTATTTAAATGTATGGAGTAGAATTAGTGTCCATACAAGCACGTCTACTTTACCGCACATTTAATTTTATTTAAGGTATGGTGCGGGATTAACGTCCATACAGCAAGCAATTTAATTTATGAATTTATTTTACCGCACATTTACATTTATTTAAAGTATGGTGCGGGTTTATCGTCCATACCAGTAATTTAGTTATCAGCAATTTATTTTATGGATTAATTGTGTTATATGATGAGTTTTTACAGTATGCAGATCAGGACCAGAAGTTCCTTGATCCTCATCATACAATTACATCAGGACTTGAAGATCCTTGATGATGATATTAATATGAGAGCTGGCAGTCTCTCCGGTACTGTATTTGTAAACATGTGATCGGACTTAAGGGTTCTTGATCCCTGACATGTAAATAAGGACCTAGAGTTCCTTAATGATGTAACAGTACCGTATTGGTTCATGGTGCCGTACACATGGATGATAACTGTACTGGCAGATGAATAGATACGTATTCATGACTTGATGAATAGTACTATTCACATGAATAGTGACGTATGCATAAATATGAACCATTTTGGGTAAATCGTCACTATATACAAAAGGGAACCTGCAGTTTCATGGTGCCGTACACATTGATGATAACTGTACTGGCAGATGAATAGATACGTATTCATGACTTGATGAATAGTACTATTCACATGAATAGTGACGTATGCATAAATATGAACCATTTTGGGTAAACCGTCACTATATACAAAAGGGAACCTGCAGTTCCTTAAACTCATGGATGAGCAATTAAATGAGATGCCAGAAGTTCATCAAAATATGGACAATTATGTAAGGGCTTGAAGTCCCGAAATATGTACAGAAAATTGTAAAAATGTCCATACCATCCATGAGAATATATGGCTTTGGCCTGAAGTTCAAAATTTAACAGTGTTGAGAACCTGAAGTTCCAACAATTAAATGGACAACCCTTGAGGTATTATTGCAAATTGTGGTATGCCACATATTTCTTTGGCATAAGAAGATGATGAATTTAAAGTTCGATTTTGTTATAATCGACACCTCAAGGAAGAAATATATTTTGTGAATTCCGGTTGTTAAGAATACACCGCGAAATGGATAATATCAATATAAACCTCAAATAATGAATTGAGGCTCCCCACATATTTTGTTATATCTGGGCCGGAAGCCCATGGATCCAAATATATGAGAGATCCTGAACTTGAAGTTGTGGGTATATAGTAGTTAATGCTCTTCACTACTATATTGCGATATTATCATGGCTTTTACTCAATTCACATTTCATGTCCATTTGAAAAGGGCAAATAAATTCTGAGTTTGTGCCCAGGCCAAAAGTTCCAGGCTACCATGCAATTTGGGAGAGACAATGTGGTTATTTGAACCTATAAGGCACAAGGTTCCAAACCGTCATTTTGAAAAGACGTAAAAACCACAGTTGCAAGTTTAAGAATGTGCGCAATTATTATTACAGGAACATACAACAGATAGATTTTTTCCACCTGCAATGAAGGTGCAGGCCCTATAAAATCTATAAAATTACATTATGTTCTGGAAGCCATTTTTTAAGAAGGTTTCGAAGAAAGCCTTAGGAAAACTAAAGTTTCAGAAAATGAAGGAAGTTAAGTTGAAACGCAATTGTTCCAATCAAGTTTTGCAAAGGCAATATCTATAGACGAAAATATGGCAATATCTTCAGGATTCCAATATCTTCTCGAATCCACATATTATCTTTTTCTTTCCTAGAGTCTAAAACTTCACGTGGTCTCTAATAATGCATGTCGGCACTTTCGGCGTTTTCAAGTATTATTTTCGTCAAAGCCGATCTTGCTTTACGGATTTCACGGAGCTACTTTTTTAAAAGTATCCCGAGAATCTCGCAATTTTCCTATGGTTAATTTGAAATTCACCGGTTCTACCTATTCATTGTATTTGTGTATAAATGTGTTACTAACGAAATTTTCTTTGCAGAAGACATCCAGTTTACTCCATACCTAGTGATGCGATATCTACTTGTTTTTCTTATCAGTAAGCACTCAATATGCCCGAAAAGCAAGACTATCTCTGATCATCCATTCAGGAAGCAAGACTATCCCTGATCATGTTTCCGCTACATCAGGGAACTGTGAAGGCGACCTTATGCTCTAATCTCCTGAGGTCCTTCTAGACTAGGAGAAATGAGAGCTTGTTGTCTGCTCCCACCAGCTTCCTTCCTTGATTGCTTACCTTCTCTTGCAATCAATATCACATTATTTTTGCATTTTTTCTCTTTTTATAACTCTCTGTTCATAAGAGATTTTATTTCTTTAGAATGAACATCTGAAGAAAGAATCCATGGAGTGATCCTAACTCTGAGGGTTATTTGTTTTTGACAGAGAAAAGAGTTGTGATTTTGCTCTTGCAGGATATAACTAGATCATCAAGCGCTACATTATATTTATTGGGCCGATACGAGCTTGAATGATACTTGAGAAAAGTTTCTCCCACCTAAGGATGTAAGCAATACTTGTGTTATTTTATGCTTATATACCTATTTGATATTTTATCTTGAAAGGTAACCAAATGGGGAGATAAGTCCGTTCCAAAAGAATGGCTTGTATGTATCCATGAATTATTAACGCAAATTTTACAGATTGCAAGTTGGATACATTGATAATACACTGCACAGATTAAAGTCCCATAAGAACAGAATATGGGTATAGAAGTGATCAATATGATGCACGCCTGTTGCGTAGCAAATGATGTGGATTGAAGTCCTGAAAGGACAATCCTTTGACATGTCAATATTGATATTATGCACGCCTAATGCGTAGCAAATTATATGGGTTAAAGTCCCATAATATGGGTTAAAGTCTCATAAATTAATTGACATGTATGTATTAATCTGTGGCATGCCTGCAGCATGACAGATATATGGGTTCTAAATGTTCCAACTCCCTAAATGGAGATTATCCACGCCCTACTATAAAATAACGCTCCATTGGAGGTTATAATCCACATTCTCACATAATAAAAGCCCCCTGCAGTGGCTTGGGTACCCAAAAGCAAAGAAATGCTTATAATTGATGCATGCGCATGCAAATGAGAATGGTGGGATCATGAATTGATGAATGACAATTTTTGGTTTTGGAGTAGCTACTCAAATCATCAATGGGCTGTGTTGATTGGAACCACGTTCAATTATTAAATGTCGACAATATCATTGGCCAAAATGGAATGAGGTAATTCCATTATAGATAAGAATGAACGTGAAAGAACAAACCCACAGTACGAACCCCAAATTTGTCAATACTGAAAGTTATACTTGGGTGTTCGGAATAAAATGGAATATACCTACTTTGTATGACACACTGTTTCTGGCAGAAACAAGGAATGTTGGGTTTTCTCCATATTTACAGATTCAATTGTGCCCCCCCTTATTACACAATTGCGGAGACCAACATATTATCTTTAAGGGTTATTAAATGCACGGAGCATATCGCCAGAAGCGATTTCTTAAAGATGTATAAATAGCTGGGTTAAAGCTATATAATGTGTCATAAAGTTTAATCCCCTTTAAACAAAATCCGTTGAGAGGATTGACATTACATAAAGCAAGTCCCTAAAGGACATGTGCTTGAAGCACAAAGTTTGTACTCAATATTAATATGCATAAATTACCTCAGTGAGTACATTGATGTGATTGCAACACATTAAAGATTCTGCAGAATTCAAGAAATATTTGTCTCGACTTAAGGATCGAGCATTATACCAACGAGATTATTGCTTATACTAAGAAAGTATTGAAGCATTTTTATGAGGATTATCCGTTGGACACTTTAATGATTTTTCGGAAGTATATTCGACCGGACATCATATTTTTCAGATAGGGCTCAACTTCATCACCATCATTTTGGAATGATGTGAGGTATATTTGATGCTATCTCCGCATAACACCTTGTACGGGCATATTCTTTCAAGTGAACTTACAAATAGCCCAAGTTTTGTTAGAAACGCGGACTCTGAAAATTTCTATGATTTACATAGAGATAGCTCACTGGAAATATATTTACTATATGAATTGTTGGTGGCTACATCATTCACTCACTCCGAAAGATTCTCACTCCAAAAGATAGTTATGAAGACATCAGGGGAAGATATTAATCAGGGGGAGCATCCAGAAGTATGCTATACAGATTGTTGTACTCTTCTTTCTTCCTTCCATCAGTTCTCTACCTTACTAGGTTTTCTCCAAGCAAAGTCTGATGAAGCAACTGACATATTATTTGTGGTCTCCAAGGGGGAGTGTTGTAAAATATAAAGTAGTGGAGCCCACTTACTATTTGTTTGTAGACTTTGGTGCATGAGTTTATTCACGGGTGAATAGTGAATAGTGAAGATGATTGGATAGAAACATCACAGGTGCCATTTATCAATGCCTATAAATAGGCAACCTGCAAAGTGAAAAGAATGAGAAGAAAAGAAGAGAAATGGAGAAACGGAAAAAGAAGAGGAAAGAAACAAAGAAGAGGAAAGAAAGAAGAGAGGAAAGAGAGAAGAGAAAAGAGGAAAGAAATAAGGGAAAAAAGAAAAGAAGAGAAAGGGAAACGGAAAGAACAAAGAAGAGAAAAAAGTGAAGGGGAAAGAGACAAGAGGAAGAGAAGGAAAAAAGAGGGTGAATGAGTGAAGAGAGAGAGAGCAGAGAGAAAATTCAGTGAGCCACACATGTTGTAAACACTAAAGTTGTAGCCATATTATTTTATATAGTGAAAAGTTACTGCTGCTGCTCTCCGAGGACGTAGGCATAGCCGAAACTCGTTAAATGCTGTGTCTCATCTACTTTACGTGCAGCTCAATATTCGTACATATTCCAGGTTATTTTTATAACACGTTATCAGCACGAGTTGTAACAGGTTATTTTTATAACACTAAAGTTGTAGCCATATTATTTTATATAGTGAAAAGTTACTGCTGCTGCTCTCCGAGGACGTAGGCATAGCCAAACCTCGTTAAATGCTGTGTCCCATCTACTTTACGTGCAGCTCAATATTCGTACATATTCCAAGTTATTTTTATAACACAAAGGCTTTTCTCTGATGTTGCCACTTTCCTCGGTAGATCCGGGTTCAAGCTAAGATCTTTTTCACTCTGCAAATTATATATGTCCCTGGCTCCTCCTAGCTAGGGCTTTGTTCAGCGAGTCTAATCGTACGCGAACTCTGAGTTGGCCCGAGTTCAGCAATGTACAGTGGGTCCAGTGATGGCGAAGGCCATGAGGCCGCGCAGAGGAAGATCCCGCCTGCTTCGTCCATGTTGTGGGTTCGGAACCTCCGCCGCTTCATCGGATCCGGTACCGGACTCGGATCCGAAGCTCTCATGGGTATTCTCCCTCACACTTTTCTCTCTCTCATTTCCATGCTTTTCATTCCAATTTTCGTTCTTTCTCTTTTGTCAAATATCGTTTTTCTGGGTATGCCGAGCTCCATGTATGTATGTGTATATGTGTGGATAGATATAGATATAGAACAATGTCTTACGCATTTGGGTTCTGTTTTTTGGAGCATTTAACTGTTCTCAATTTTTCCTTTGTTCTAGAGATAATGAACCATTATTAAGCTGTTTTCATAGTAATTAGGAACCTTGATTAGAACTGATAAATCGAGTGTGATCACACTTGTAAGATAAGATAATTAAAACAACACAAATAAGTAGGAAAACAGCCTTCAAGCTTCAATTTTTATGAGTGTGGGGGCTGATGTCAAGCTATCACAGTTGCTCATTTGTGCTAATGGTTGAATTTTGGTATACACTAGACTGAGCCAATAGTTCATTTGTGTGTTAGCCAATTTCAAGAGTTCAGGTTGGTTTTTCTTTCTCTCTGGTCTTTTAATGTGAAGTGTGAGGCACATGTTCATAGACCATTTGAGTCCCTTCCCAAGTTTTTAGTAGATATTTGGCCCCTGTAATATGCTTTTATGAGTTCATCTCTGTGTGTGTGTGTGTGTGTGTGTGTGTGTGTGTGTGTGTGTGTGTGTGTCTGCAAGCTCGGATTAGAAACGGATTTTGTAATTTCAGACACGCACTTATGAAGCCAAGACATATGTAATCCACACATATCCATCTTGATACCTTATTTTCTGCTTACGATTTAACTAAGTGTTTATGTATTTTGTCTTTTTCTTGTGTAGAGCTTGAAACAAAGAGAATCTTGCTTGATATTTTCAAAGAGAAGCAACAAAAAAGTGCTGAAGCTGGCACAATACCAAGTTTCTATAAGAAGGCATGTAGTAGGATTTTTGTTGTATTTCAATGATTCTGTTCATGCCTGGAAATTTGAGTGTGAAGGCATTACTTTTGTGTCATAGAAAATTCAAAAAAAAAAAAAAAAAAATTTCATTTTGGTTTCATTCTTGTTATGTGCTCTTTCCTAGGTCCTTTATGACTTTCAAAGCTTTTTCCCTTTTTTCAGAAACCTGAAGATGGATCTATTAGTCACAGGGTCCAGAGGCTGGCAAAATATCGGTTTTTAAAGGTAATCATCTGGATTTTCGTCCTTATTGTTGTTTTATTACATTGGCTAAGTATCTAACATTATGCTTTATTGGTGGCATTTACCCCGTTGTTTCTGCAGAAGCAATCAGATCTTTTGCTAAATGCTGATGATCTAGATGCTATGTGGGTTTGCTTAAGGGAAAATTGTGTGATTGATGATGCAACTGGTGCAGAAAAGGTCTGGTTTTCCATCTTAATCTTGTTTTCGATTTTTTCATATGTTGTAAATATCTCATATGGGTTTCAAACAAATGGTTATTAATGTTTTATCAAAATCTTTAAAGAAGTTTAACATTGTAGTATTATGGCATCTCATCTACTTCCATTATGTTATCATCTGCGCTTCAGTTTATGGCTTTTGAATCATAATAACTTCTTAATTGAGTTGTTAGGTATCTGACTGATTCTAATAAGTCCCCATATTTATCATTTTGTAGATGAATTATGAAGACTTTTGCCACATTGCCTCTGTATGTACAGAGCAGATAGGGCCCAAATGCCGTCGCTTTTTCAGCCCTTCCAATTTCATGAAGTTTGAGAAAGACGAACAAGGAAGAATTGCCATTCTGCCCTTTTACCTTTATGTGATGAGAACGGTGGGTCTAATTGATCATTAATTCACCTGGCTTTTTCTTGCAGTCTGAATTATAAAAGTCTGGAATGCTGCTTACTATTTTTTACCTTCCAGGTTTCACTTACCCAAGCTAGAATTGACATGAGCGAGCTTGATGAGGATTCTGATGGTTTCCTTCAACCTCAAGTATGAACTTATTGCAAAGTTTGAGCATCTAAGGGTTATATTAGAATATTGAGCCTTTTTCTGTGGCTACGTTATCTTTCAGTATGATGTTTAACGGAGAAAAAATGTGTTATTTTTCTCCATCTATGGCTATAACTGTATTGATCTTGTTTTTCTTCAGGAAATGGAGGCCTATATACGAGGTCTTATACCTAATCTGGCGCAATTACGGGACATGCCTGCAAGCTTTGTTCAAATGTATTGCCGCATAGCTGCGCAGAAGTTCTTTTTCTTCTGCGACCCTCATAGACGAGGTTTGACATTAATCAGCGATACTGCATTTGATAATTATTCCTTTAGTTAAGAAAAATTTACACCTTGTTTTTGCGTACAGGAAAAGCGTGCATAAAAAAGGTGTTATTAAGTAATTGTCTCCAGGAACTAATGGAACTGCACCAGGTAGGTTGTGAAAGAATCTGTCAAAACATTCTATGTTACAAATTGTACCATCTTTATTAGGTATATATACTGCAATAAATTCTGCTCTTCTGCTTACTATGTGCTCTGTACTTTGATTCAATAATAGGAAAGTGAGGAAGAAGTCACTGACACTGAGCAAGCTGAAAACTGGTTCTCTATGGCATCTGCCAAGCGCGTATGTGGTGCGTAGTTTTCATGTCTCTGGGTTCCATTTTCGTTCCTCATTTGCTGTTGTCTAATTGATTAGCTTCTGTATGTGAGCTCTTTGTGTTGCTATTCAAGTGTAACACAAGCATTATATTATTTTGATTTATTCTTCATGGTCTTGAGTCTCCAAGTCGTTATTTGTGTTCTAGATATCTTCATCCAAGTCGTTACAAGTCATGAGTTTGCCAATGCTAAAGTCCCATGCTCAATATATGTCTGGCACTCTCGAGCTTGAAATGTGATGGTTATAACTGAAAACTTTATAATAAAAAACTCTAATTCCTATAGCTGATTGCAATCCTGTGCTTTCTGTAGACATCTTCATTTTGCTTGATAAAGATAACAATGGAACATTGAGCAAGCAGGAGCTTCGAGAATATGCGGATGGGGCATTGACTGAAATTATCATTGAAAGAGGTATGCATAAAAACTTAAACATCCATTATTTGTACAACGTGCATATTCATTTACCCAAAAATGCTAAGAAATAATATGGAATCTATATTTGAGGATGCCCCGACCTGATTTACCTTACTTCAGGTCACACATTTCCTCATGGTACCGTAAAGCTATAGCATAATGCATAAATCAATAGCGGTCTAAATGTTATAATGCATACTGTATTTACTTTTTTAGTTCTGTTTATTCATGCTTTGCATTTGATATGCCCTCAATAGTGTTTGATGAGCATGTTCGACGAGGAAAAGTTGGGGGTGCAAGTTCAAGGGAGATGGACTTTGATAGTTATCTGGACTTTGTTCTGGCCTTAGAAAACAAAGACACTCCAGAAGGGTTAACATATTTGTTTCGATGTCTTGATCTTAACGGGAGGGGTTACCTTACAACAGCTGATATACACTCTCTTTTCAGGTAAGTTTTGTCTTCTGCTTTTAACTTGTTTGTGGGGCCACTTAAAAGAAACCTAAAGAAAAGAAAATTTTATTTTGTCATTCGTAGGACTTATGTTAGATTTTGTTCTGTGATTTGCTTGGCTGCCGTTGTAAAATGTGAGGATAGCTTTTCATCATGTTCTGAGCAATCAAGCAGAGCCAAATATGGAAGTAAAGAAGAGGAGCATCCAAAAGTTAGGATGTTACCTGATACAATCTTCCTACAGAAAATCTCTGTAGTATTTTCCTGCTTGCAGTACTTAGCAATATCTGCAAGTCTCAGATTATCAGAGACATGAATACTTAACAACCTGTAAGATCTTTAGTGCCATTCAATCAAGTGGCAAAATCAGAGATTTGTCCTTGGAGAGGGGCGAAGCAAAAAATATATGTTTTATAGTAGTTCATCCTGGTCCCCAAGTAGTTCATTCAATGCATTAAATAGTATGCAATTCCAGATATGAGTTAGCACTGATCCCTTAGCATGTTGTGTCAGCTGAAAGATCTTATTTTTTGGACTTATGAAACAGGGATGTACATCAGAAATGGATCGAGGGTGGAAACTATGAATTGTGTATTGAGGACGTAAGGGACGAAATCTGGGACATGGTTAAGCCAGCTGATCCACTACGGATAACATTGGCTGATTTACTAGCTTGCAAACAAGGTGGCACTGTAGCCAGCATGCTCATAGATGTGCGTGGTTTCTGGGCGCATGACAATAGAGAAAATCTTCTTCAAGAAGAGGAGGAACCCGAAGAAGAATCGTAAATACACTTGATGACTTGAAAGTTTGTTTCTTTACTAACAAATTTAGAGGGTTTTGTTTTCTTTTGGTTTTTGGTTTTCGGTTTTTTACTTGTGTTAACGAGATGAATTGCATCGAATTGTAGCTATCCTTGTAGTACTGTGTAAGTCAATGTGAAATGTAAAATAATAATATAGCTGATTGTTGATTGCAGTGCTCACTCTCTCTCTCTCTCTCTCCCCAACAATTTAACTGTGGTAATTGACCGACTTTTTTCACAACTAAGAAATGGGTGGAATATCCCAAAACATGCCAATCCTGTAACTGGTCCTTTTCAAGCTTGCCCATATGCAGAAACAGCATCTCGCTAATCTTATAACGCATTTGAGGACCAAGTAATGTAACTCAAATACCTCCTTGAGTAATCTTCTCGTTGGTCTTGCGCAAGCAGCACTAATCATTGTACCAATAATGACCCACCAAGCAACTCCAGCTAACATGAGATTGTGAGCTAATAAGAAATCAGGCCCTGCTTCTTGAATCCTTCCACTAGCTTTTGGCATAAAGGCAACTTCAAATTTTGCTGCCGTTAAAAATTAAAGCCCTCATTAAGCTTTACTCGTTACCTTCTCTAATGACCCGGCAAATGCATCACATGACTTAAGCAAGCAGTTGGCCGCTCTAACTTCCTCGTTGAGGGGACCACCATATCTTCCTACGTACAGGCAAGTCACAAATTAGTCTGAAGTTTCTTCTCTACATTTGACGGAGCCTTTTATACTCAACCACTGCATCATAGGTTTCCATGTTAAATGAACTCTTGGCAAAACATCTGCAGGGCAATTGTTTCCAGTTAGAAAACATTTACAAGCAAAGCAACAAATGGAAAATATAGATTACTTGCTTTCTTCACCTCTACAGAGCCATCTATTTTTAGAGAAATAAAATTTGAGTTGAAGCATAGACTACAGTGCTACTAACGCATGTCGCATCTTACCTGATTAATTGGTGATAAACATTTACAATGATTCCACACCTAAGGTTGCTTACTCTCTTAATCAAAAACTGTTCACACGTAACCCGGGTTCTTTCCTCTCTTGTAATCAAATATGACGGGCAACTACTTTTCTAACCACAAAGTGAATAAAGGCAACATACATTTTCCATTTAGGCAACTGAGTAAACTTCACTTTATTCACAAGTAAACAAAAGCAACACAAAATTACAAATTCAGCTTAACTGACAAATATTAGATGATGCGAGGAACCAGCGAAAGATGACAGTAAACAGCCATAAATTAAAGTAGGATAAGCATCAAACCCAAATGCATTAAACGAATAAGCATTCTGAGGTCATTAAACTACCTTAGCTCGTGCCAAAACATATCAGTTCGATCAAGCAGAAAAGGGCGCAACCGTGCAAGGAAGTCATCTCGAACATCACACTGTCCTGAAGGGACATGACCCTCGTTTTCGAGGCTTGCAATGAAGAGTGAGGTGGCCACATGAACAATAATAGATGGATCTCGGTCTCCGAGAAGAGCCTGCAGCTCCCTACGAATCCATGGTTCTATTCTTCGCAAAATTCTCTCTTTAACACCATCATTTATTGGTACACTCTGAAATTTCAAACGCAAAATACAATTCAATCCACCATTTCTTCACTAATCAGTCAACTGGGATATTAAATCAAACAAAGAGAGAGGAATGGTATGCACTAACCACTTGAAGACGACTTCTTGGAGCTGAAGGAACAGCTTGCAAGCGTCTTTCATATACACTGCTTTTATAAAATAAAAAAACTAAAAACTAAAAATTCCAATTGCCCAAATTAGCAAACAATAAAATCAGGGTGAAAAGTTACCTGACACGCCATTGAAGCTTCCTTTCGGCAATCACATCAGGAGTGACTGATCCTGGCCGTCCAAACGATCGCCGCCATGGCAAAGGCCTTGATCGCCTCCGTTCGCTATTTCTCACATGCCTAATTATTTATAAAAGAGCAAAAATTGAGCTCAAAATCGCAATTTCAACAAAAGCGGACGACCAAAAACTAAACATCTAGAAAATCAGACCTTGAAGGATGCTCTTCTTGTTGAAGTCTGAAGCTTCTAGAACTAGAAGTGTTATCCAGAGGTGGCAAAATCTCTCTGTGGAAGCTTCGAGAAGATAGGCTGATATAGGAGAACCAAGAATCGAAGTCGGCGTTGCAGAGAGGGCATTTTCGTCTCAACCCGCTCCATTTTCGAATGCATCGGACGCAGTAGGCGTGGTTACACGACGTGAGCACCGCTGCGCTGCGAGGTTCCAGGGCTCCCAAGCATATTGGACAATTTTGCCCTCGGGTTGCCGGCCATATTACCCTCCCCACCAGCTTCTCGCGGCTCCTGCTTCTCTCCGATGGTTTTCTTGGAGACGCTTCCATAGAGAGAGAGACAGAGAGAGACAGAGATTCAAGGGCGAAGTACGCGCGTTTTTACAACCATTTGGGCCGAGGAATTAGATGTGGATCTGAGCTGGATTTGGGGTCAAAGTCCATCTGATGTGGCTAAAGCTGTCCATTTGTCCTTTGCCATGGCAAGAGGGGGCTAGAGAACTACTATTCACGTGAATAGTGGCCGTCTTTGCAAAAAATAATATTTTTGGATAAGATTTTTGTGTTCGTACGTGTCAATATTTATTATAAAATTCATATATCATAATTAGATAAAATTTTCGGTTTCAAATTTCAGATAAATTTCAAAATTCAAATAAAATTTTCACCCTATAAAATCGCGCCACGTGTCATCTCTATCTACCTAAATTTTTCTATAAAACCAGAGGCTCAGCTCATACCTCTCACACCAGATCTTCTTTATATTTTCATTTCTCAGATTTTAGAATTCATACTCCATTCTCAATATCAGACATGAGTAGATGCTTGGAGAGGCAAGAGCGAGAAACTAAAGAAAGAAGGCGTAGATGTGCTAAAGGCAAAAGGGTGCAGAGAGAACTAGATCAACAAGTTGTCATAGCAGTGGCTTTGCTTGATGAAGAAAACCAAGGTCGCCGCTATGGTTCACAACTCGGCCGTGGCCTGAATGTGGACAGACATAGGCATTTTCGGGGTAAGAATATTTTGGAAGATTATTTTATCCCAACTTCTCTGTACTCTGATGTTGATTTTCGAAGGCGATATAGAATGCAACCCCATTTGTTCAATAAAGTCATGCATGATATTTGCAATTATGATGAATACTTTGTTCAAAAGTGTGATGCTGCTGGGGTTTTGGGACTTCTTCTTGAGCAAAAGCTTACAACTGTTATACGAATGTTAGCGTATGGTTCATCTGCTGATCAGGTATATGAAATTGCCCGGATGAGGAAGTCCACTACTTTGGAGAGCTTGGTAAGATTTTGTGATGCAGTCGAAACTCTGTACACCAGGGACTACCTGCGTAGACCTACGCCTAGGTACCTCCAACGGCTTCTACAAAAAACCGAAGCTCGAGGATTTCTAGGAACGATTGGTAGCATCGACTGCATGCACTGGCAATGGAAGAATTGCCCAATTGCTTGGCAAGGAGATTATAGAAATAGGAAAAGGCAAAAAAGTATCATCCTTGAAGTCGTTGCTAGATTTGATACATGGGTTTGGCATGCCTTCTTCGGAGTTGCCAGAGCTCAAAACAACTTGAACGTGCTGGGTCAATTAACAATACCATATACCAGAATGGGTATTATTTAGCAGACGGCATCTACCTGAGGTGGAGCACATTTGTGAAATCAATTCCGCATCCCCGGTCCGAGAAGCAAAAATTATTTGCTGCCTATCAAGAGGGTTACAGAAACGATGTGGAGAGGTGCTTTGGTATCCTCCAAGCCCGGTGAGCTATTATTAGGGGTGCGACGCGTCTATTTGATGAGGAGGTGTTGAGGAGCATAATGATGACATGCATCATCCTCCATAACATGATTGTGGAGGATGAGTATGATTACAATGCTGTAGACGTGTACGAATCGGATCCCATGAACACGGTCTTGACAAGAATTTATGAAAAACTCATGGGGCCAAATGGAGAACCATTGAAGCATGAACAGTTGATTAAGGACGGTCGTTTCATAACCCGTATAATTGATCGATATACGGAGATGCAATCGTCTTATATTCATGAATGACGTCAAGTTGACTTGATGGAGCATTTATGGGCGGTGAAAGCCAATGACGATGAATGAAGTAAAGTGAAGATGTTTTTTAAATTTATTATGCTTAGGTTACGTTTTATTTTTAGTTATGCTTTGGTTGTGGTTTTTTTTTTTTTTTAATGCTTTGGTTGTGGTTTGTTTTTTAGTTATGCTTTCGTTGTGGGGTTTTTATTTATGTATGGAATGTTTTGAATAAAAAGGGTATTTTATTGAATGCTTTCTTTATTCACTCAAAGAAAACGAATACAAGTAATTAAGAATTACTACTAATTAAATAAAATACATGAATTACAACTAATTTTTAAAACAAAACATTAAAATACAATGAAATAAAAGGCAAGCAAACTAACTTAATGGTTTTGATCATTTAACCAATCCATGTTGCTAGGTCCATCGTCATGGAAAAATCTTCTTCTCATAACATCCCTTCGTTCTAGCTTCCAAAATTGTTTTGTTTCAGGGGACATATGGCTTGTATCCATGGCCATGGTTTCCTGATCCTTTTTGTCAATGTTTTCTTTGCGTACATAATCCTTTTTTTTTTTAGTAGATACTCCCTTTCTTTTGCATATTCTACATGAATTGCACTTTTGTCTTCTTGGGTTTTCATGTCTATTTCAATTCTCATGGTGTTGTGCCTTGCAATTTCCTCCAAAAATTTAGATGTATTAGTGGTAGAATTACTCCCTCTCTTCGCCTTCACCGCCTTTCTCCCAATAGGCCTCGGTTGCTTTTGGATGGGTAAGTCTTCACTCATCGGGAAATCCAAAGGTGAATCCGATGCTGGTGAATCATGGAGTGGCGTCTCGTTCAACACAACGGTCGGACCCGTTGGAATAATTCAGAATCTTGAACAATTCTTCACCATCTCCCAACATTAGTCATGGTTGAAAGTTTTCTTGCCTTGCCCAATAGCACCAAACCACATTTGTGCTTGCATAATCTATTTTTAAAAAAAATATTGAAAATGCAAGAAACATTAACAAATATTGGAAATGCAAGAAACATTTAAAAAAATAGTGGAAATGCAAGAAATATTAACAAAATATTGTAAATGCAAGAAATATTAACAAAATATTGTAAGTGCAAGAAATATTAACAAAATATTGAAAATGCAAGACATATTAACAAAATATTGGAAATGCAAGAAGCATTTAAAAAATATTGGAAATGCAAGAAATATTAACAAAATATTGTAAATGCAAGAAATATTAACAAAATATTGAAAATGCAAGACATATTAAGAAAATATTGGAAATGCAAGAAACATTTAAAAAAATATTAGAAATGCAAGAAATATTAACAAAATATTGAAAATGCAAGAAACATTTAAAAACAAAAAAAGAGGACATTAAAATTAATAAAATAAAAATTGCAAATATTATACCTCATTGCTAAGATTTTCCTCGCTTCTATGGTTGTCCCTTGCTTTTGCCAAGGCATCTCTCCATTCACAAAATTCGGTATGAATTTTTCTTCACATATGACAGAATTTCATCTTATTGTCCGTGACGGGACAATGACTAATTTGGACCCAACACTCACACAACAAAACATCTTTCATGATACTCCATGCCCTTCCGGTTTCGATAGAAGAAGCCGTAAGATGATAAAGACAAATAAAATTTGAAAGTGAATAAAATATTGAGTAGAAAGTGAATAATAGTTGAAGGATAAGAAAATATATAAGGATTTGGTGTTAAAAGTGAAGAGTATTGGTTGGTATTTATAGAAAAGAATTCATTAATTTTTGGGTATTTTTTTAAAAAAATTTAGAATTTTTTTCATAATTTTATTGCAAAAAAAAAAAAAGAAAAAAGAAAAAAGAAAAAAAGGCTGTCGTGGATTGGAGGACAAAAAGCGATTGGAGCACCCAGAAGATGCCATGTGGCTGCTAGCCGTTGGAGGAAACTGAGGCGCGCGCACCCACCAACGGTAAACAAATTTTGAACTTGAGGGTTGACACTAGCCTGGCGTTAGCGATGACGTCACCGAAAACTCGGGCTGGAGCTCGGGCTCGCCTTGCCATCTAGCCAGCCCAATCCCGTGGAACCCACAGCCTACTCGGGCTAGACAGGCCATTTGGAAACTATTTTTGGACAGATCTTTGGCCATAGAATTGGTTTACCCACCAGGGGGTTTCTTTCCTATGCTTGCTGGCTAAACAGAGCTGCACTTTGGATGAATTAGTCGATGCCTGTATAGCATTATCTGCCGTCTGGGGCCGATCGTTCGTTAAGGATGATTTATAGATCATCAAATTTCCACAAATGGAATGGAAAGTGGGTTCACTGGAACAGCTCTTAGAGCTGGATTTGGGTTTACATAAATTGGCCAAGATAATGAACTTGCTTCCTTACACCCAAGTTCGAATCCTCCTTCCCTAAATTAGATTATTACTTGTATTTCAACCAAAAAATAAGACATGTTTTTTTTCTTTCCTTTCAGAAAAAATCATTTTATTTATGCTTTATGTTTTTATATACATTTTTTGTGTACGTGCCCAACACTTATTTATGCTATAATTGATATCATCTTCTTCCTTTTTATTTCATATTTGGTTGACAAAAATAAGAGAAAAACAAGTGAAATACAACACAATAAGATTATAAACCTTTTTGTTTTACTTTTGATGAATGAGAATGTAGAATTTCAACTATCATTATACCAAAAGCTAATTAGCCAAAACATGACATATTAGATGTGCGAATGAGGTTGACTTTTTATATATTATTAAGAAGATAAGTTAACAAGTCGTATTTGAGTTTATCAAAGTTGGCCAAGTTAGCTAGAGTGGATATACTCTCCACTCGACACCTGAGTTCAAATCTCCCTCTCTTTAGTTTAGATTAAATTAAAATAGAATATTGCTTATATAAAAAGAAAAAGAAAGTCGTGTTTGAGTCCAAGCATGGAAAGCCATTGTCTGGCTCATAGGGAAGTAAGGGGAAAGTGAAGCGCTCCCAATTTGAGTTTTGTTTTCCCTCATCATGGGAAAGTTTGGAAAAATGAACCAACATTAAATACACATTTTTCATGACCATTTTGTCCCCATTAGTAATTTAGAATTATAATATATCATTAAATGTATTTTTTTATTTGATTTAATATGGGTACAATTGAAAAATTATACAAACTTTGTTTTCCATTCATACTCAAAACAAATATGGGAAAAGAAATAAAGTGATATCTTCCGGTTACTTTCCCAGCATCACCAAACGTGGAAAATGAATCTTCCATTTCTCATCCATTGGAAAATTACATAGGAAGTGATTTCCCATTAAATCTATTTCGTGAACCAAACGGGACTTTAGGTAATTTCACACCAAGTTGCCAAGTGTTGGCCTAATTGCTAGGCAACGACATAATTATCATTGCCGTTTTGACAAACATTGATTTACATTTTGGAGAAATGAAGAATTATTACAAATCTATTTCGATCACCAAGCACGCCCTTGATTTATATACCCAACTAACAGAGGAGACGAAGAGCGGGTTTTGGGTCTGCTTCCAAACACTGACGCCAATCGGTTCAAAAAATTTCAGTGACAGAAGCAAAGCTTTCACTCAGTCACTCGCAGAAATGGACGTCCCAAAGGATCAAATCGCTACTCTAATGGAGCATGGTCTCTACAACTCAGCTCAGATGCTCGTAATCGTTCTTCTCCCCCCTCCTATTTCAAATTTTCTTCTTCTTTTTTTCCTTAAATTTTCGTTGTGATTGAAATGTTGTGTGTGTTTGGGAATTGGGTAGGGTTGTTTTCTTGTTTCTTCACCAGCTGCTAATGCCGAAGTAAACCCACACCTTAAAGCTGAAAGCTTGGTCAGAATCTTCAACTCCCATCCATGGCCTTCTCTCTCTCTCTCTCTCTCTCTCTCTCTCTCTCGTTAAATTTCTCTAATTTTTTTTCGTACAGGTGCTTCTTGGAGATTCATTGTTTCGCGAGAGGGAGTATCGCAGAGCAATTGTAAGATAAACACCCACATTTTTCACTAATTTTATATTGTAATATACAAATTAGTGAACTTTCACAAAGCAAAAGACCCTTTTTATAGAACCAAAAAAAAAAAAGTGGTCCTTTTTTGCAAGTACTGATTCTACTGATGACTAACTGTAAAGTAAGTGAGCTAAAGCCATTAGGTGGAAAAGTCCATTTGGTAGTTATACTCATAGTAAGAACCGTATGCAACCAACTTGGGATTTGTTTCTTTAGCTAATTATGCTGTTACATTTTATATTTTGAAAGATTATATAATTCATTTTTCTTGTTCGCTGACAGCATACGTACAAGCAAGCATTGCAATTTTGCAAGATGATTTCCAAAACAAGTGCAACATCTACCAGAAGTTCATTGTCATCAAACAGGTCCTCTTCTCCAAATTTTTTTAACATTTCAGGAATTAATGAGAATGAGGTAGGCTGATTTCATTCGCCAAATAGTTATTTTCTATGTTGAGCTTTTTCAGAGGAGAATGGTGTTTCTTTTCTGTTTGGCGCTATTTATACAAAGTCCCCTTCTTACATGACAGGTGAAGTTCAAAATTGCATCCTGTCATTTTTCGCTTGGTGAGAATGGACCAGCCCTTTCTGAGGTACTGACACACATGCACTAATGTTTATGGGCAAGGCAAATCCTACTATAATTTGTGTAAACTATTCAGGTCTGAGTACGAGAATCTTGATAGTTCCAATGTAAATTTTGTTGGTTTTAATCAGGGATTGCTTCCTTGTCTTTTGTTTTATCTGTTTTCTATTTATTTCTCCTAAATATATAACCTGTTAGCATAGTCCCACATTGACGGGGTACCTTTTGGAATATGTCATATATAAACACATGGCTCTTTCCTTGTAAGCCGGTTTTGCAAGGATAAGTTCTACCTATGGTTTATCTATATCTATATGTACTTATATTTCATATGGCACTTCTAGCACATTCACTTTGGGGTCTAATGCACTTTTAAAACTTTGCAGATGGACAACATTCCAAGCAAAGTGAGAAACTTGCAGATGAATCTGTTGATGGGAAAGCTTTATCGGTACTCTAGACAGAACCGTGCTGCTGTTTCTTGTTTCAAAGAATGTCTAAGGTTTGTCAATCAAATTGTGCATATCATCTTTCAACTCAGTTTGTATTTTAAGAAATGTAGATATCTTGAGATTCTCTTTTACTTGTATCTTTTATAAGCTCATATGATCTTGGCATAAAATTCTAGAAATACTAGCTTCCGAACACGCTTTCCGTGTGATCTCTATGCTGCACTAATACTCTGAATCACAAGAATTACTGAGTTCTATGTTTATCTGGAGTAGGCAGTATTAGATTCTTCCTTAGCATTATTATTTTTAAGACTTGGATACTGTAATTGAAGTAATTACAGGGTGATGGTCGAGGTCAAAGATTCAGAATTCACTGTACCCTAACCTCTCTCTCTCTCTCTCTCTCTCTCTCCATTGCATGATTTATAGGTGTTCTGTTTTGGTGAATATCTATGGCTTGCACACCCTTTAAATCCCCTCTGATATGCTTGACTTTTTCTGAGAGCGTCCTATGTAATTAAAGAAGGATATCACTGAAAATTACTTTTTAAAAGTTAATGACCAAGATATTACTATTGAATGTAAAAATCTTGGATTTCCTTCCCTACTTAAGTATGGCTGGACTATACTCTCACAGAGATTATTGTTATCATGTGAATTCTAGCTTTCCTGTTGCATCCTTGTTCATCTATGTGTACAATTGTGTTAATGCTTTTTTGGTTTGCTAGAAATCTGTATAGAATTAATATATTATCTTTTATATTCACGCTGCTTCATTTTTGGTGCTTTTGACAGGCATTGCCCTTATGTCATTGAGGCTATTGTAGCTTTAGCAGAACTTGGAGTTGCTGCCAAAGACATTATTTCCTTGATTCCTCAGGTTTTTTTGTGAAGCATGAAGCCATTTAAATTTAGCTGATCAAATCATTTTAGCATGTCTGGTGTCGTGTTAAGTTCTTTATATCTTGGATGTCCTGTAAAGCTTGTCATAGTGAAGCTGTATTTGTCTTATGCTATCTGTAGAAAAAGGAAAAAAAAAAGGTTGCAGTGTTCATATGCGACATATAACTTATCAATCCATAGTTCTCTGATTACATGTATAGAGCTCCTCTAAATGTTATTTGGATAAGTTGAATGTTGGAGCTCAAGACTCAATTTTGATTACAAAATATGATTGACTTTTATAATAAAATAGGAATTCTTTTTAGAATGTCCAATGCCAATGTTTTTTTCAATTCCGTTTCTTGGCTTTCAATTTCAGACTCCAAGTAGAAGCGGGAGGGCTCCATTTGATCACTTTGACTCAAGTCGCTGGCTACATGTAAGTAACAAATGAGGAAGCAGCGGTCATTTATTATTAGCTAACACGTTGGACAATTTTTCCTCTTTTATGCTGAGCATGTTTAGATGGATTCATATCCACATGAACTGCCCCACTCTTCCTGACAAATTTTTTAAGTTTGTTTGGATGGACATATACTGGAAGGAGCTTTCTTTAGGCATAGTTATCATAGCACTGATTCATGACAAAATTTTGGTGGAGGAGGAAACCCTGTTACTCCAACAAAATTGTTTTTACATTTGTTTTTCTTTGTGCAGCGCTATGTTGAGGCCCAGTGTTGCATTGCTTCGAATGATTACAAAGGTAAAAGGAATATTTTCTTCTGTAATGTTGGGGATTTTGCATGGATAAAACTGGGGATTATTACTGTTGATATCGTGTTGTACGATGTTCCTATATGGAAATAGAAAGTTTTCATATCCTTTCCCATTCCTAGATATAGTTTCGTGGAGTATTTAGGGGAACTTCTACTTGCATTATTTGTTTGAGTAATAACTGATGATTAATGTCCACAACTTTTTACAGTTTATATTTATTTATTTTTGGTGTTGCAGGTGGTCTGGAACTCTTTACGGATCTTTTACAACGTTTCCCTAATAATTTACACCTGTTACTTGAAGTTGCAAAGGTTAGAACTGATTGTATGTGATCTATTTAGGTTTTTTTCTATGCTAAGAATGGTATTTTGTTGTCTACTGGTTTTGCTTGATAAGCAGAAAAAAACCTAAATAGATCACATACAATCAGTTCTATGCTAAGAATGGTATTTTGTTGTCTACTGGTTTTGCTTGATAAGCAGAAAATATATGCATGCACTGATTTCTGAATGAAGTTATCTTGATGGGAGGAGTAGGCTTCTGACAACGATCTCTCATTTATATGGACCATGAATTTCTAGGTTTTTTTTACGAGAGTTTCTGGGTTGTGTGTTTGCTTCTTTTAAGTTCTCAATCCTTTGCAGCTACTCTCAATTAGGTATAATTTGACAAAAAACAAAAATGAGTGGGCACTATTACCACCCACCAAATGCTCAACCCTGATAATTATAGTTTTATCCTTTATGCAAATTACCTGTGAGCATAACTTACTTTCGGAAATGTAGTTACATCATTGTTTTAATTATTTCTGAAATACTGACTTTTGGCCCTATGAAGAATTCAACAAATTTCATTGAATGATTGCAAAGGGTACTTTTTATTCTAATTGCTTGGGTTAAATTTTGATATATGAGATCTTAAATTATAATTATACTATGTTGTTTCTAACGAGATAGCTTTTTAATTTCTGCTTTTGTATATATAATTACATGTGAAGGTTGAAGCTATTATTGGGAAAAATGACGAGGCTATAATGAATTTTGAAAAGGTAATTCATTTTTGAGTTATTATGGTAATTCAAGTGTTCATAGACCCCTCTCTCTCTCTCTCTCTCTCTCTCTCTCTCTCTCTCTCTCACACACACACACACACACACACACACACACACACAAACACACTCCCACACACGCAAGCACAGTTGCACATACACCCTATGAATGCATGTCATGTAAATATGAACTCATACTTTCAAGTTTATGTTGTTTGCAGGCTCGATCTATTGATCCATATGTTGTAACATATATGGATGAGTATGCAATGCTTCTAAAAACAAAGTCTGATTTTTCAAAGCTAAACAAATTAGTGCATGATTTGCTGATAAGTGATTCTACAAGGCCAGAAGTTTTTGTGGCCTTATCTGTACTTTGGGAAAGGAAAGATGAGAGAGGCTCTTTGTCCTATGCCGAGAAGGTCTGTTAATTAAAATAGTGTAAGCTTGGTGTTTTTTTCAATTATTCATCTCATAAGTTCCTTATTTATTTGCATCAGAGTATACGAATTGATGAGAGACACATAACGGGTTATATAATGAAGGTATTGATATGATCTTATATTTGATAGCCTGGAGCATCTGTGTTTATAAATATCTCAGTATCTTTCTTCTTGCCCTATTCTCAAATGATATAAAAAAATTCTTTCAACCTGTCAGGGTAACCTATTATTATCAATGAAGCGAGCAGAAGCTGCTGTAGTTGCCTTCAGGGCAGCTCAAGAGTTGAGACCTGATATTCGTTCATATCAAGGTGGGACTTGTAAAGGAAAATACTCACTTGCACGACACGCTTCTTATGTCTGTCATTGACTTATTTTTGTTTCATCCAAGCATTTTGTAAAGAGAGAAATATGTGAAGTAATTGCAGAAGCTAATGATCAGTAACTCAATTATGATTTCAGGTTTGGTTCATTCCTATTTAGCTCTCTCTAAAATCAAAGAGGCTTTATATGCTTCCAGGGAAGCTATGAAGGCTATGCCTCAATCTGCGAAGGCTCTAAAATTAGTAGGGGATGTACATGCAAGTAATTCTAGTGGTAGGGAGAAGGTAAGCCCGTAATTAAATCATTTCAGCATGAGTTCAGAAATCAAGTTTTCCTCCTTATGCACTCAACTAATCTTGAAATAGGCAAAAAAGTTCTATGAGTCAGCCCTTAGGCTGGAACCTGGTTACCTTGGAGCTGCATTAGCTCTGGCTGAGCTACATGTTATTGAAGGCCGCAACGGGGATGCTGTGTCTCTGCTAGAACGATATCTTAAGGACTGGGCTGATGACTCTCTGCATGTTAAACTAGCTCAAGTATTTGCCGCAACAAATATGCTCCAAGAGGCATTGTCACATTATGAAGATGCATTGAGGTTAACAGTTATATTTTATGTCCTGAATAACTTTTTCACTGTTAGTGTTAGGAATTAAAATCTACATTCTCACGGAGCTTTTGCTAGGGTGTGTTTGGGTATGCTGTGGAAATTCAGTTGCTCCATAAATAGCATATTAAGGTGAACGGCCTGAATATAATTAAGGTCATAAAAGAAGTTAAAAGCCAAGTATGGATGACATGGGATTATAAGTTAGTTTTCTTGAAACAACAGACTTTTGATCATATGCCTGCTGTAAAATATGGTCATTCACTATAGAGTGCTTTAATACACCCTGAATGACGTTGGAATATGCTGCCCTGGTATGATCATAAAATGACTAAAATGTGCTCAAAATTTTATTTCCTGACATGCATTGCAGGATAAACCGACAGAATGAAGCTGCCAAAAAAGGTTTAGAGCGCTTAGAGAAGCAGATGAAGGTTTGTCCTGTTTATACTGCTTAAAATGGATGATTGAATGTTTAGTGTAAATTGTTTGATGAAACTTCAGAAGTAATCTTTTTTTTTTTTGGGTTGAAAAATCCACAAGTTTCAGTATTTGTGGTGTAGTGGATTCAAATACTCAAGAAAATGATTTCATTTCAAATTCACTCTTTAAATCACTCAACTAAAAAGGTTTTTTCTTTTTTAAAAATAAATTATCTTGTTTTGTATAGAAGAAGAGTACAATTTTTTTTTCATTCCAATCTGTTACAATTGACAAAAGTATCAAAATTCTGTTTTATTAATGTACTTTCAACATTTGGTGCAAACAAATTAAACTAAATACATCATTTTAAATCCACAAATCCAATTATTGTATTATATTTTAATGATGTTCTTAATTCCAAAATATTCAATAATGGTGATGCAATTCAGCAAGGTCAATTTTAAAAGTTGTTATTTCTCTAGGGGGTGGATCCCGATGCACCTGAAGAAGATGAAGAAAATGAGGTTGACGATGCTGATGGAGACCAAGAAGAGACTGAGCTTCTGTGAATTAAGCTAACTAAAGGTATTTTGTAAAGCTTTTGTGAAGAGACTGTAGTTGCAAAGAATGCCAGTTGGGGGTTGCCGTTCTGCAAGCAAGTTGACACCCCTAAGAAATGCGTTCTTTTCCGATATATTTCTCGGTATCACGTCATGCAACCAACGGAATTTTTTGTATTAATATGGTACGAGTGGCCTAAGGTCATGCTGCGTAGATAGGGAGCAAGAAAGAGTATGGTTCACCAGTGGCTGCAGAGTTACAATCTTCATGACAGGCAAATCCTCCTCATTGTGGCAAGTTGGCAACCCTGTGTCATTTCCATTTCCTTGCAAATTTTGTTACATCATTTAGTGTCATATGGTGTATTTTCTTTGTGATCTCATGTTACAACTTGTATAAAGTGGAGCCCTTCACAACTAATTTGTACAAGATGAAGAATGATTAGCGCATGTTATCGACATTTTGCATCTGCCTTTTTATTTATGTAGTTTTTATATAGTTCTTGTAAGTTTTAGTATTCTTTTTCTCCATATTATCAAGATGGAAACAACATTAACGTGATTGAATCATCCAATTCAACCTACAAGAAATATTTTCAGTTTGCAATCCTCTTTTTTTATTTGTACCTTAATGAATTCCTGTCACACCCTTGCAATATTTGGATTTAAATGTGCCTGCAAATTTGGTTAATATGGCTGCCTCGGTGCAATGTCGTCTTTACATAAAATTGTGTCGTCTATCAAATAGTTATTGCTAACAGATGAGGATTTATTGGTTAGCAGCCAATGGTCATAAGTATCGCTGCCAAAAAAGGGTACAATGTGCACAGAAATTAGCTTCTCAGTCGCCATTGGACACAGAATCAACGTTTTCCTCATCTGAAAGTGGAAGAAGCTCACAAAATGTAGCATATCTGCTTTCGTTTCAAGCTTTTGACCAAAAAAGAAATATACATGTTTAAGGTGACTCGTTGATACACTTATGTACATGGTAGAACAAGTAGGATTTCCCCACAACAAGCTCTCGAGGTGAGTGACTGGGCTCGTAACCAAGCAAAGATTGAGGCGGCTTGACTTCTGCTATGGGTTGGACCTGTGCCATTGGAGTGCAGTTGTGATTTGTTCCACAGTCCCCTGCTCGCCTTTCATTAGATATTGACGTCCCTAAACTCTGAACTCTTTGTTTTCTACAGACTAGAAAGGTTTCCGTGGGGTAGGTGCTCGGTTCTCCATAGATTGCAATCTTTGTTTGAGATGAAAGACTTCGACCTGCATGGCAACATGAAGGGATGGTGACGGCGGCTTAAAACAAATCAGAGAGGAGAAAACAAGTCTAATTTTAACAAGTGAAGGATAAAAAGGTTTTATAAGTTCCATGTATTGGATTCAACTCCTGATATATGTAAAATGAGGTTATCAAAGGGGGAAAACAAAATTAAGAACTAAACGTCTAAACCTATGATATATGGATTTTGGTAAAATGGCACATGCATTGTAAAGTTTCGAGGTAAATTATTTTGAAGAAGAGCTGCCATAAAAGATGCTATAAGAGTTTTAATGTAAAGCAACATTCAGCAGAAATTTCACCCCTTTCAAAGCCATACCTGTAGTTGGAATGCCCTTGCTCGTTCTCCTGCAAGCACTCCTCTAGTTGAATGGAGCTCCTGCATTTATATTTAATCACCAGAATTGATTTGAATTGGTTAATGTAATAAGTGATAACTTGGATACTAAATGAGAACATTAAAGTGTGATGTTCACAATACCTTCTGAGTATCATCCAAAACTGCCTTGAGGAAAGCCACATCGTGCTCAAGCCTCACATTGTCAGAATGAACAATATTTGAGAGGTTGTTAGCCTCTTCTTGTGCTATCTCTACACCAGCAGCTTTTTCCTTGAGCAATTCCATCTCCTTTGCAGTGTCTGCCAATTTTCTCTCCATCTCCTGTCTGCTCTTGAGGGCAGATGATAAATTTTTCTCAGCCGCTTCTCGGCTGGTCAATGCAGCAGCCAACTGCCCTTCTAAAATTCCATTCTTTCTTATTTGTGTAGCCATCTTTGATTCATAATAGTGGTAAATACTTGATGGAGCTGATAGGGCCCCTGGTTTACTATCAGTTTCTAGGAACATTGCATCATTGTTATCAACTGAAAGGTTTCCAATTCCATGATTGTGATGATTTGAATTTTCATACTCATATCCAGAGAGCATCTCCTCCGAATAGAGTCTATTTCCAAGTACGTTAGTCTGGACTCCTGAATCAGATCGACTGTTTTTCTTTTCTGTTGGCTGAAATGAATATAATATTTAAGTCAGTATATCATCGAAGCAGGTTAAATTACAACTAAAAATGACTGGGCACAATGAAACAGATTTGTAAGGCAACCCCCAACAGTCTTTGGGCAATCTAAGGAACACAAAGCAAAACTGAACTCAAAACTTTCTTCAAACCATATAAGTTTTGTCTTATCACTCGATTCTTAACTTGTGATAGAGATGGAACATAAGTCAGATGGTAGTTAGTTAAGAAACACTTCTGCAACTGACCTGCGAGAAAGAACTTTCATCTTCAGAACTCTTTACCACCTTAACAGTCGTGTTGTATTCTTCGTCATTATGGAATTGTTTCCTAAGTGAAACATTACCAGAAACAGGATTTGGATCAACAAGCAAGGACTCTGACAAAGATTTTCTTCCAGAACCATGATGTTCAATTGCAGATGCAAGATTTTGTCTAGTAACTGAATTAACTGAGCGCTGAGAAGAACCATTATTTAGTTGACCAACCAGGCCAGTGGATGAGCGTTTCTCAGGCAACAAAGTTCCAGGGACTTTGCTGGGAAAAGATCGGCGACTCATGGATGATTCATTCTTTTCTATGGTCAGTACTTCGACCTGCAACAAATTTTTTGAGGGAATAAGGCACGTTTAATGAGAAATCAACTAAACTATAAACATGAGTTTCTACAAACCTGATTTGTTGGCTCCTTTCTGCATCCACCAAATGAAACAAGAAAATCTTTTTCTTTGTGCTGCACAAGGTCTAGGCTGAAACCCTGAGAATGCAACATAAGAACAATGCATAAAGTAACAACCAAAGAATTATGTTCATGCTGTCATAAGAATGGAAAATTTTCATAATTGGAACTTGCGGGGATCGACCATAGCCCTTACATGAGGGACAGAGTACCCATCCTAGGACTCTCATCCCCACTTAACCCTTGTAATATATGTTTTGCTATTACAGTAACTCTGTTCTTATTGTACATTTACCTTACCTATCCCCATGTATGTAAGGCGGGGATGGGAATCCTAACCTTTAGACAAAGCACAAGCAGGGAACCACCTTTGTCCCTGCCCTGCCTCAGTGTCAATTTTATTCATGCATTCCATAAGCTAGTTTTACTGACATCATGTAGTGTTCGAAAATGACATCTATTTAGACTACATATAAAAGTGAGTATTTGTTTTATAAGTTAAAAAATGTGTTAAACAAGAAGAACATTGCTAAAACTATGGTATTTTAAAGGAAAATAAAACGTCAAAACCTATGAAAATTATGGCAAAGGTAAAAATCACCATTGCACACCTTATTGGCGGTGATTGAAGAAGGAGGTGATGCAATGGCCACTGACCACTCAAATGTCAAGATATCAAAGATCAGAGTCTCCGCATGTCCTGGAAAGATTAGAAAAAATTGCATTAAGGGATATGCTTGGATATCAAATTCACAAATTTTTTATCTGTTTTTTTTTTTGGGGATAAGTAAGCCAATAGAATGTGTTGCAACCTTTTTTAATGTTTCAAAGCTGACATTAAGGAAGCATAACAATCATGCATATCATATGTAAAAGCTCAACGTTACAGAAACAGGTAAAAATGTTCAAGTATGTCTTTCAATTATGAGGCATACGTTTTTTCCTGCTTCCGCCCCCAACAATATACCATTTGGTTCCACATAGGACCCCACAGCTACCACCTCTTGGTGATGGATGGTAACCCCGTTTCTTTATTCTTGACCATACCATCTGTGGAAAAAGTCCATCAGCACGTCACAGATAAACATCAAATTCTCATCCATAATGAGATGAAATGTTTGGCCACATAATCCAGTATTTTAAAAGATATAAGAATGAGAGAGAATTCACACACAGTTTCAAAGTCAAGTGAATACAGATCACTCAAAGTCCTGGATTTTGATGTGCCTCCAAATACAAAAAGAGTCTTATCATCATAAAGAGCTGCCACGTGATTGGACCTCGGAGATGGTCCTGTTCCTCTGCACGCATATCAAGAAATTAAAAAGTTGACAAAGAATCTTAGTTAAAAGGTTCCTGCAACAAGGGTTTCCATAAAAGGAAAGAGGTTAACATTAGAACAATGAATTTCACACAATATAGCAAAACTGACTCACGTGCAATGAAGAGGTAGCCATGTCAAGGACTTCAGATCAAACATATGCAGATCATTCAGCTTCCTCCTTTTAGCATCTTCACCCCCAAATAGGATCAATACAGAGCTTGCCCTGACAACAGTGTGACCAGTGCGAGCAACCTGCCATGCATGAGATGTGGGTGGGACTGCTTAGCATTAAACTATCACACTCCGTTAAATTATCATCAGGTCACTAATTCGAAGTTGCTGAGGCAGACAATAAGTTACAGAGACAATGTAGTAATTACTTATTGGTTCAATAAGTGGGTGCCATGTCCTTTTAGCATCTTCACCTAAAAAATAGCTCCTGTTATTGTAGCGTTTATGGTGTCTTGGTGTTTTTCATGGATTTTTTACTATTATTAACTACATACAACTGAGGTCAAATTTGGCATTTTAAGAAAATAATTAAACTGAGGTCAGTTTTTTACTCACAGTAGATTAACGGCGGGGTGTATATGCAACCATAATTAAAACTCAAGTAGTCGTGTTATAAGCGTAAGGCCTAAGTCGAAATTATGCTAAACCCCAAGAAATGTTTGTGTAATTAACTCGTTAAAAGAAGTACCGGTATATCGCCCTTAGCTTCCATATGAGACCAGCATTCCGTCTCTGTGTCAAATGCCCAAACTGCAAAATGAAAGAACAATTGGACAACTTCATACAAGCACAAGCTAAAAAAAAAGGGTGATGATTTCGTGAGCTTCAAGACAGAAATTTAACCTGAAATTTTTTCATTCCCAGGTTCAGTTTTTCCTCCAATAAGGAGTGCCTTTTTTCCCCAAGACACCTAGACAAGGGAAAGAACGAACAAAACTTTCAAAAGATCAACCAATCTGATTTACCTAGACATTGTTATTGATTCCAATTTATGATATGGTAACTCTTTCCTTGGTATTCTTTCAAATTTTAAGTTCATAGCTTTCTAGGAAACCAGCTCCCCAAATTCCTCATCTACATGGGTTTTGATATCCAATGTGTCTCACCAGGCAATATATCCAATTTAACATAGCAAAGTATACGCTGGAGCATCATAACAGAGGAAAAGAAAAACAAACATGACACAACATTTGGTACAAATATATTATTGTACCAGTCTGTGGCCCTTGCATGCAGGGATCTTTAATGGTAGACTGCTTGGTGACAAGTAAAGCTTTGACGAAGCTGTGGTCCAGGTAAAACTGTCGAAATTAAGCACCTGAAGCAATGGGAAACACCAGCTGTTATTGTATATTCAACATAATGATTTGCAACATGAGTCCCCATTGAATTCATTATCAAATAAAAGCCAAAGATAGCTTCTCCAAGTTTAAATAATTCCCTTGAGGCATAAGGAACATTATCCTACCTGTACATCATCTAGCAGTTCATTCCCAGATTCACCACCAACCACTATCATCTTGTTCCCAATTACAGCTGCGGCATGCTATGCAGGAACATTAAACACAAAGCTTTCACTTTCAGCAACACCATCAAAACAAATCAATTAAATCAATGCACCATGTGAAGCAATTACAGGACCAAGTATCAATAACAATTTACATTGAAGCGGGGCGTCGGCTTGTCCCCAGAAACTGACAACACCATCCAATTCTCGGAGCTCCCCATTGTGGAATTACTAATCTCATGGGCAGCAGACGAACACTGGTGATCGAGCTCATCAGAATTACTACTTGCAGGCGCATCACATTCACTCTGGAAATTTCAAATAAGCTTAGTGCAGGACTGACTGAGGCCAAATTAACTTATATGCAAAACAAAGCTAAATGCCTTACATTTGAGCTGTTATTTCTTTTCGGTTGTCTTATGGGGCTTCTAGTTCCCTGAGCAGAGTCTGAGAGCTGGACTTTTAATCTGAGCCCACACAAACACACTGATTTTTATTTTTATCACAAATTTATATCAAACTTTCAAATGTCACAACATTCACTGATTAAGAGGTATAAACTGAAGGAAAAATAGCTCAAAATTTTCAACCAAAAAAACAAAAAAAAGCAAGAGAGGAGAAAGTGGAGATAAAGCAGAAAACAGAATAAGAAGAAAAGGTCACCGTCCAAGCTTCATGCGTCTGCGAGAAAAACCGAACATTTTTGTTGGGGAAACAAGACCTTCAACAGTAGGAAATAACCTCTTCTTTTCCTAAACAAGCACAAACATCAAAGAAAATTCCTAAATTTCAGAGAGCAAGCTACATTCTTCGAGTATGAGAGAATCTATAGCCATTCAAGTTCTTAAACCCAGTAAAATCAGAAAAATAAAAAAAAAATTAAAAAAAGTATATTTTTTTATGGAGATATGAGCAAGTAAGTACCCTCTGTTTGGTAGCCGAGAAAGTGAAGGAAAACGAACAAGAGAAAATCCACGAATCACGAGCTTGTTTTGGTGTTATCTCTTTCTCTCACTCTCTAGTCTCTCAGTAAGTGAGCTGGAGGTCTGGGGACACTGTAACAAGAAGAGCAGAGGTAAGATGCGTACGTTAGCATTTTCCCGTAGGTTGTCTTCTAGTGGATCCTATGATTTTTATTTCTTTTTATTTTTTGTCGAAATTATCATAACAAACAATTTGTATTTTGTATATTGCAATTGCATTGTACTGTGGGAAAAAAAAAAAAAACACAAAATGAAACCAAAAAATATTTATTTATTTTCGTGGTGTGGAACGACCGTTGGGTGAAGAAGAGCGCGGTTTAAATATTCGAGGTAAACAGACATTAATTGTATGCGGCAGTGGGTCCCGCGGAGATGCATTGGGACTTGGGGCTTTCAGCTGATGATCAAATCTCTGTTTTACCTCCACTTTTAACACTAATTGACAATAGAGGAATGAGATCAGTCTAAGCCCCCGTTTGGTTTAAGGGGAAACCATTTCCTAATGTTCGGTAATTCTAATAAATAAGATTTGGTGTGCAAAAACACTGGATTTCTACCACTTTTTTTAAAAAAAATTATTTGTTTTTACTATTAAAAGAAAAGGCAATTACTATTAATTTCTGTTTAACAACGTACTAATTTTCTTATTTTTGTTTATTAAAAGAAGAATACTAATGACAATTTGATAATTGGCACATTTTGTGCGTCTAGTTTTGCCCATGAAACAAACAACGTAGTGCTCAAATTTGAGGTTTTAGTAATAAAGGAGTATGATACATTGCGTTTCGTAAAGAAACTCTTTTAAATACTTGTACCAACAATCTAAGCTTTAGTATTTGTTATAATTATGGAGGTTTGGATGAAAAGTGTATAAATATCTTATAAATACTTGTACCTAGCCTATAAGTACTTGTAGGGAAACTCTTTTAAATATTTGTAATTAGCGAAACTCTTTTAAATACTTGAACCTAGCCTATAAATATCCTGTTGTCTTATGGAGGTTTTGGATGAAAAGTTTGAAGAAATCGAGGGAATACAAGAGAGAATGATCTGTATAATTTTTTATTTCTCTTTTTTGAATGAGTTACAAGGCTAAGCTTCAGTATTTATACTGAGCTTTACAACTAATAACAACCGAGCACATGATTAGTTTCCTCCAATATTTTAATTTACTAGTGAAAATTATATATTAAAAAAATTTAATTGTCTAAAAGGAGTGGATAATTCAATAAACGAGAGAATGCAATTAGACACCATACAAATTTTCCTCTCCCCTCTATATACATCTTTATGAGAACATTTTGAAATGGCATGAAATCTTCATTTTCCGTTAGTGCAGTATAAGTGTGACTTGTCAAGTGGAATAAAATTTCATATGATAAATCATTAGAAATTTTTTATTTATGGGCATGCAATACGAATGAGTTCATTATTAGTATCAACATCAGTTGAGTCTCACATAATTAATTACTTATAGATCTCATTTTTATTTGATACTTTTTGTTAGGTCTTATAGCCGCATTTTTATTTGATAGTACGAAATTTATAATATAAGTAGAAGACATAATTAATTTATCATGAAAATCGGGACAGTAAAGAAATAGCTTGGTTGAATTTGTGTGTGTAAGAAGACTTTACCTAACTTTGGAATTACTCTCCAGAACCAACGTCTTTTGTTTTTTTATTTCTTTGGTCGAACATGTCTTTGTTGTATCTTATAAATAGGATAGTGACAATTAATTCCGTATTTTGCGTTTGTTGGCCCATTTCACGGGTTGTATTTTTATTATTTTTAATATTGTTATTCTTTTAGAATTTCAATAATTTTCGAGAAAGTGGGTTAGGGCCACGGGAATAAACTGCTAAGAAGATGACATGAGGCCTACAAAGCCCAAATTACATAGTCCCAAGAAGAGAGAACCCAATTCACTTGAGCTGAGAGCAATCGATGGGAATTCATCCCCACTCTCTCCATAAATAAAAAAACAATTTGTGAGGATGTTAATTGTTACTAAAATTGTCAATTTGTTTGATACACAAGGATGACTAAATTATTTCTAATTTGATTGATTTTTGTAGGGATATTAATTGAATTGTAATTTAAAATATAACAATTCTGATTATTTTACCCCAGAAAATTCATCCGTGGCGGCCCGAAGTTGGCCGCGAGATTGTTTTCACTTGTTATGTAGGCGTGCCATTGTTGGCAGTGAAAACTCCAACAGAAAGTGATTGAAAATGTAAAATGCGCTCCAATATCAACTCTAATCAATCGATTGTGCATTGGGTGGGGAACTGACCCAACATAGATTCTTTTCTATGTCTTAACGAAGAGGACTTCAATAGTTTTCTAGTGTGAAGATAAGAACAAGTAGAAAATTAAAATAACAAAAATGAAAATGAGAAATATGATATAGAACTGAAGCTTTCTCGATTCAGTTCATTACCGATGCAAACTCAAAGTAAATGACAAATAACTGCCCTAAACTAAAGAGTTCTCTATTCACTTCAGTGCAATTATAGATTTTGAAAGTAAATTATGTAAAACTGAGGCAAAAGATAATACTTGCCAGAATGATTTTCCATTAAGCAATAGGTAAGATTTATACAAGAAAGTTTCCTAGAATCAGGTAGCTATCTCTACAATCTAGCAATATAAAAGAGGTAAGAATACATACAGCTAATCAATCAATTACAGCTTTCCTATTCTATCAAAGCAATCCCTAAACTGTAGCTAAGTCAATGATTCTCAACACTCCCCCTCAAGTTGGAGAGTGAATGTCAAGAACTCCCAACTTGCGCAACATGTTGGTGAAAGCATCTTTACCCAAAGGTTTAGTGAACACATATGCTATCTGTTGTGCAGAAGCAACGTATTTAGTGACAATTAAACCCTCTTGAATCTTTTCTCTGGTAAAGTGGCAGTCCATCTCTATATGCCTAGTGCGCTCGTGGAACACATGATTGGTGGCTATGTGTAAGGCTGCTGTGTTGCCACAATGAAGTGTTGTTGCCTCTGGATGTGACAACTGTAGGTCTTGTAACAAGCTTCGCAACCAAGAGAGTTCACAACAAGTACCTACCATGGCTGTATATTCTGTCTCTGCAGAAGAGAGAGACACAGTTTTCTGTCACTTTGTCCTCCAAGAAATCAGTGAGTTCCCTAGAAAGACACAGTAGCCAGTGGTGGATCTCCTAGTAGTAGGACAACCAGCCCAATCTAAATCACAATAGGCACTCAACTTTAAATTATTTTGAGCTGGAAAGAAAAGGCCTTACTCTTAAGATATTTCAAGATGCGAAGTGCCACTTCCATATGTGGCTTCCAAGGTTCATGCATGAACCTGCTAAGGACGTGAACAACGTATGTGATGTTGGGCCTTGTGATAGTCAAGTAAATTAGACAACCCACCAACCTCCTGTATTTAGCTGGGTCTGTAAGCAAATCACATGCATCTGACAATTTGAGATTTTGTTCCACAGGGAAACAAACAGGTCGTGCTCCTAGTGATCCTCCATATTTAAGGATGTCAAGAGTGTATTTCCTTTGTGAGATGCTAATGCCCTTAGTTGAGCGAGATACCTCAATACCCAAAAAGAATTTGAGGTCGCCTAAATCTTTGATGCAAAACCGGGTATAAAGGAACTGTTTGAGAGAATTAATAGCAGCCATGTCGTTACCTGTAATCAATATATCATCTACATAAATTAAGAGAGCAGTGAATGATTTCCCTTTTTTGCATGTAAACAAGGAATAGTCCACTTTGGATTGGATGTAACCGGCAGCTTGAATGGCTTCAGATAACTTAGCAAACCATTGTCGAGAAGCCTACTTAAGACCATACAACGACTTGTTGAGGCGACATACCTAATTCTCCCCCTGTCACTGAAGACCAGGAGGTGGAGTCATATAAATTTCTTCATGGAAATCATGAAAGAAGGCGTTGTGAACATCAAGTTGGTGGATAGACCATGAGTGAGTGGCAGCAACCGCAAGGAGACAACGAACTGTAATCATCTTAGCCATGGGAGAAAAGGTGTCATGATAATCCAAGCCTTCTGTCAGGGTGTAGCCCTTGGCAACTAAGCGGGCCTTGTACCTCTCAATGGACCTGTCGGAACGATGCTTGATCTTGTAAACCCACTTGCAACCAATAGGTGTTTTCCCTGGTGAAAGATAGGTGAGAGTCCAAGTCTGGTTTGACACCAAGGCTTGGAGTTCAGAATCCATGGCTTGTTGCCAATTGGGGTCAGTGGCAACTTCTACATAAGTATGAGGCTCCACGTGGTGTGTAGATGCATGTATGTTGAAAAAGGGTTCCATGTTCCCTAAAAAAATCATATAAAGAAGAGAATTCTCCCCCATTGTCCACACGAATGGTTTGGATGGTGGTATTGAATTGTGTGCGAACCATGGAAAAGAATGATTTAAGGATGCCTTGTGTTTCATGTTCATGATGCATGAGAAAAACCCATGTAAATCGAGAATAATCATCCACAATGGTTAAAAAATAACGCGCTCCTGAGGGGAAAGCAATTTTATGGGGTCCCCAGATATCAAAATGTATAAGGAAAAATAGTTTTGAAGTTGAAATTGAACTAATGCCAAAAGGGAGGCGAGTTTGTTTTGCCAAATGACAAACATCACAAACATTTTTCAAATGGGAAGAACAATTCAAAGAAGTCTTAGCTAGAAATTGAAAACGAGAAGAGGAAATGTGTCCTAAGCGGCGGTGCCACAGATCTGCAGATAAGGTAACGGAGTGGCAGGATGGTTGGGTGGTGATAGAGTTTTTGTCAGAAGCCAACGCCACGGGTAGTAGAGACCGTCACACTGTTTACCTAGACCAATTGTCGTCCTCGTAGCCAAGTCCTGCAAGATACACCAAGTAGGAAAAAAAGTAACTGAGCAATTCAATCCTTGTGTAAGCCGACTAACAGACATAAGGTTGACTTTAAAAGTAGGTACACACAAAACATCTCTCAAATAAAGATAAGAATTAATTGTTAAAGTTCCAATGGAAGTGATGGGAGCAGTCTCTTAACTGCGCAATATCATAGGTGGTAGAGAGGAATTTTTAGTTCTTTTCCCAAGTAAGTTGGTGGCAGATGTAATATGGTCAGTGGCTCTACTATCGATGATCCAGTAAAGGTCAGGAAGTAGTTTTGTGATACCTGAGGAGTGGTTGACGGCATGAGCCTGAGATGCTGGCTGAGAAAAGTCCTTCTCGCTCAAAATGGTGTGGACCTGTTGACATTGATTCTCTGACAAAGAGAGCATAGCAGCTTGGATTTCTTGTAAGCTAGGCTATGAGTTCACGTGATTCGCCGAACTGGTCCCTCCTCCCTTCTTGTTATGTCATCCTCCTTTCTTATTGGATTTGTGGAGACGATGCCCAAGTGGATATCCATTCAACTTCCAGCAGGTGTCGACAGTATGGTGATCGAAGTCCCAATAGGTGCAGTGCAAAGGATTTTTGTCTGAATTAGTGGACTGTTGGTTTTGAAGGACCGCCATGGCTGCTAGCTTCAGTGTAACATGGGAGGAGCCTAATTCTCGCTGCTTCTCTTCCTGCATAATCAAAGAGTAAGCCCTACGCACTGTTGGAAGCGTTTGCATAAGTAAAATCTGACCATGAATAGCGTTATAAGACTCATTGAGTCCCATAAGGTACTGCATCAGCTTGTTTCTCTCTTCTTGTTCTGTATGCTTTTTCATGGAACCACACGTACAGGTAGGAAGGTCGTCATAGGCAGCCAACTCATCCCACAAGCCCTTCAATTTCGTGTAATAGGCTGCTACTGATAATTGATCTTGAGTGAGGGACACAATATCACGTTGAATCTGGAAGATTTGCGGTGCTTGCTTTGCGAGAAACGCTCACGAAGATCCTCCTAGATTTCGTGGGCTGTGGTTGAGTAGATAACACTGTCTGCAATATCAGGTTCGAGAGAATTTAGGATCCAAGAAAGGATCATGTCGTTGCACCTATGCCAAGAGGCAAAATCGTTTGGATTGGTTTTTGCCGAATGAGCCTTCAACGTGCCATCTACAAAGCTGAGCTTGTTCTTGGCACTCAATGATATCATCGATGTCCTGTTCCAGGTTGCATAATTATCTCCATTAAGAGGTTTGGAGACGATAACCATTCCTGGATGATCGGAATGGTGGATGAAATAGGGATTGGAGACTTCTGACTCTTTTGATTTGCTTCCATCCGAGCTTTGTTCGTTGGCCATGGTTGCAGACAACGATACAAAGGGAAAGGAAAAGGTACGGCTAAGAAAAAATAGCAGCAGAAAGAGCTAGGGTCGTGCCTTGGTCTGATACCATGTAAAACTGAGGCAAAAGATAATACTTGCCAAAATGATTTTCCATTAAGCAATAAGTGAGATTTATACAAGAAAGTTTCCTAGAATCAGGAAGCTATCTCTACAATCTAGCAATATAAAAGAGGTAAGAATATACACAGCTAATCATTTACAAAATTTTCGAGTTTATTTTCCACCAAAATAGGCCTCATTTCACAATTTCCATAGTGTCATTTATAAAATTCGACATACATAAATCCAAGGCAAAATTGTAGCAATGGTCCTTGAACTAAGACCAAACTTTACTTTTCATCCCTCATATTGTTAAATTGTTATGTTGGTACTTTACTTATGCCTTCACTTTTAGAAATTGTCATTTCCATCATCTCAGTCAATTTTTTCATTAAAAATGATGACGTGCATGGACAACTCCTACTTGGTATGGGCAAAAATGTCTTCTCACACAAAAAATTTTAAAAAATAAATCTCCTCTCTCTCTCTCTATCTCTCCCCTTCCATTTTCTCTCCCCCGACCCCTACAACAACCAATTTATGGTGTTCCTTTTTCAAGATTTGCACAGAGAAAGGCAAAAAAGAGCAGGTGAGAGAAACAGTAAGAGAAAGAGAGAGAGAGAGACAGAGAGAGAGAGAGAGAGAGAGAGAGAGAGAGAGAGAGAGAGAGGTGAAGACAAAACGCAATATGTGGACTCTTCGAAGCCTTACAAATACAAATCTCCAACATGGGCCGGTTGACTCTCTCACTCTCTCTAAAAGTTTGTGGAGACAGTGAAAAAATTGTAACCTTTTCACACCTTTTTCTTCTGGAGGTTTAGATCTATGACACTCACTTTCTATTTCCCTCTTCTTTTTTTCAACTTTGTACTGGTAAGGGATTTTTTTTTGTACGTAAAAGTTTATATCTTTGCTTTGCTAGAGGTCTGAATTTTCCACCAACTTCTCCCCAGCCAGGAATCCCGCCTCGCCCCGCCCCCCTCGTGGTGATTTCTTCCCCCACCATAAGGGGAATCGAAAAGGAAACCAAACAATAAAATAAAGAGAAGAAATATATATATAAAAACATGAGAACAAATCTGGATTTTAAAAAGGCAAAAATGAAAAGACAAATATGGCCTCATTTTTAATGGAAAAGTTAACTGAGATGACGGAAATGACGATTTCTAAAAGTGGAGGCATAATTAAAGTACCACCATAATAATTTAGCAATATGAGGGACAAAAAATAAAGTTTGGTCTTTGTCCAGGGACCATTGCCACAATTTTGCCTAAATTCAAATACTGAAATTTTCAATTGCCAAAAAATTGAAATGATGGAAACTAAATTCTGTCATTTAGAATTCTATGTAATTTTCAATTCCTTCCTCCAAATGGTGGATAAGAATTTAGTTGCATGGAAGTAATAAAAATACATAGTAAAATAGGTATTGGAAATTTATTGGAAATTAGTCAATGGAGCTACGAATTAGTATGGTTTATATGATTCAATATATACTTTTATTTTTAAAAAGGCTATAAAAACTGTAAGTACAAAAAAAAAAATTGTTCATTAACTTTACCCTAAAGATTTTAGTTAGCACACCTGTTGAAAAATTCGTAGTTCTGTCCTTGAGTGGGTTGTTGAAAAAGCAAGTTGTTTTGGTGTTGTTCACAAGGTGAAGCTCCCCACGTGATTCAAAATTTCTTCAAAGCAACACTCCATTGTTTCCCTCCATCAGCAAGCATACTTTAATATTTATTTTTTGACTAAGCTCATGTCTCCATGATGGCTAATGCACCTTCATTGACTTAACAAAAGTTGGCCAGCAGGCCATTGACACTTATATGAAGAATGAAAGTTCACTTCAAAATTCAGAGTTGCTCGTTGGACTAGCCTTAATGACTGTTACTGCTCACATCTGGTGTTTGCTTTGCAGAGAATTCAATACGTATCGAAATGCTGCCACTTTTGGATATATTGTAGGAAACACCGAGATGAACAACTTTGATGAAGAAAGAAAATTCTTTTAAACATTTGAAGTTGCTCATCAGATTGGAAGTTTGGCAGATTGGACTAGAAACTATGTTTTAGTATTTCATGTCCTCAGGATTCAATACGTATCCAAGTGCTGTCAATTTTGGATATGTTGTAGTAGAAATTGTTGGAATTTTAAAAGGTTTTAAAAATTTAACCGTTTTATTTATTTAATTATTTTGGCTGTTTTATTTTATTTATTGTGGGGGTTATAAATATTTAATATTTAGGTTTTATTTCTGGTTGGTGAATGCCTTAATTTTTTGATTGGTGAACTTTTATGGTTGGTGAAGGTTACATATTTTTGGATGCCTATAAAAAGCCACTCCTCCTTCACATTTGAAATACACACAATACATTATCAGAATATCACATACACATTCTAATTCTCTCATTGTCTACTTTTACATATATTCTCTACTTTATATTATTATTATCTTGGGCAATGGTTATGTGACTTGGATACTTATATCTGTCTGTGAACGTGCTCATAGCGGATCTTGAGTTTGTGTACAAGGGGTCGTATCTTGGAGTCTTGTAGAACGCCAGTACCCGCACGTAGGGAGGCTACAAAGGCTTTAGGACAGCGTCTTTGACGTGCTTCACCGTACCAAACTCACCTTCTTACTTATTATTTATTTTCCTTTTACTTACCTATTATTTTGTTTTCTTCAATTTTATTATACCTTCAAAGCTTTCCAATTTATTTATATGTTATTTATAATATAAATATTTTGTATTTGGCTTTACGGAAAGAGGAAAACTATTATTTTTTATAACAGAAATCTAAATGAATCTAAATGCTGTCAATTTGGGATATGTTGTAGTAGACATCCAAATGAACAACTTTCATGAAGAAAGAAACTACATTTGAGCATTGAAAGTTATTCATCGGACTAACTGGAATGATATGATTGGAAGTCTAGGCTATCAAATCTAGCCATATTGCAAGAACCATAATTTCTTCATTTAATTTGGAGAAAATTTACAATTTTGGTACAAACAGAAGTATTTTTAGTAATAGAGGAGTATGATAACTTGCGTTTCGGAAGGAAAATCTTTTAAATACTTGTACCAACAATCTAAACTTCAGTATTTATTAGAATTATAGATGTTTGGATGAAAAGTTTATAAATATCCTATAAATACTTGTACCTAGCCTATAAATACTTGTAGGGTAACTCTTTTAAATACTTGTAATTAGGGAAACTCTTTTAAATACTTGTACCTAGCCTATAAATATCATGTTGTCTTATGGAGGTTTGGATGAAAAGTTTGAAGAAACATAGAGAATACAAGAGAAAATTCTATGTATAATTTTTTATTTCTCTTTTCTAAATGACTTACAAAGCTAAGCTTCAATATTTATACTGAGCTTTTACAACTAATAACTGTTATAAAAATTATAGTTTTCTTCTTTCTGTAAAGTCAAATACAAAAACCTTTATATTATAAATAACATACTATTAAGGTACAGTGAAATTGAAGAAAAACAAATTGATAGGTAAGTAAAAGCAAAATAAATTATAAGTAAGAAGGTAAGCTTGGTACAGTGAAGCACGTCAAACAAGTTGTCCTAAAGTCTTTGTAGCCTCCGTACGTGCATGTACTAACAGTTTACAAGACTCCAAAATACGATCCTAAGCTCGAGATCCGCTATGAGCACGTTCATAGACGGATATGTTTCCAAATTACATAACTATTGCCCAAAAATACTAATAGAAAGCGGAGAACATATATAAAAGCAGAAAATGAGAGAATCGAATTGTGGTGCTGATTATGGTATGTGATATTCTGATGGTATTGTAGTTGTTCAAATGCGAAGGATGAGTGGTCTTTTATAAGCATCCAAGAACATGTAACATTCACCACATTTAAACAGAAAATTAAGTCATTCAATATAGAAATAATACCTTAAAATTAAATATGTATAATTCCCACAATAAATGAAATAAAACAGCCAAAATAATTAAATAAATCGAAAAGATTAAATTTTTAAAACCTTTTAAAATTCCAACAATAACAACCAAACACGTGATTAGTTTCCTCCAATATTTTAATTTACTAGTGAAAATTATATATATAAAAAAGTAATTATCTAATAGGAGTGGATAATTCAATAAACGAGAGAATGCATTTAGACACCATACAAATTTTCCTCTCCCCTCTATATACATCTTTATGAGAACATTTTGAAATGGCATGAAATCTTCATTTTCCGCTATTGCGTTATAAGTGTGATTTGTCATGTAGAATGAAATTTCATGTGATAAATCATAAGAAATTTTTTATTTATGGGCATGCAATACGAAAGAATTCATTATTAGTATGAACTTGAGTTGAGTCTCATATAATTAATTACTTATAGCCTCATTTTTATTTGATAATTTTTGTTAGGTCTCATAGCCACATTTTTATTTGATAGTACGAAATTTATAATGTAGGTAGAAGACAAAATTAATATATCATGAAAATCGGGACGTTAGTGGTTGATTTTCAAATTTTTTTTACTGTTGGCGCATGTATTCAACGAGCTAATAGTAAAAACAATTTGAAAATCAGCTGCTGACGTCAACAACCCAGTCCATTTTTGCTTGTGGGCTTGCCCGGGTTGGTGGGTCCCATGCCTTGCCCAGGCTGGGTTTTCTGCGCTGGATGTGGAAATCAAGCTGATGAGGGCCTGTTGCCAGGGCAAGGGCCTGTTGCCAGGGCAAGGCCCTGGCGATGGAGGTGCTCTTAGAGCATCCATAAGGGACTCCTTAAATTATCTCCTTAGACAAATTTTAGGGAGAATTTGAAAATTAGAACTCCAACCATGCTCCCTATCCACCTCTTAAAGAGCATCCATAATTATGCTCATTATTTTTTAGTTAAAATTTGGTCAAAAACACTAGAAAGCTATTTTAGGAGCTCCTTATAAAATTTCAACTCTAACCATGCTTCATAGTTTAGGGAATTATAAATTATTTATTTCTTTTTATTGTTTAGCATAAATGCTCCCTCTTCGTATGAAATAATAATAAAAAATATTTAGTATTAAATAAATACTTAAAAGAGCATTAAAGTAAAGTAGCATTTAATTATAGGGAGCCAGTGAGAGTCCTTTCTTTCTCCTCATATTTAGGAGCTCCTAGAGGTCTCCCTATTTTAGGAGTTGGATAGGAAGCATGGTTGGAGGTGGGTTTTCTCACTTCCTTTCTAAATTTTATCTAAATATGAGGTTTAGGAAGTCCATTGTGGATGCTCTAAGGATGTTAATTGTTACTAAAATTGTGAATTTGTTTTGATACATACAGATGATTAAACTATTTATAATTGATTGATTTTTACAGAGATGATTACTGAATTGTGATTTAAAAAATAACAGTTCTGATTATAATATATGTATAGTGAAAATTCGTCAATGCAACTAAATATCGTCCTCCTGCCTAGGGGATATTGTAAAATTAGGCTAAATATGCATGCATGATCTATGCATTATATCAACTATATGCAGAGAACTTTCATTGAGGGATCCCTCAAATAAGCTTATTTGAGGGACACCTTACTCCTCATTGTATTTCACTAATCCGAACAGTCTATTTTTAAGATAATTATTCAAAGATCATTTTTACAAAAAATCACTTGAATCCGATATCATTTGACCACTCAATTGAGTTATTGAAATTTTAGTACTTTCTTGAAGCACTATGTTCATTGATTTTGTAGAACACAATTGGATGTCGAAAAGATTTCCGATTTGTCTAATTTTTTACAAGGATGATCTATGAATGTAGACTTAAAAAAATAGATGGTTTGGATCGTTGAAAAAAAATCCGTAAGAGACTCTAAAGGATGTCACTTAAATAAAATTATTTGAGGGATCTATCAATAAAAGAGGACTGCTACTATATATATAAGTAAATAATAAGTAATTAAGTAACATCTTATTAAATATGAGATTTATTTTTCCTCCCACTACAACTGTTAGTTACATTTTCATTTCAATTGGTATCCATTAAAATTTCAAAAAGCGTTGGATTTGCCTCAACAGACTTACAATAATTGTAAATAGGTTTTGTGAAGGGGGACAAGAGCAGTGAGAGAGTGACAAAGAAGAGGGAAATAGAGAAAAGGGGGAGAGAGAGAGAGCACGAGCGAGAGACAAAGAAGAGGGAGGGGAGGGGCTTGAGCGAGGATTGGAGGTGCCGGTTGATGGGCTGGGGTTGGGTGCGTTATGGTGGCTGCTATGCTGCTTATTTTTAAATTTTATGTTCTAGTTTTTATAAAAGTTGTTTATTCTACTCTAGAAAATTCATCCATGAAGGCCCAGAGTTGGCTGTGGGATTGTTTTCGCTTGTTGTTATGTAGGCGTGTCACTGTTGGCAACGGAAGCTCCAACAAAAAGTGATTGAAAAATATAAAATACGCTCCAATATCGTCGATTGTGAATTGGGGAATTGATCCAATATAGATTCTTTTCTATGCCTCAATGAAGAGGACTTCAATATTTTTCTAATGCGAAGAAAAGAACAAGTAGAAAATAAAAATAACAGAAATGAAAATGAAAAATATGATATGGAACTGAATATTTCTTGATTCAGTTCATTATCAATGCAAACTCAAATTAAATGACAGATTACTGCCCTAAACTAAAGATTTCTCTATTCGTTATAAACTTTATTGAAGATTAAACGACGCAAGGTGCATGATGATCCCTAAGTTCGGCCTTCTTGTTTCTATTTGGCCATTAGGCACCTTGAGCCGCCAATTTGCATTTTGGCTATTGGTTTTCCAAGACACATGGTCGGATTTCGATCAGGGTCAAACAGATTGCTACTACTCTCATTTGGTGTTTGCATCGCTAAGGATTCAATACTTATCGAAATGCCACCAATTTTGGATATGTTGTAGGAACATCTAGATGAACAACTTTGATTAAAAAAGAAAATTCATTTGAGTACTGGAAGTTGCTCATCCGATTGGAAGTTTGGCAGATTGAGTTGGAAACTATGTTTCAGTATTTCATGCGGCCCTGAAGATTCAATACATATCCAAATGCTGTCAACTTTGGATATGTTGTAGTAGACATCCAAATGATGTCTGTTGTATTAAACATCAAAATGAATAACTTTCATGAAGAAAGAAACTATATTTGAGCATTGGAAGTTACTCATCGAAGTGACTAGAATGATCTTACTAGAAGTCTAGGCTATCAAATTTACCATATTGCAAGAACCATAATTTCTTCATTTAATTTAGAGCAAATTTACAATTTTGGTACAAACAAAAGTATTTTTATTTTATTTTAATAAAATTGGTAGTAAGTAGGCGGACACATGTCAAGAAATTAGAGATGAGATATGTAGGGACATCAAAAATAGAGACCGCATACTCATATTGTCTTTCTTGCCTTAATATTTTTAGTTCCCTCTAATATTTTAATTTACTAGTGGAAAATTAAAAGAAAATTTTTTTATCTAAAAGGAGTGGATAATTCAATGAGCCAAAATGCAATTATACACTATACAAATTTATCCCTCCCCTTTATATACATCTTTATGAGAACATTTTGAAATGATAGGAAATTATCATTTTTCCCCATTGCAGAATAAATGTGATTATTAGGTAGAATGAAATTTCATATCATAAACATAAGAACACTTTTCATCCATCTATTTTATTTATATGCATGGAAAATGAATGAGGTCATTATCTAGTATCAATATAGTTGTACTTTAATTATTACCTCGGGTTTTTAGCTGTAGACATCCTTGAATTTTATCTCGAGTTTCAATTGAGTCCTGAAACCCTTTTTTTAAGGAAATTATATCTGTGAACTCAACAAGTAGTTCCAATTAGGTCCTACTGTGATAGTTTGTCAATTTGCCCCTCCAATTAGAAACTACACTTGATGCATTCTGTCATGGTAGGACCCCATATGAACTACTTGTCGAGTTCAAGGATGTAATTACCTTCCGAGACTCAATTAAAACTTGAGGTAAAATTCAAGGATGTCTACAGTTAAAAACCCCATTACCTAGCCTACCCTCGTAAAACTTTCTGGCTTCACCATTGCTAAGCTACCATGTCATGGTGCATCCTCAAACTTTAATTTACATTTTAAAAGATTGTTCTCTTATAATAATCCCCTTGTTTTATTAATTACAAACTACGTGTGAAGTTTATATATATATATATATATATATATATATATACAAGTGGCGGATTCATGAATTTTTCAAGGTAGGGCGGGCAATACTTAAAAGGTTTAAAAGCTTCAAAGAAAAATTTAGATAACCAAATATCCATTTTTTTTAGTACAAGCAATAGTCTAAACTATAGGGTATGGAATTTCTCTCTCACACACACACACACAACTATGATGTCGGGGACCTGACAACCAAATATCCTTCAAATTTAAACAATACTAATGTCATTCATAATTATATGATAAAATTTGTGGACCTAAATTTGTAGGTATATTCAATTAGTTTTTAAGTTTGATATTATGAACTTATGTGTTATAATATAAGTGAGAAACATAATTCATATGTCATGGAACCCACAACAAAGAAATACCTTGATTGAAGTTGTATGTGTAAGAGTGCCAAACTTTGGAATTACTCTAGAATCAGCATACATGTTTTTGTTGTATCTAGTGACAATTAATTATGTATTTTTCATTTTCCATTTTACGGGTTGTCTTTATTTATTAATTGCTGCTAAACGAACCCTAAAATTAACTGAAGTGGGTTAGGGCCGCGGGAATAAAGGGGTGGACCTTGCTAAGAAGAAAGAAGATGACATGAGGCCTACAAGCCCAAATAACATATTCCCAAAAGAGAACCCAATTCACTTGAGCTCAGAGCAATCTACTGGAATTCATCCCCACTCTCTCTTAAAAAATCAACTTGTAAGGATCTTAATTGTTACTAAAATTGTGGATTTGTTTGATACATACGGATGATTAAATTATTTCCAATTTGATATGTTTTTGCCGAAATGATCATTGAATTCGGATTTAAACAATGAATGGTTCAGATGATAATGATACGGTGTAAGTATAGTGAAGATTCGTTAATCAAAATAAAGTGGATAATGAGTTGCTGCACAATGCAGCTAAATATGAATAGGAATTAATGCTACTAATGTTATCTACTAATTCTCATATATATATATATATATATATGCATAAAAACAGAGCATCAATTCTCACCACAAAGTAAGATTTTATTATATCCAGATATAGCATTACAAAAAAGCTTGAGTACATAATAATCATTAAGTAATAACCTCTTATTACAAACTCTTACTGGCTCTATATGCTATATATGTTTATTATATATTATATCCGATATTCTCATACTTGTTATATATATATATATATATATATATATGTATATATCAAACCAGTCATGCATAACCAAGATTCTTAATAGCACCTGTTATATGCAAGTTATAATTAGGTTTAATGATCTGAACATCATCAAACCCACAACGCTCCAGCGCGTTTAAGCATCGGGATTAAGGAGCGCTGAAGATGAAGATTCATGACCTCATTGGCTCCACCCACAAACTCTCCCCCAATGAACACTGCAGGCACAGTAGGGTTGCAGCCAAGCCTTGAAAGAGCTTGCTCTATCTCTTTCCCTCTCTGCATCTCGTCAAGCTCGTACACTGCTGGGTTCACCCCAAAATCAGAAAACAGGGTCTTGATTGAATGGCACATGCAGCATGAGCTCTTGCTGAAGATCACAACTGGTCTCTCTGAAGCCATCTTTGTCACCACCTCCATTGCTAAGCTAACTAGTGAAATGCAGCACAATGCCCAATTGAACAAAGGTTGACAAGTTTGGTGAGATGATTTTCAACTGGGATTTGAAGTGAAATGCGTGACAGAAATTTAGAGGAAATTATTAAGAAAAAGGTCAGGAGAGCAATGAGCAATGTGAGCTTTGTGAGAATTGAGGTTTTGTGTGGTGAGTTTTTGGGTTGTTGTGGGAGTGTATATATAGGGACATGGTGGGAGAGTTCAAGTGGATTGGCATTGCTGACTTTAGCTATTTTGCTAGAAATTAAAAGGGGATTTTAATTTGATAGTGCACTGTGCAGGAAAAGAAGAATGTTATTTCGGCACTGCTTGCCAAATCTTGCTTTGATCTTCACTCGACAGCGATCCAATTTGATCGAATCTTTTTGAATACGGAAATATAGAGACGTGTCCTTTGTACGGCTTCACATTCTTATCTTGTTTTTGATGTGCTTGTTGCCTAAATATATGCACATTTTTTGTATACTTGTATTCTTTTTCTTTTTCTTCTTCACATTCTTATCCTGATTTGCTTCCTTTATACATTATTATTCCGTCATGCTTATATTTTCCGAGGGATTTTTCTATATGACGGTAACACTTTGTGGCATGCGAACATATCCACCAAAATTTTCATTTACGGGTTTATATTCCTGTTTTGTTTTTCAAAGGAACCCGTTTCTGCGCTCTGGTTTCTCTGCCCATAGAACTAGAGAAAGTAGAAAGGGCGATACGATAGTACTCGGAGAATACTTGGTGAGTTGATGATGAACAGCAGCTAGCTAGGTGGCTCATTTTCCACACTTGGTTTTTTGATCTGCCATATCTATCATCGAGCATCTGCTGAGTTGGAGAAACTAGTTGGTTTTATCCATTTGGGACCTCCTTTTTGTATTTGGATTCGCATCCAATTCATGAAAACGAAACAGAAAGCCAAGTGAAAGAGAAAAACACAAATGTGCATGAATTATACATATACATGTGTGTTCATACACAATACACATCAAAGTTATAATTGATCAAGAAGCCTAATATATATATATATATATATATGTATTATTTATTTATTAATTGCAAAGATATCATCTATACGTCTCTGTGAGCTTACCCAAAAACAATTATAAAAAAAAAGAAAAGAAAAGGCTAGAGTAATTAATTAACTAATTTTTTTTGACCTAAAATATGAACTTTCTAATGAATTAATAATTAACTAGTTCTAAATCAGTCCCTCTCACTTTCCATCGATGACAAGTCCCAAATCCAAAAAACATGACGCCGTACGTACAATGATGCTGTGAGGTCCCCAACGTTATCCTCTGTATAGCCTTTTCCATGTCAAATTGATGTAGAGTAATTAGCTGCCTTTTTATATTCTATATCTGGAAAAACGCCATGTATGAAATTTTCTGTGTCTATTTTCCATGAAATAATATCTACGACTGTGGACCGCCAACGCATATATAAATAAATATTTTCGAAAGGTCTAGAGAGAGACGATGATCAGTCGTCTGTATAAGAATTAGTGATTTCCATCAAATGAAAAGCTCCTTCACTTTCTTTCCGCTTTCCGTCACCATTTCCAATTCGAATATTGGCCATGCAATTGATGGTAACGTCAAAGTATACCTACGTAATATATATATATATTTTTTTTTAGTAACCTCCGTCTAAATTTTTGTTGAGGGATCCCTCATAAAAAAGATGTGAAAAACTCTCACAAAAAAAGATATGTAAACTAGACAGAAAATTCAAAGAGTCTCTATGACTTATTTCAAATATAAAGAAACCACAGAAAGAATAATGGTGGAGATCCGAAACCGAGACGCAGGCGCCTGTAATGGTTGTAGGAAAATCATAACAAAACGAAGACAAATAAGGAAAACGTTTTGTCTCTGAAAATAAGGGGAGAAGATAGGGAGGAAGAGAAGACGGGAGAGGGGAGGACGAATAGTGGATTCCTCCCCCCTCAATGTGAAAATGGCTCTAGGAGAATTTTTAGGAGAGAGGGGGCTAGGGTTTGGGCTAGGTATATGTATATATATACTTATTTATATATATATGTATATAAACAGTATAAATATGTGTATTAGTTCTTTATGCTTTATATCATATATATAAATATGTGATTTCAGGGCTTTAAGGAACAATGGCTCAATTGGGAGGCCAAGGGCCGGTTTGTAGCTAAGGTTCCTTGACCGTACATTACACTGCTCGCTCGTACTTATTAGCTAGAGCGTGATGCATACATATGCCAACCATCACCATGCATGCATGGCTTCTTAGTTATCATGTCGTATGTATATATGCATGCATGACTCTCAACATTCCAAAGAACATATTTAATTTACTGCCATAGGTTCATTTATTAGGATTTTTCAATACTTAATCGGTGTCGATTTTGAGTTGGATCACTTAAATTTTACATTTTAGGCCACAATTTAGTAATTTTTCAGAGCATTACGTGAGTAATATATGAAACTTATTTCAAGACAAAACACATTTTAAAAACATAATTAATGGGGTGATGAGTAGCTTATGCTCTCGATATCTCATTCATTTCGATTCGCTATAGCACACACATCATAAACATCGCTGTACCATCATCACATATATGTACCATGCATGCATGGAACTAGGAGAGAGAGAGAGAGAGAGAGAGAGAGAGAGAGAGAGAGAGAGAGAGAGAGAGAGGGATGAGGTCCATATATATGAAAACGTTAATACTGTCCCCTTTTCATACTCGTCGGGGATTTTTCAAGTTTGAAAATCTCCGTATCCGATACCCATTTAGCTCCAAAATCTCCCTCCGTTAGAGTCAGGGACCTGACAAGGACCCGCCTCTGAGAGGATTTTTGCCATACTTAAGAGAGAGAGAGAGAGAGAGAGAGAGAGAGAAAGTGGGGGATGAGGTCCATATATATGCGTGTGTGTGGGTTGCGTAATAAGTTGAGTAAAGAATGTCAACTTTAAGGACAAAAAAAAACTTATTAAAGATAAAGAAGGTATGCGAGGACGGATCGTGGCATCACACAAGTTTGATTTATATTGTTATTTTAGTACAAGTGGCACCACACAATTTGATTGGGTATGTTTTGAGTTGGTGAGGTACATACAGGCTCTGTACAGATTCTCTCTTGTTTTTATTCCATCTGAGAAAAAATAAAGGGAAGGGATGATTTAATTTAATTTAATGCATGGCTGGTGATGAGACCCCCCATTTGCCTTTATTATGTATTGCATCAAGCTTTTGCGGATACGAAACACACAGAATACTTCTCCGTCCAAAATCTTAAAGCAGAGAAAGAAAGAATCAAAATCTCACTCAACTTTTATATATATATATATATATATATATACATATCCAGTCATTTTTTATTGAGAGATTCTTCAAATAATTTTATTTGCGGGACGTTCTTTAGGGTATCTTACAACTTTTTTTCTTTCTTTCTAATGATCTAAATTATCTATTTTTAAGTCTTCATTCATAGATTATCCTTACACAAAATTAGATAAATTGGAAACCGTTTCGACATCCAATTGTGTCCTATAAAATCAATGAACATGGTGCTTCAAGAAAGTACTAAGATGATCTTTGAATGAGAGTGTCTAAAAAATAGACGATTTGGATTAGTGAAATACAATCAAAAATGGCCCCTACAAGGGGTGTCCCTACTCGCTGTATACATATATATATATGTCATTTCTAATATCGAACAACATAATTATATGATCACTACTTGGCCAGCTTTGCTAAAAGGGATCATATATTAATCATCAAACCTTTTAATCAATTAATTATTCTGCAAATATATCCTGTATGTTAAGATTGGAGGAGAGCATGATTCGTGATGTTCTTGTTGGTGCTGGCATCTTCTAGCTAATTAGGTTGGATAGAGGAGGAGGGGGAGGGGGGCCTTAATTTGTCAATCCTCTCTATGATTCTATCTATCAGCATTAAACACGTGCACAAGTTTAAGCAATTTTTGCTTTATCTCGATAATTTATAGGAACATTTCGAATTATGGAATAAGGGTGGAATATGGTTTTAGTTGGAGTCGAAATTTTCGGGTCCACAAATAAATAATGTTCAATTCATGTTGAGAAGCATAACGCAATTTTTAGATTTCGCTATAGTCAAACGAGAGTTTCTATAAAAATCTTGTGACAATCAAACTTGATTTGTAAAAATTCTTTACAAGTTTGGAAGTAAATGCATATGTAAATACTGGTTTTAGTAAAGCCAGAAATCTTAGAGTCAATTGTCCGTTTTTACCGACTCCTCTCGAGGCAAAGGAGATTTGCAGACTACCGAAGGTCAACCCTTGAGGGTTGTTGACCAGTCAAGTTATAGATAAGGGATACTGAGCATCTCCAACAGTAGTATCAAACCAAACTCTTCAAATTGAAGTTTGTTGATCTAGTGGCAATTTGATAAGCTTTGTTTGCTACTTTAATAATTTATGCCCCAACAGACTCTTCAATTCAATTAATACAATGTTATAGAAAAATATGAGAACATATGAAAAATGTATATGTATTTATTGTTTGAAAAGAAAAAATTGCATGTTTTTAACATTTTTCAAGATAAGTTTTAATTTTTTCAAAGTAAAATTAAATGATTTGAAGAACCAAGGTTAACTTACCAGTCATGAAGAGAGAGAAAGAAGTTATAGCCTTGATGGCTGAGTTTGACAAGGCTGTTGGAGAAAGTTTTGATAATGTGGCTCACCTATTTTAGCATTCCAAAGTTATTGAAGAGACTGTTAAAGATTTATAATATAATCCACAATCACGAACTAGCCTAGCCATGAACCATGAATGAATAAGGGCTTATAATCATGGATCATATGGGTCAAGGGGTGCATGTGAACCCAAATTATTTATACATAATCTTCAAAAGTACATATTACGTTAAAATTATATATTTTAAGTTACACATAGTTTAAAAGTGTAATTAATGATTAAATTCAAAAAAGAAAATTGTCGCGCTCAGAAAACTGGCACGTAATAATGTCACACCTTATTGACAATGCAATGTTACAATGTTAAAACCAAACATCATAATACTACACTCTCAATAGAACGTAAGACATATGGTTAGAAAAACAAAATGTAGCAAATATAATGTGGAAATGAAACATCTGAAAATTTATAAAATACTTTCTAAGCACCAGAAAATAAGCAAGCCTACTTATTTACCCTAGGGTCTCACAAAATTATGTGTTCAAGCTAAAATGTGCTTAGTACTAGCAATGCGTTTCCAACTTACAAAAATATAGGTTTTACAAAAAGGGTATTTAAGAGAGACTCTTGTCGTTTAGCTTGTTACGCTTTGTCAATTAGAAGAGCCTCAAGTGGCTTTGCAGGATGTGGTGCTTGAAGACTTGTGTCATGTTCGTTAAGTTCCTTCAATAAAATTTTCACATTGCTCTCCAAACCTAATGAAGAGACAGTTTTTTGTTTGTTTAATATAAGTGATGGTCTAAGGGTCAATTTTGGATTGCTGTTACTTTATAAAAAAGTTATGTTTGCTCTGCTTTGAAAATAATTAGTTGTAAAGTAGCTCCATATTTGGTAAACAATATTTTTAAAGCGGAGGTGGAGGAGGAGGAGGAGGTGGTGGTTGTGGCAATGGCGGTGGTAGTGGAGGTGGTGGAGTTGGATGTGGAGGTGGAGATGATGTCATTTTTAAAAATGAATGATGATATTTTAGGAATTAAAAAACATTCATTAAAGGCTCATCCGCTTCTTTTAAAAGGCCACTACTTCTAAAATAATCAGGATATTTTAGTTTTGTCAAACACCTCAAACTACTTTAAAGTGAAGCATGTTTTTGACTGAAAAAAGCAATCTCAAACGGAACCTAAACCAAATAGTCTACAAATTAAAATCCTTTTTCACTTGATTAGACCCTTTGACAAGAGAAACCATATTTTTAGGCAATGTGATGTACTGATTTATGTGTTAGTTAAACATCAATCATAATAAATGATGGAATAAATACACATCAACTTGCGTCTCAAAATTTTTGCATTTTTTGTTACAAAGAAATTCTTGTTCAGTGAACGGAGACACACAACAGAGAGAAGTGGCAAGCTCTCATCCATCTCTCTCACTACTTTTTAAGTTCTCTTCTGAATTGGGATTTGATATTCTATATATGCAAACATCATCTCATCTCATCTAGAGTGTTCCCAACTTTTACGAAGAATGAATTGTACAAAAAAAATGCTCAAAAAGCCATGCATGCATCACAGCACCATCGTCTTTGTGTGATGCAACTATTCGTGCAAGTCTTCATCCAACACTTACAATATCCTCCTCCTCCCACGTTATCATCACCAGTTATATCCAAAGTTGACATTCGCCGTCATGCATACAGTCCACTCACAAAATTGTCACAAGGGTATTTTCGTCCATAAAAAAGCCAATGCCCCATATGTTTTTTTTTTTATTATTATTATTATTATTATTTTGATCTCTCTTATTAAACCCACTTTCGGCCACGTTTGGCTTATCTTTATGGTATCTTAGATTCTTGGCACAACTAGAGGTAAATGAGCTAGTGCAGTAAGCCACACAAGTTCCTTTCATGTCAAGGGTAGTTTGGGCATCAAAACAAATATCTAAACGAACCTTCCCTTTTCTCCTTTGGATTAAAAAAAAAAATTGCATAAATATAATATGTCATCTCTAGCTTTCTCCCATACGGCTTACCCTATATATACATGCTCACAAGAGATCCAATTCCATCAACACCAAACCAATACACTTCTACTACTCTACATTTGCTCCATTTTCCACAATTTTCCCACAATTTTCCCACACATTCCCATCTAATTTTCTTGGCTTCCAAACAAAAACCCCATTTGAACCATTAGACCTAAATCCCATCTCAGCCATCCTTAACAACTACATTTCACTTTTTGGGTACATTTTATTTTCTTCAAATGGATCGCGTAGCAAAGTTGGCGTCACAAAAGGCAGTGGTGATTTTCAGCAAGAGCTCATGCTGCATGTCCCATGCAATCAAGAGACTGTTCTATGAACAAGGGGTGAGCCCTGCAATCTATGAGCTCGATGAAGAATCAAGAGGGAAGGAGATGGAGTGGGCTTTGGTGAGGCTAGGGTGCCAGCCCTCAGTGCCAGCTGTCTTCATCGGAGGCAAATTCGTCGGCTCGGCCAACGCAGTCATGACCCTTCATCTCAATGGCTCTCTAAAGAAGTTGCTAAAAGATGCTGGGGCATTATGGCTTTAGAAACCCTAAATGGAGCATATTATGCAGTAATCTTTGTGTGTCCCAAATAATTATGGGTAACTCGTCACTTATATTTTCCTTTTATCTTTCTCTTACATCCAGCGGCTTAAAGTACATTTTGTATGGAAAATAATATATAGAGAGTATACTAATTTCAGTTGTGGTTACAACTAATTGTATAACTACATTATTTTCTGAAGTGCAGTACTATTATATAAAGAACTATATTTTATGATTAGTTATCTAGTCATTTCTGTTTTCAAGTTATAAATACCTCGCTAACTATAGTTCTCAGTTTTCAAGTTATAAGTACCTCGCCAACTAGTTCTTAGTTTAGTGATACTTCTCTTTTAATGTTAAAAGATGTATATATAACTATTATATGTTAACAATTTTATGCTTTTAAAGTTGTAGATTAATTATTGATGACATAATATAGTGCTAAGACGCGACGAGGGTTTCCTAAGGCCGATATTAAAATCTTCGTAAAAATTTTGTGTGCACTAATTATATGTAGCATTTCTCTCACAACATGAACACATACAAGTAACGATAGATCTTGAAAGAAATTTATCGTACAATAATGCTTCAAATTGATACTCAATTAGTGATCTTTAATTAATTAACTTAGAAAATTAGTAAATGGAAAACAAAACAAAAAAAAGATGATTAGCAGTGACCACACTATATATAAAGCTAGGATGCTTTCTAAGTAAACAAAAACATACGCAAGTGCCATATAAAAAGGATTAATCGAATGAGATAGAGCTGAAGATTCTGAGTTGCTTAAATTTGCATCACGTACCCTTTGGAATAAACTCTGAAATTCTGCAACAAATATTACGTGGTGACAATATACACAAAAAAAAGGATCGAATTTTGCAATGTCTTTTCAACGAAATGGATATATTCTTTGATGGCTAAATGAGCTAAATTAGAAATTGGATCAAATTTATTGGAGCTATATATATACATATTCTAGTTAGTGTTGTTCCATCACGCATGGCCTTTCGATTCTGGTGTCGTGGGGTTGATCCGGACAGCCTCAAAGTTTAAATAAATAAAAACACACCTGCATGCCATGCCATGCCATCAAAATATTATTCCAATCATCATCATGATCATTTGGTATTCTTATGGTGTGTTAGAGTAGAATCTACGATCAAGTTAAAGATAGATAATATAGAAGTGAGAAATGAAGACCCGTTTGATAACTATTTCAATTTTAGTTTTTATTTTTTATTTTTTATTTTTTGTGCTAAAGTATAGAGGAGAAAGAGGGAGAATGGAAGTGAGAATGAGAGTGGAGAAAGGATTGAGAGGGAAGATGAGAGGGGAGGATGAGAGGAAAGAATAACAAAAGTGAAAACAAAAACTAAAATCTAAAATGTATTTGAAATTATTTTATGATGTAGAACATATGGCGGGAAGCAATTGTAGAGGAGTTGGAGCAACGTGTGGGCAAGGAAAATTCGGATAAACTGCAGATTTGGACTTCGAGCTTAGAATCGGGCCATGACTCGTCAATTCAAAGAGAACGGCGTCACGAGTAAAACTCATTCCTTTGCCATGATGTATGGACTTTTTTGGGTATCTGCTCGAAATCCAATTTTGAAGTTTTTACAGTTTGTAGAAACTTTGTTATTTTCCTATTTTAATTCCTTTGTTGTTCCTAGGGTTTTTAGGAGTATTTAAACCTATTTTACCCGTGATTATGGTTATATTTTGTTATTCTAATTTTATCAATAAATCTTGAGGTCCCCTCATATCTTCCTGGCTATGTAGCACGGACACGACATGGATACGGGTCAACGGTCAAGACACGTTTTGGACATGGTCAACTAAAGTCAAAACACAACAAAGACCATTTTGAAAATTATAAAACAAAAACTGGGGCCAAAACATAATTACTGAAAACTATGTGTACATATTTAAAATAGTTTTAAAAAGTAGGCTACAAATGTCAACAATATTTTTTTTAAATATGTTTTTTTTTTCTTTGTTCCTTCATGGCAGAGCTGATATTTTTGGTTGACTAAGGATATTGATAGCAAGTCGTGAGAGAAGCGTCTTTTTGAGTGGGTAATTCATTCACTTTGTTTTTATTTTATTTTATTTTATTTTTATGCAAATTAGATTCTTATTTTATGAAGTGGGATATCGTTTTTCTTATTTTGAAGATGATAGATCATATACGAAAAATATGATATGTGTGAACAAATATGTGTAACATTCTTTATTTTGTTTAGGAGGGAAAGATGAGTAATGCTAAGTTAACTCAAATGAGTATGAATTTATTCAGTGGTGTTATGACATTGAAGTATTAAGTATGATTTTGTTTCTTTCAAATACATATATATAAGTATATACTATTATAATTTTATTAGGATTTATTATTATTTTAATTATCGTGTTCTAGTCGTGTCTATGTGTTTTAGTTTTTTGAGATTTTCTGTATCACTGTGTCGTGTTTCCTTGTCCTCATGTTTGTGTCCGTGTCCGTATTACTTTTGTTACTTCTCCCTCCCATCCTCCCTTCTCATCCTCTCTCTCAATCTCATCCTCACTTTCATTCTCACTCTCATTTTCCTCTATACTACTAAAACTAAAATTTAAATAATTATCAAACCAGTCCAAAAATTATAACAATTTTAAAACAAAGATATCATTTGCGATTAGAAATTTGGAGCTCTATATAATTATTAAAGAATGAGCTAGGAATGTCCTATTTAATTGTTGTACTTAATAGTCGCCTAGAGCTAGGGCATGACACATTTGCTGAAGTATCCAAATTATTGTACGTAGCAGCATATATATATGCTCCCAATCCCAAAACTCCACAATTTTGTGTATATTCCAACCATGGAGCTAGAGTTCATTTGGAACTGCTTTTTTAAGAAGCAATTCTGCTCATAAGCATTTTTAGTAAAAGCGCTTTTGTTATAAAGATATTGAAATTTTCATAAGAAATCCAAGTACTTCTTGAAAAAGCACATAATAGGTGCTTCTCCAGAATGCGTTTCTATGACCCATAAGCACTTTTAAATTTTTGTTGCAAAACCCTGTCTGAAGCGCTTTTGATTATCAAAAAACGCTTTTACCCCTCTCATAAGCACTTCCAAGCGGAGCAAACTTTCATTTCTTGGGGGCCCAATAATACAGATTTATTATTTTTCAGGGGCCGACAACATAGATTTTTCAATATTTTGCAACAATTACATAAATTTAATACACATTTGACATGAAATGTTAGAATTATCGGAAGGGGGCACGACCTCAGACCGAAGTGTCGTGGTATATTTAGTATGATCATGATCCTCGTAATTTTCATCACTTTCTTAATTTGTTGTCCAAACTCCAGCATGATCGATCTCATCAACCTACTATGTATTATAATCTATTTGATTTAGGACAAAACTGGATGTAATGCACAGATGATATATACTTCTGAGAATGTTTTAGGTTTATTGATGTTGTAATGAAGATTCATTTGACCACAAACTTGGACGGGGAGGAGGGGAAATGAACTAATTAAGCACAAAATAAGTGGCTCAATAATTCAATTCAACCATCAAATGCTAATATGAACTTCTAAGGCTGCAATTAGATGTTTTGCCAACAAAACCACTCAGCCAACCTGAAATTCCAACCTGGGGAAAAAAAAGATACTTCACCTTTATTATATATGCGGCACTTTGTAGCTCCATTTTGGAAAAGCTAGCTAGATAGGCAATATATTCACCTTGTCTATATTGTGTGTTGGAATTGATTCCACGTTATCTTATAATATGCAAAAAATTAACAATCACCAAGCATGAAAAAAAAAAAACATATAGCAATTAATGGGCTCATCGTCAGCATTTTATGTCAACGAGGTCTAGCCTAGTGAAAATAGACTTTGATTTGCATATTAAAGATCTTAGGTTTGAACTCCCATGGTATTTTAGTTGTGTATGTGTGAGAAACCACCCTCCTCTATAATTTAGACTATCGCTTGTACCCAAATAAAAATTTGCTTGCAAAACTCCACGATGGTATATAAAGTTGAAACTTGTAGCAACTTTTTCAAAAAGAGGCTTGGGCTTACGATGAGGTTCGGGTTCAATATGAGCCCCACAATATATTCAAGAGCTACATCATTGGGCTTTTCCCTCAAGACTTAGTCAATGACAACTAAAGTTCTAATTAATGTATGTATAGCTAGGATTAATTTTGATCTCTTGGACTACAGGGGTTTAAGAGATTTGTGGTCACTCACCGTTGGATGTAAATTCAACGGTTCACTCACTCTTGTACTCCTTTTAAAAAACTTTTTTGAACCATTGAATTTACATCCAACGGTGAGTAACCACAAATCTCTTGAATTCCTGTGGTCCAAGAGATCGGGATTGTAGCTAGGATATAGCTTTATGTTTTTTTTCTTTATTCATTGGAAGGGAATGAACTGTTGACCTAGTTTAATCCAGTTAAGATCTTTATATTGAGAGGTAGTTGAGTTTCGACTGCCCGTTTAAGGAAAAGTTAACTCGTTTAAGTTAACAATGCATAACATAATATGTCAGACTATTTAACAAGAAAACATTCTTATATTATTGTAACTTATGTATAAAGACTCCGCATGCAATTAAAGATGATGTAGGATGTTTTCATTGGTGGCATTGGTTGCTTCGTCCCTAATTCAATGTTAGCTTTATTCAGCGAAAAAAGCTAGAAGGGAAAGGAAAGCTAGCAACCCAACGATCATATTAGGCAGATTCTACCAGATAAAACTTATCCTGCTTTTCATGTCATCCATCTGAAGTTCAATGCATATTCAAGAACTTAAAAAGGTACTTGATATCATGTAAAAGAAAGTAAAAGATTATTAGAAGGGCCATTAAGATCAATTCTTCATGTGGGCAGGCCAGTCTTAATTTGAAAAGACATACATTCCCAACTTAGAGTGATCCAAAAGCTGTTACCAATCTACTATTAATAATAGATTAGCTGATTTAATCATGCATTAAGCCACCAGCAAAGACATACGGTAGCTTAATTATGTAGCCAAATAAAAATAAATAAAAATTCTCCTTTGCAAAATTGCACAAATATATTAGTGAAGATTCCAATATCACATCTTCTTTTCCAGTCACTTTGTATAGATTTTCCCAAGGCTAACCAATTAAATTAATTGGGCATTAAGCATCTAGAGCTATGCATAAAGCCTTGATCTTCAGACTCTTTATTCATTCAGATAGATGACAGGAAAATCTATATAAATGTGCTGGCTTTTTATTGTCATTATGCTACACATTTTTATCCTCCAATTAAAGGGATTTTTTTTTTCTTCACATAGAATTAGTATTGGCTTTTGTTTTTTGTTTTTTGTTTTTTTTTATACCTTTTTTTCTTCACATAGGATGTCTTAGATGCTTAGGGAGTGGAGAATGATTAGGTATGTGAGGTAAATAATTTAACGCATATATTATAATTAGGGATGAACATAATTTCTGACCATAGATGCATGTGAAATCAACAACATATTAATGGATCAAATTTGTGTCTGTAAATAATTGAGGCTAGCAAAATTCAAATATTTTAATAGTAAGAAGCCTAGAAAGCCCTAGATTGGTAGGTGCTATTTGGGTTGAAGCAATCGTGTAATGTTTTTGACATTGGCACTTTGATTGTGTAAGTTGGGTGGTCAACTGAGGTTATTGGTTATTACTGGACATGAGCACATGCAATTTGGTGCGTCCCTGCGAAGTCTGCAGGAGCCAAAAGCCTCACAGCCGTAGGAAGTGCCCAATAGACTCAGCTTTTAGCTAATATTATGCCTATGGCATGGATATGGGGGTGCATCTTGGGTTGGGTTGGGTTGGTTTGGGTGGGATATAATCATCTTAAGTTGAAGTTTCAAGTGGAGGGCATATTCCAGATATGTGCCCATTCTCTCGTGGCTCATGGGCATTGCTAAAAGCTCAACATTAAGTTAGTGCTTTAGCCCAATTGTTTTAGGTTAAATTATATAATTAATGCTAACGAGTTCTAATTCAGTAGAAAAAGGGTCTTGACTTGCAGACCAATGATCTCAAGTTCGAACCCTCCCATAACACCTTGGTAATATGTGTATGAGAAATCTCCTTCATTTTTGTAGTTTAGACCATGGCTTGTATTAAAAAAAGATATTAATATGCATTTCTTCATGTGCAATTTATATCCTATGTTAATATATAAAAAGAGATGTAAGATGCTCGTAACTCAAGTAGTTAAGAGCATTTATCTCTGCATTTGAAGTCCTAGGTTCAATTTCCTCTTCCTCTATTATGACTTTGTATATATATCGGTAATACTAGAAGCACCAATTTTATACCAACTTTTTCTTACCGACTAATATGGCATATGACATTATTGATGATCTTAGAACTCCAAACCTGAGACTCGTATCTGGTTTTCCTACGTACTCGTTTCATTATGTCTATTCAGTTTTTTTTATTATGAAGTTTATTTGGGTTGATGAATTTGTATTATTGCTCTTTCTTCTTTGCACTCCAAAAGATACAGAGAAGATATGTCACGGCTCGAGACATCGTAAAAAAAAAAAAGGAACAAAACTAATGTTATGGATTACATAGATGAGTATATCCCTTGCATCGGATTTTTTATTTAAGGTTAAATCTGATGGTGTTCAAAAAAATGGAGTTTAGTTTGTTTTTCCTAAATTTTTCTGCAAAAGTTGTGCGATTATGGTGACGGTACTACAAAGGAGGTTATGGAGGAGCTGTAGAGCGGCAACGGAGGGTGTTCTTAAGTCGTGGCTGCATGAAAGATGTCTATTGAAGATACAAACATATAAAAGTTAATATAAATTAACATAAATTAACCAAATAAAATAAGATAAACAAAATGAAGGATGTAGCATATGACTTGGATTGTCATGTCATATGCTAAGTCAGTTGGTAACAAAAAGTTGGTATAAGAGTTGATGTCCGTAGCATGACCGGTATATATACAAAAATTCTCCTATATAGACATCTACGTTATTATCATGCGAACGCTATGTATTTTGTACTACTCATCTCCGCTTTCCTGCTTGTTTACAATAGCATCTACAAGATAATAACGTGCAGACATCCAGATAAAAGAATAACTATATATATATATAGAAGAAATGAGAAGATAACGACTCTTTTTAGAGTGTTAATAACAACTCCCTTTAATTTAAATGGTAAAAAGTTGAAATTTTTTCAGCCCTTAGACGAAGTCTCTCCTTTTCTTTTTACTGAATTCATTAACACCCCTATTTGTGAAGTGTGAACTCACACTTTACCTTCTCTTGACAAGGTTTTCTTTTTAATATTAATTTTGAGTCAGAGGAATTGGGTTTGTGGTAGGGATGTTAGGCAGTAGTTGTTGGTTTATTTGACTAGAAAATATATAAATAAAAAATAACATAAAATAACAAGCAACTTGTATAATCCTATTGGGCCATTTCAATTCACAGCACACTCTAGAGACTTCCATTGGGCTCGGATTCACCTCCACAACGACAAAAATATTTCATTTTTTATTATTTATAAATAAATAAAATTTGTAGTTTCTTACCAGACAACGTATAAAATATAAAATTTTGTACTGGTATTAGTTTTTTTAATTTTTTTTAAAAATTTGTCAGAAGTGTGTACTGTGCTTCTCTGAGCTCCCCACAAGGTTGGATCAGGCACCATGACGTCATACCTTTTGTCCAAGCCACCCACTCATCTTTCCATCCAACGGCTCACAGCCCAATACCACACACAACAAAATATTCCCTACCGCACCCGATCATCACTCTTCCTTACAAAACACAAAGTCTGAATGTAGTTTTAAGACATGTGTTAAGAATGTCCATCACAAGTGTGTGGAAGCACATCTCCTTGGGAGGCGGGCCCCACTTTTCCGACCGTGATGATGATTATTAGTATTGGTATTAACCCTTGCTCTGGCTGTAATATTTTGACATTCCGAGGGGTAAAAAAAAAAGTTTTAAAAAAAAAGGAAAAAAAAAAGCAAAACCGAAAAAGCATTTTCTTATTTATTTTTTTTCCTTGCTGGTGGCATAAAGCATCTTCTTATTATTCCAAGAGATTACATTACGTATGAGGATTTAGCTCTTAATGACAACATAAATCCATAGTTAAATTCAAAGTTAATCCCCAAGGACTCTTATTATTATTTTCATTATTGTGGGTTTACTTATTTCACATATTTGTTTATTTTTTGTTACTTTATTTTATTTTTTGGGGGCTTCTTTTTCTTTAGTCTTTACCTTCTCTTATTACACACCACATCAGTTTTCTTCGATTTGTTGATCTGCTTCTCAGACATGTTGGTCTCGATCTTTCTCTTAAATGGCCACTGGGGATCCTAGAGAGAGAGAGGGAGGGTGAGAAAGAGGGACAGAGAGACAGAGTGGGTGAATTTGAATTTTGATTGGAATTGTGATATGGGGTTGTGTGTATGGAGAAGAAGGTAGGTAATGACTGATGAATGATTGTGAAAAGTTTTGAGCTTTGTGGGGCTTTGTTGGGTGGCTTTGATTTGCTTGGACTTTGATATGGGTGGGTGCTTTCCTTGTTTTGGATCATCCAACAAGGAGGGTAGTGGTGTAAAGGAAGTGACCAAGAAGGACTCAGTTAAAGAAGGCTCAGCTGCTCAGTCTCACCATGTTACAAGAGTTAGCTCAGGTGAATTTTTTTTCTCCAATTTTTTTCACAACTGTTTCTGGGTTTTCTTTAGTTTTGGTTAGTCTGATTACTGGGTTTCTTATGGTTGTGCTGAATTTTGTAAATTTATGGTGTTTTTGGAATTCTTCTGATGGTGGGTTTCTGGTGGAATTTTTTATTATGTTGATCTGATGCGTCTATGGGGGTGGTCCTTTCTTTCTTTTTTTGGTTGGTTTTCTAATTGGGGTTTTCATGCTTTCTCTGTTAGAGTGATTCCTTGTTTGTGGATTTTCTTGTTTGGACTTTAACTTGATGGAGTTGCGAATGGATCATTCCTAGAGATCTGCAATTAATTTCTGAAGTATCAAGCATTTTGCTTTCTTTTGATGACGTTTCTGTTCATTCTTGAACTGCCAAATGTGTGAGAAAGAGTTTCTAATAAGTGAGGTGAAAGCTTTAATGGAACAACCAAAATTTAAAACAGAAAACTTTTTTCTTTTCAGATGCTGTGAACCTCTGTATACAATTTAGAATCTATATTAGGTGAAATGTTTAAGCTTTAAATTAACATGGTCTTTGGAATCACTACCATAGCAATTTCTGTGTAAAATACAGACTACAGTACTGGTTTGGATTACTTGTCCAGCACAGGACATCCAACAAATGTGTTATGCGATATTATAGTGGACATATTGGAGTAATCATCATTTTCAATGATTTGATTGTACTATGTTTGCTTGTATATTTTGCTTTAGAAAACATAAAGGCCATTGCCATCTCACTTCTTGTTTTTTTTTTCCCATTTTTATAAACGTCCATTAGGCTACTGAATATTTTCAAGAAATTCAGGGAAGATTTTATGTTGGATCTGTGTATTTTAGTTTCATTGTTAACCAAAACACCTTTTTAACATCTTTGTTCCTTTTGCATAATTTTTGCAGACAAAAAATCTCGAAATGGTTCTGATCATAAGAAAGAACCAGCTATTCCAAAAGATGGACCTACGGCACACATTGCTGCACAGACATTTACTTTCCGGGAGCTCGCAGCTGCAACAAAGAATTTTAGGGCAGAATGTTTATTGGGCGAAGGTGGTTTTGGACGTGTCTACAAAGGTCGATTGGAGAGCACAGGACAGGTAGGTTGATTGGTTGAAAATGAAATGAGAATCATCATCAAAGCATGTTTTGAGTATTGCCTCTGAGTCATTTATCCTATCTGTAAGATTTAGATCTTATTCAGCATATTCCACATCATTCTACATTTTGCTTTTCCAAAGATCCCAGGGGTATGGTGGTGATTGATACGCTCAAGCCATATCTACTCCATGATGGATCTCTTTACTTTGGAATAATTTGTTTCCAGGTAGTTGCTGTGAAACAACTTGACCGGAATGGCCTTCAAGGAAATCGAGAATTTTTGGTGGAGGTTCTTATGCTTAGCCTTCTGCACCACCCAAACCTTGTCAACTTGATTGGCTATTGTGCTGATGGGGATCAACGCCTCCTTGTTTATGAGTTTATGCCTTTGGGATCCTTGGAAGATCATTTACACGGTCAGATTGAATTATTCCCATAGAAAAGATAGAGACTTTTACTTTATTTAATGGTGATGCACCTTATACAATGTACGCGTTAAATACATATTCTGGATAACTAGTTCTGCATGTGTAAGTCCTAAAATGTTAGTTACTTTACGTGATCTTTTGAATTTGCAATAAGCTGTTAGGGATTGCTTTTATGGCAACATTTCTCACATGAAACATGAGTTAATCAGGGGTTCAGCAAAAGCATTGTGCATAGTAGTGAAAACTCAGTTGTTTCCTTTAGAATATATGAAGTATATACATACTTTGTGTTGTGTCGTCATGTTTTGTGTATGGTACGTGTCTGTTTGATGGCTGTCTTAAAAAATGTAAGAGCTATTGTGGCCTGTGAATTGAGTTATTTGATGGGGGTTTGCAGTCAAAAGTACTAATTAATTGACATCACCGAAGTAATGTTGCATTAGTCAAGAAAATTAAATGCCTGTCAGGCATTATCTAGGAGTTCCTAACAAAAATTATCTGGGAGCTGAAGCTTTTTAAGGTATACAATGTCAAGAAGTTCTATCACGTGAGTTAGTATTCTGCAAATAGGTTACCATCAGTGAAGTAGATGGGAGTGCTGATGATTAAATTAACATAATTAGTGATAGTGGATGGTTTTTAGCTTTCGCCAAGTCAAAAAAAAAAGAATCATGACGTAGTGAACTATTGATTAACGGTTTCTGCTATTTCATTGACCATCATACAATGTTTTACCCGACTCTGTTATGTTTATCATTAGTGAGATTGGATGTCCTTCCTACTTGGAAAATGTAATTAAAGTTTATTGGGGAATTCCAATTTAGAAAAACTACTGATGACCAATGATTGTTGGAGAAGACGTGGAAAATCTTCACTATTATAAGTTCTCAAATCTAGCTTCCTAGCTACTCTTTGGCCTATGATTGTATGGCTCTTATTTTGGTTCATTACGTTCATGGGACATTGTGTGTTTCTGTTGTAGTTCTAGGCTTGGTTTGTATGGTCGAAATTCCAAATTTCATCTTTTTCATATTTTTCAATCCATGTACTGTTTAAATTGGGGATACTAGAAGACTAGGAAGGGCATCACTTGAATGTACATTGGGACTATGGTCCTAAGAAAAGCAGTACTGAGATGTACACGGGATATGTACAGAAGCCCTTTATGTAAAGCTGACATCCTATTGATGTTGATTCCAATTTAGAGGAAGCTGTTTATCTAGTCACCACTTTGTTGTAGAAGAAAGAAGGGGAGGAATCTTCACCTAGTCACCACTTTGTCGGGCCATGAGATAGGGGTGAGGGGGAAAAGATCTAAATAGTATGGAGAGGTGATTAGATTCAAGTTCAAGGAAAAGGGCCCTCAAATTAGTATTGGAACAGGAAAATAAAGTTTGAAAAGGCCCTGAATGAAGCTAAGCTGAAAAAGGGGTTTGGCAATTCCCAAGTTGTTAGAATCAAGACTCTAACTCAATTTATCTTTCTCCAAAGATGTGGACTGCTTCCCTAATAAAGTCTTGTGTGGGTCAACTACCCATACCTGGGTTCAAGTTTACCAAGGATCTCTAGGAAACCTTTCTCAGTGCTAACAAGTGAACAACTAAACACTGCTCGGTGAAAGAAATACTGTATTAACCAGAAAATGTTGACATGAGACAGTAAATAATATAAACAGAATTCTTTAGATGAGTAATTTGAAGGCTACTGGCCTTTTCTGCAAACATGATAATTACTTTTGCCATATCTAGTATACGAAATGAAGAATACAAGTCAATGATCGCATAGAAGAATGCCCACACATGCCTACATTTCATATATGTATAGAGCACTTCATGGACAAGTGATGTCAATGTCATACCGTGAATACATAGCGATCTAAGTCATAATTACTTAATGTACTGAGAAGCATCTGTAATTATTTTGCTTAATCATATCACCAAAACTTCAAGATTGTAATTTTGAAAATGCTTAAGAGCCTAATTTTAAAATTTTGCAGTATGATTATCTGTATTTTCCTTGAGCAACTTATTATACCCTCAAATCTCTTAGTTACTCAAGTAAAAGTCTGAAGTTTGTGTTGTGCGTGTATAATTTCTGTAAATTACCCAGATTGCTTTTCTTTTACTGTTTTCAGATTTTCCGTCGGACAATGAACCCCTGGACTGGAATACAAGAATGAAGATTGCAGCTGGTGCAGCTAAGGGGTTGGAGTATTTGCATGATAAAGCAAACCCTCCCGTCATATACAGAGACTTGAAATCATCCAACATCCTTCTTGATGAGGGCTTTCACCCGAAGTTATCTGATTTTGGACTTGCAAAACTAGGTCCTGTTGGTGACAAGACACATGTCTCCACGCGTGTGATGGGGACATATGGCTACTGTGCTCCAGAATATGCTATGACCGGCCAACTCACTTTGAAGTCTGATGTCTACAGTTTTGGAGTGGTCTTCCTCGAACTTATTACAGGGCGAAAAGCCATTGATAATACCAGAGGTCATGGAGAGCATAATCTTGTTGCATGGGTAAGTATTCATTTATCATTTGAGAATTTTTTGCATCGTCAGCATTTATCTAGTTAACTTTTCATGGATTCACTTGAAGCAAAGGTTTCCCTTTTTTTGTTTGTCTTTCCATTTTTTGGCTCTTTGGTTTGCAGGCACGGCCACTTTTCAAGGATCGTAGGAAGTTCCCAAAAATGGCTGATCCACTATTGCAAGGCCGTTACCCAATGCGAGGGCTTTACCAAGCTCTTGCTGTTGCAGCCATGTGTTTGCAGGAACAAGCGGCTACAAGGCCTCTAATAGGGGATGTTGTGACGGCTCTCACATACTTAGCCTCTCAAACATATGATCCAAACTCAGCCAGTGGTCATAGTAACAGAGTTGGTCCATCTACTCCTAGGCACAAGGACGAACGAAGGAACATGGCAGATGGACTGGATAGCCCAGATGAACCTGGACGTGGTGGGCGGCATGGTTCCCCTTCTACGCATAAAAACTCACCCGATTACAGAAGGAGAGAATCCAACAGGGACTTGAATACTGGCGTAGAATTAGGGAGGATTGAAACTGGCACAGGGTCTGGGAGAAGGTGGGGTTTAGATGGGTTAGAGCGACAAGAGTCTCAGAGAGACAGTCCAGTGAGTGCTGGGAGAGCAAGGGAAACTCCAAGAAATCGTGATCTAGATAGAGAACGTGCAGTGGCTGAGGCAAAGGTTTGGGGTGAAAATTGGAGAGAAAAGAAGCGAGCAAATGCAATGGGTAGCTTTGATGGTACAAATGAGTAAATGCACCAACATTCCAAGCAAATTTTTCTATCACCTTCTGAGGGAAAAAAAAAAGTGTTGTTAGGTTCTGGGGCTCATTGTTGATGAAAGAGAAATTGCGAGAGGTAGATCATCCTCTACGATCTTGGTTTCCATCTTCACCAAGGGAATAAGTGTCCTTTCATCGTCCGGCTTTGGCTATTGTTTGCTTGTCATATGTCATTCTTGTAGTTGAGTATGGAAACTGAATGCTTGGGTATTGTGGTAAAAGAAAAACAGTAAGAGAAAGGGAGGTATTGGAGGAAGGGGGTAGATTCACGATTTCGGGGGATTTACTCGTGTGGCCCCAAAGCGGAATGGTTGTATGGAACATATTCATCTTTGTATTTATGTTCTGATGCTCATATTACAGGGAGAGTCAGGACGATGTGTAATTTTTGCCCCATATATTAGCCTGTTGTAAGTGGGGGAATTAGTGGGTTTGGTTTGGATGTCGTTACATCTTTGTACTCATACAATCTCATGTATGGATTTCTGAGTCATGTTTTCGGCCTATACAGAAACGTTTGATCCGATTGTTCTCCATGTAAATTTCTCTCCTTATCAAAGCTATTTTCCAAATGTTTTTGAAGTCTTCAATGTTCAAGTGCAAAAAAGAAACAAAAAAATCCTATTGCAAAATATTGGCTTTCATACTATGTAAAGCTACATCCATTCATCATCCTCTTCTTTATGTCATGACATTCGTTCGTTCGGCATGGACCCAAATTGAAGAAATATGTATCGATAATGTGTCGAAGCATTTTTTTTATTGGCATATTATCGACAATGATATTGTCACTTTATTAGTATCAGTCTGCAACATCTGTATAAGAATAATTGATTTTTTTATTTTTTTTATTTTGCCAAAGTTAGAAAAGAGAAAGAGATTTCTCTCATGTAGAGTTCGAATCCAAGACCACTGATCTACATGTTATTGTACTTTTCTATTGGACTAGCCTCTATTAGTGTAGGAAGAATTGATTTATAGATGGTACATTTACAACCTCAATGATAAGACAGTTGAAGTTGAGCATCCATAAAGCCTAGGGCTCAAGAAAAATACGGGAAATGGCGTGCAGGTGGACAACAGAATTGCAACCACTCGTACAGCCTAAATGCCAACCACCAGGCAAACAAGATATCTACTCCCCAGTAGCTAATAATCATAACACGACATGAAACCAATGAAAGCCAATCTGCATGTCATTTTACCGCAATAAATGACGTTACAAAGTACCATAACTAGGCCCACACTAAAAGAAAAATTAATAAATTAATAATAAATAAATAAATAAATCCTCGGGCTACTTTCGATGAGACTTTCGAAGATGCTTCTACAATTTCACTTCAGTTGGGTAAATCTAAAACAGCTACTACTGCTCACAAATGGGACAAAAGTAACTTTGTATTTTACTTTCTACCCACTGCTGGAAAATATTTACTGCAAGTACATATTGGAATGTATTTCAAACTCCAATTTGCTCAAAGTACTCACTTGAAAAGTATTGAGATACTGTCCCCAACATCTGATATTCTGACGATCCATGAATTTTTGTGACAAATTCAAAAACAATTCTAGTGCAAAGGAAAGGAGTTCGAACTCAGGTGCAATGGGGTGGGCACACTTCCTTGACCATCTGACAATTCATGATTTTTCCTAACATATAATGTCACAACACAAAACACTAGCAATTACCCAAAAATATACATCTCATTAAATGACCTAATAGTAATATTCCTGGTGTCCAAAACATTGGGGGTAAATCAGTACTAGGCGCTATTCGTTTTTACAGCTTCATAATTTGGTTAAGCCTTCCACTCCACCACTACTGTTGAGATCACGGGTAATGTTGAACCCTGATCGTGATCCCAAAAACATCGGGGGAAAATTAATATATAAAAAGAAAAACCTAAACTCTGGCATCCATGCTTCCAAGTCCCTTAAAATATCCTGATCGTCAATTTTTATATCATTTTCTCCTCTTTCCCTGCAACCAAAAAAAGAAACATAACTTGCTTCAGTTATTCTAGCCATCAACCGACATAAATTACTCTGCAACTAGAAATGAAGCATACCGAGACATAATCATCCATAGTTAACTGCTTCCTCTTCTTTCCAGAAGTCGGGCTCTCAGTCGGCTGCCTACCCATGGCACGCTTTGATGGTGTCATGCTCTGACACAAAACATGATACATAATAATATGATAATGCATTCACCAATTTGGCAATAACTAGACCGCAAACATAACAAAAAAGAACAAATGTGTATAGGTTGGGGTAGGGAACACAGATCAAACCTTAGCAAGCTTCTTCTCTTTGCGGGCTTGTCTCTCCCTCTCGTCATATTCTTGGTTCTCTTTCTCCACCAATCTTATTAATGTATCACACCTCCTAGCAAGTTCCTGAGTTGTGCGAGACTTCACAAACCAATCAAAACGAAACAAGGGTGACGTGCGAAATGCTGCCTTCAACTCATCCCAGTTCCCATATCCGAGCTTGTGAACCATGCATATCTGCATTGAGCAATAGACACGAATAACCAGGTAATGGACATCAAATATTGGCAGTTAGTATAAAATAAATGAACAACCAGGTAATGGACATCAAATATTGGCAGTTAGTATAAAATAAATTTTTTATAAAGATATTTTCAAATTGTACCATGAAACGATCACATTCTTCATTGTACAACTTCCCCTTGTTCTGACCATACTGGATCTTCAGTTCCAGCCATGGATTCTTGTAACGATCCAACTTCTTCCCAATAGCTTTCATGATCTCATCTTTCCGGGAAATCCTAGCCTCTCCTCTTTCAATGTTCTTAATGATTCTATCATAATCTGGAAGCATCAATTGAGTCAACAAGTTAGATTTAAAGGCTACATTCTTTACCTAACGCAACAGCAAAATGGTTGGACATTACTAACCATTTAACTCCTTGTATCTTTCTTTAAAAGCCTTTGCATATCTTTCAACTTCCTCCTCTGTTTTCCCCTCCATCTCGGCAGCAATGCTTTTTATGTCATTTCGGCCATACTTCTCACAGGCCCTAATGAATGTATTGAAATCTCTTCTACTCCAAGAAGAGAAACCCTGAAATTCACCAATAATAAAACTCAATAAAGAAAACCTAGATGAGAACCTCATCTGCAGCATATATTCAACAGACTTACCTCTTCTAACAGACGTTCCTTTTCTTCCACCTCTTCAGCAGTCAATGGATCCCCGACTTCTAAACATTCAATACCCAGTTAGCAAATGGAATAGCAGAAAGCAGATCAGCACATGGGGACAATTCATATGGAAAACAATAAGTACCTTCTGGTTCATCCACCTCTATTGTGTCTTTCACCTGATTCTTTTGATGTGTTTGCTGAGAATTTTTCATCAAAAAGATAAATAAATAGTTTGCAAAGCAATAACTCTCAAACCATAAATTGTTGCAGCTAAAATAGAAAGGAAAATGAGAGTTCACTTATACACACCATGAGGTAGCGTACTTCCTTTTCATACAGCTCACTGAGCCTCTGTGTATTAAAAAATTGGAAATCATGTCTGATAAAGGAAAGAAGAGATAATATTATCAAACATTGATAAGAGAACACAACACAGATGAAAATCAGTAAGCAGCCTTCAAGAGGTGCTTACAATTGAGGCATGCGTGGAATTCGAGGCTCTTTTGGTTTTGCTGGACCACCTTGGCGCATTGTTTGCTTAAAATATTCTGACTCCGAGTAACTAACAGTGAAAGCACAAAAATTCATGCTTCAGAAACTAAATGAAATTAATACACAACTAAAGAGGCAGACAAGTAAAACCCCTTACTTGCGCTTCCTCTCTCTTTTTGGTGGCTCAATCCAGTTGTCGCTAACAATTTTCTTGAAGTCGAGCTTCTCATCCTTCATCAAGTAAAAAGATGCACACATAAGATGGCCAATAAATTTCAAATATGGGCCATAAGACTATGGTAACATAAATCAAATATACTATAATAATTGATAAAAATACAAAAACATTCTCTACCTTCTCATCATCAAAGTCATACAATTCAGCAGCTGCAGAAACAGGATTGAAATAAAATTTTGAATTTCCCTTTTTGACATTGTCAATTGCAAGAACAAAAATATAATCAAATGGATAAAACTAAATGCCAAGAACTTTTCAACATTGGTAAACATACTATCATCCATCTTAAATTTTATAGCATCTTCAGTAAATTTCTTCATCTTTGCATCAAGCTCAGCAGTTGCCTCTTCTCCTTTAGCAATGATTCTATCGATGTCCTCATCAGTAATTGTACTGTCCTTGGAGCTGAAAACCATTTCAGCACCAAACCTCACCATTTGAAGTAACTCATCTTTATTAACAGCTGCATCCAAGAATAAAATGTTAGGGAATAAATTTGTGTTTCATATATGCATTTTAAAGGAGGGATATCTTGAAGAAATCGTGTTGCTCACTTTTTTGCTCTGCTAATCTCCCTTGTTGAATCACCAAAGCATCAAGTGCAAGCTTTTTATAAGCCCTCTCAATCACTTTCTCCTCAATAGTATACTGTTCGAAAATTAAAATCATTTTCTGATAAAGAAGTGCAAGCATTGCATAGCTGGAAATGTATCATAACAGGACACGTTCATACCTCAGTGCAGAACCGGAACACTTGAACTTCTTTCTTTTGACCAATCCTGTGAGCACGGTCTTGTGCTTGCAAATCAACTTGAGGGTTCCTATAACATGTCACATGCATTATCAAACAGTAGAGGTATAGGCATGCAGACAGAAGAACAATAATCACTACCACTATAATGAAAAAGCTGCAGATGCTTACCAATCGCTATCATAAAGAATGACAATATCTGCAGTAGCAAGATTAATACCAAGTCCTCCAGCTCTGGTTGATAGCAAAAAAACAAATTTCTCACTTCCAGGCTTATTAAAGGCATCAATGGAAGCATCACGATCTTCTCCACCAGTATTTCCATCAATCCGACAATACAGGTAGCCCCGAAACATTAAATAATCTTCAAGAATATCTAGCAGCCTTGTCATCTGATATTAAAACCAAAAACCAAAGGACACAGATGAGATATAATATCTCTGGGCATGCACAGCAACATAAATGCTTACAAGCATTCACAGGAATTCATACCAATACTCAATAAATGATTTTACAGAATGGAACAAACCTGTGAAAATATTAAGACCCTAGAATCACGTTCTTTTAACTTTGGAAGCAACTTATCCAAAAGAACCATTTTGCCTACAATGGAGATTTAAAGTAAGGATGAGTTAAATGACCATCGACCAACCAATAAGCATCCATGAGATCAATGGCTCACAAAATGTTAAGCTTACCAGCATTTGTGATAAGATGGTCTCCAGTTGTATAAGGAGGCCCAGGCTCAGCACCTTGAAAAAGATATGGATGATTGCAGCATTTACGAAGCTGCATTGCTATGTTCAGAAGGCGCTTACGTTCTCCGCCAGCATTAACAACTTCAAGATCTTTTTGCAGTAAAGCCCTGTAGTACTGTTTTTGCATTTGTGACATGCCCACTTTGAGTATGGTTTCCTTTTTCGGAGGCAAACCTTTCTCAACATCTGACTTCAACCTTCGGAGAAGAAATGGCCGAAGGACCTTAAAACACACATAAATCAAGTGAGATACTGTAATGATAAAAGCAGGAGCCACAATACTAAACAATTGAGAATATTTTAGGCCTACCTTATGAAGCTGTTGAACAACCTCCTGCTGGTCATTTTCACCAGAAATTTGAAACCATTCATCAAAAGTTTCTGCAGAACTAAATATCTCGGGCAGAAGAAAGTTAAGCAGAGACCATAGTTCATGGAGATTGTTCTGCAAGTTGACGCAGCAAAAAAAAGGTCAAGAATCCTTACAGCAATCCGAAATTCACAGAAAGAAATATTGTTGCTACTTCAAAAGAGCAAGACAGACTGAATTGAACGCAGGTTACCCTCCGAAAGTTATATAGAGGAAAAAGAGATTAGGAACTTTCACGTGAATGCAAGATAAGCATGCTTAAAGCATCAGCATAGCATGTCCCTAATATCACAATTGATACCTGAAGTGGTGTGCCCGTAATTAGAAGGCGGAAATTGGTATTATACAGCCTCATAGTTTTTGAAAGCAGTGAATTCTCGTTCTTGATTCGATGGGCTTCGTCAATGATTATATAGCGCCAGCTAAAACGGCGTAGGCAAGTCTTCTCTTTGATGGCCATTTCAAAACTTGTAACACAGACATCAAAATTTCCCGCAACCAGCAGGTCCTCACGTATATGCTTCTGCAAGATTTAGAAAGTAATGAAATATTGGGCAGAGTATAAACCAAAATATAAATACGACTCACTCATACAAACGAAGCCAGAATGACTTACTCTTTCATCAGGATTACCAAGAAACTTTACAGCACGCAAGGTGGGGCAGAAACGCCGAATCTCATTCATCCAGTTTCCAAGTGTTGACTTTGGAGCAACTACCATATGAGGGCCAGTTATCCCTCTAAACTCATGCAGGTATCCCAACAAGGAGATGGTTTGCAATGTTTTACCAAGCCCCTAATGGAAGAGAACAAAAAACATTTATCACTACCATAGCCTACCAAAGTAAAATATCCCTCATGTAATAACATTAAAAACAGAATGACAAAGGCACATTGCAACTCGAAAACAAAACTTAAATACCCAAACCAACACGGGGAAGAAAGGACAGAGTCAACCCTAAAAGACACAATTCAATGCTTACCATTTCATCTGCGAGGATTCCATTTATACCATTTTCGTAGAGTCGTATGAGCCAATTCAACCCAGCAAGTTGGTAATCCCTCATCTTCCCCTGAATGCCTACAAAAAAGGAAAAGGAAAAAGCAAGGGTTCAACTTTAAGCTGCACCTGAACTGTGAAGTTTGTCATTTAAAAAAAAGCCTTCAGAAAACAACTAAATTTAAGAGAAATCTCTCACAAGAAGGTTGTGTCAACAGCCGTGTGGTTCCAGTCCCAGACAAACCATCTTCTTCCTCCTTAAGGCATTCTTCATCTTCTTCCTCTTCAGTTATTTTTGAAGCATGGCGACCTCTAATTTGTGTGAAAAAGGAAGAAAGCACCAGTAAGAACATTTAAAAAATTCATTCATGCAACAATAGTAACCCATTAAAGGCATTCATCCTACTTTTTGGAGCCTCGGACACTCTAGCGTTCCCATTCATTTCTTCAAGGTAAATAAAAAGCCAGCGACAATAATCAATAACCCAATACAGTAAGAATTAAGAATATGCAATACTCTTAAATGGTTGTTGAACTTACTTTCCCTTCACTTTCTTCTGGGATGCAGATTGATCACTTTTGGCAAAATGGGCAAATAACTCTGTTTGCTGCAGAAGATACTTCAACCGCCCCTTCCCCTTGTTGTTCTGTCATTAAACCAACAACGACGGAATCAGCTACCTTAAAACACAGACTATAAATATCCAATACCAAGTAAACTCAGCCAACCATATTAGCCCTTCCAACATACTCACCATGTCAGCATCAATGGCTGCATTTTGCGTATCCAAAATTTCCTGAACCTTTTGCTTCTTCATTTGTTGCATATCTCTAAGCCTGGCCTTTTCACGTTTTCCAATTTCAGCATTACTCAAATTAGTGACGTCATCCTGCAAGACGATCATGCAAAAGAGTACATGAGGGAAGAAAAGGTGCACCCAAATGGTTTGGAGTTTACAGCACCAAACCTTGAAGAGTCAAACTCAATTAAACATGACAATGACAATGACAATGATTATCAACCAAAAGAAAAGTAATTTAGAGAAATTTCAGAAGAAATATCCGGTAAAGCCAACCAAAAATCAACCACTAGCATCGGTCTCTCAGCTTTCATATCCGAAGATACAGTAAACGTCTAAAGAAACTTGTTTTTACCCTCCTTTACTCAGCTTTAGCTTCGAAACAAAGGACCACCATGCAAAACATAGAAATGGAGATAAATCATATAAAAACCCGGATCCTAAGTATTCGTTTCTCTCCTTCCTTCGCTATTCTTCTGACCCCAAAAGGGGCAAAAGTAACCAATCCCTAGACCACCAAAACCCTAGCGCAAAAGTTCCCTAAAATAAATTAAACAACCCAGTACACACAAGCATAACCGAACTCAGATCCAACAAAACGACACCCCAAAGCACCACCACAGAAGCTGCCGCAAAGGCAGAATAGTAAATGCGTACCTCATCCTCCTCAAAGCCGTCATCGCCGTTCTCATCGGCAGCCACGTCATCGTCTGAGCCAGGGGAGGCGTCGCCGGCGGCGGCCTCGTCGTCGTCAGAATCAGCGGAGCGAGCCACGGCCTCGAGCTCCTCCTCGTCCACCTCCTCCTCCTGGTCATTGATCGGGTCCTCCTCGGACGAATTGGAGCCGTTGGATAGGGCTTCATCGGACGACACCTGCGGCTTCGAGGCTCTCGCCATGGTTCTTTTCTCAGATCGAGGGTTTCGTAAATGGAAAAAGAGGAGACGCTCAGGAGGAGAGAAGGACCGACTTTAAATTTTAGAATTTAGAAGGCATTTAGCGAAAATAATGAAAAATTGAAAAATACGAGAGAGTGAGGTGCGCTTGGGGGTGGATTATTAAATAATTGCGTTCGTAGCCGTCCGATTTGGAAATGTGAGATGTGCGGTTTAGAATGGCGTTTGGGGGAGAGGGAGAAAAGTGAGAATTTCCCGCCAATAATAAGGAAACGTGATTTCCCGCTCGTGTGTAATTGGGTTGGTACTCCGGGTCATTGGGTCGGGCACCCGTAGGCTTATCGGCTCGAACCTTCATCTTTTTTGGGTCGTAAATGCGCTTCAAATGGGTTTGCTTTCCTGTGGGTTTGTGTGAGGCTGCAATGATTTTTTTATTTATTTTTTATTTAAATATACAAGGGACGGAATATTAGAGAGGGGGGAATAGAACTTAGAACATCAAATATAGGATTAAATGCTTTTAATCACTTTCAAAATGTCCTCATAAAGATGTATATAAAAGGAAGATGAAAATCTGTATTGTGTCTAATTGCATGTTCCTTCATTAATTAAATTATCCACTCTTTTTAGAATATATATTTGCATTTGTGTGTCACATAAGAATGCATAACTCCATTATTAAATTAAAAATATTGGAGGAAATTAAAAATATCAAGGTGAGAAACATACTTCTAGAAATTATATTGAAATTCCTTATTAGAGGCGGCCCATGGCATGTGCGACCATACAAAGCCCCCAAAATTTAGGGGCCTCCAAATATTTTTATAAGTCCAACATTATATTATATATTTTGTGCTACTTTTTGTTCTAAGCAAATTTTGATTCCAAAATATTATTTTTTGTTCCTAATGGGCAGATTTTTGTTCCAAGCATTAACAAATTAAAAACAAAACTCGTGAGTCGTGCGTGCGTGCGTGCGTTCGGTGTCTCTCATTGCTATTCCCAAATCGCTTTTCTTTCATTTGGCCCAAATTCACTTCTTCCCAACTTCTTCTTGACTCTTCATTCCAAAAACAAATTCTTCTTTACTCTTTGGCAAGGCAAAAGGCTTGCTGGTGCTATGCATCTCTCTCTCTCTCTCTCTCTCTCTCTCTCTCTCTCTCTCTCTCTCTCTCTCTCTCTCTCTCTCTCTCTCTCTCTCTCTCTCTCTCATTTTAGAATTTAGAAATTATGTGTTGCATTTGGAATTAGCCATCATATGATTGCAAGTAGAAACCTAAAAAATCAGGTGAATCTCTATCCCTAATTTGTCAATGCTTTTCATATATTGTTTTTGTAATTATTTTACCAAACTTTATGTTTTATGAAAATCAGGTGAAACCATCAAAATCAGATGAAAGCTGCAAAAATTAGGTTCTATTGTCTTTTCGTTTGTTTGTTATAATGTGTGTTATATTGCTATATTAGAAAAATGTTTAAAAGAAAACACTCATCTGGATATAGAAAGCGCCAACAAAATAGAAGAGTTGAAGAATTAACTCAATCTCAAAGAGGTGCTCTTGATAAATTCATTATTAAAGAACCACAAGGTTGAGTTGAAAATCTTGAAAATGTAGATTATGATGAACAGGCTAATGAAAATATGGAAAACTTAGGTCATGCTCATGTTGAAAATGATAATGTAATCAATGAGGAGGAACAACCAAGTCAATCTATTCCTAGATATTTACGATCCTAGGACTTAGGATGGTCTAGATTCAAAATCAAGAGATGAGTTATTGGCAAATGGTCCAAGAAGAGATCTATCAATTGAGAAGGGACCTAGTGATAAATTTTCTAGACATTTATCCTCAACGTTTTACACTTATTTATCAAATGGAGATAAGTATGATAGGGAATGGCTGGTGTATTCCAAGCATTTGGATAAGGTGTTTTGCTTTTGTTGCAAGTTTTTTAATAAGAGCCCAAAAATAAACTCATTAGCTAATGAGGGGTTTAATGATTGGGTACACCTTAGTGTGAGACTTAAAGAACACGAAACAAGTGGTGAACACATGATTAACATGAACACTTGGATTGATTTGAAAATGAGATTGCAAAAAAATGTTACAATTGATAAACATGTTCAACAGCTTATTAATAAAGAGAAAGAACATTGGAAGGGTGTATTAATAAGAATAATAACTGCTATAACATATATTGGCAAGTATAACTTGGCATTTTGTGGAAAGAATGAGAGGATTCATGAAGATAGCAATGGAAATTTTTTGGACTTAATTGAAATGATAGCGAAATGGGATCCAATCATGAAAGAACACTTGAGACAGATTGATGAAAAAGAAATTTATCATCATTATCTTAGTCCAAGGATCCAAAATGAGCTAATTGCAAGGTTAGCACATGAAATCAAAAGTTCAATCATTCAAAAAATTAAAAAAGCAAAGTATTTTTCTGTTATTCTTGATTGTACACCTGATATAAGTCATCAAGAACAAATGACCTTGATATTGAGATGTGTGGATGTTTCTACATATCCAATAAAAGTAGAAGAATTCTTTTTTGGAATTCTTACAAGTTGATGATACATTAGGAGAATGACTCTTTGAAGAATTACAAAATGTGTTAAAAGATCTTAAATTTAATATTGATCATGTAAGAGGACAATGATATGATAACGGATCCAATATGAACGAGAAAAACTAAGGTGTACAAAGAAGACTATTAGATATAAATCCTAGAGCTTTGTACACACCATATGCTTGTCATTGTCTTAACTTGACACTTTGTGATATTGCAGACTCTTGTAGGAAAGTATATGATTTTTTTGGTGTGATACAATATATTTATACTTTGTTTTCTCATTCCACAAAGCGCTGAAATTTTTTTAAAAGATAATGTAAAGGGTTTAACTCTTAAACCATTGTCAACCACACGGTGGGAGAGTCGAGTTGAAAGTGTTAAAGCTATACGATTTAAAGTTGTAGAAGTAAGAGAAGTTTTACTCCAATTAGCTGAACAAGATAATGATTCTAAAATTAGGACTCACACTAATCATTTAGCAAAACTTGAACTTGGAAACTTTGAGTTTTTATTAGCTGTGATTATTTGGTATGAGATATTGCATGCTGTCAATTTAGTGAATAAAAAATTGCAAGAAAAAGACATATGCTTATTGATGTTGCTATAGATCAAATAAAAGGATTTATTATTTTTTTGAAAAGTATAGAGAATTTGGATTTTCTCAAGCTAGGTTTGTTGCTAAAAACAATTGCTACTAACATGGAGATTGATCCAAAGCCTGTGGAAAAACGTCAAATTCATAGAAAGATGCATTTTGATGAGAATCTTAATGATGAGTCTACACAATCAACTCATGAATCAGCTGAAGACAGTTTCAGAATTGATTACTTTTTATATATTGTGGATCAAGCAATTGGTTCTTTGAAAAGAAGGTTTGAACATTACCAAACAATTGAGGATATATTTGGTTTTTTATTTACTTTAAATAAATTAAACTCATTCAATGCAAATAATTTAGAATCATGTTGTGATCATTCGGAATTTTTTTTAAAACGTGGCATGTCTTTTGATCTTGATGGGAAAGATTTGTTTGAAGAGTTAAAAATCATACGAGAGATTCTACCAAAAGAAGCAAAAACAACCACTGAAATTTTTAGTTATTTAACAAGGCTAAACTGTTTTCCAAATGCAATTACTGCTTATAGAATATTATTAACTTTGCCTGTTACAGTTGCATCTGCGGAGAGAAGTTTTTCAAAATTGAAGTTATTGAAATCTTACTTGCGGTCAACCATGTCACAAGAAAGATTAAATGGTTTAACTTTGATATCTGTTGAAAGTGATTTCTTGGAAGAACTTAATTGTACTCGTTTTATTAATGATTTTGCAGCTGAAAATGCAAGGAGGACAATTTTTAGATGATTCTGTAGCTGGTTTGGTTGCTGGTTGATGATTGTACTTGCTTGGGTTTTTGAATGTTGTTGGTTTTATAGTATTTTGCTTTATTTTGTTGGTTGTAGTTTTTTGGTATAAAAAGAAAATTGAGTGGATGTGAGTATGTGAAAATAGACCAAGGATGATCTTGATTCTATTTTGTGGGTTATAATGTAATTGATGCCACATAATGATTTCGGTTTAATTTATGATTTATGAATTTTAAAATTTTAAAAATTGTTATTTTACTTATACATATAGGGCTTCATCAGCTTTTTTCGCACAGGGCCTCCATATCTAATGGATCGGCCCTGTTCCTTATAGTGGTAATTCTATACTTACTCCCACTTAGGCCTCAAGCAATCAAATGCTAATTAATCATTATACGTGAAGTATATTATTCTTACTCTTTCAAGCTCATATTTGTTTTAGTATGTTAAAAGATAAACTTGCTAGTGATATCTTTGTGTTTAGTATCTTTGAATCATGCACAAATTCAAAGATTACCCCCATTACTTTATACATTATGGACTGTTAAGAGTTTAAAAAATGTGTATATTAATTATGCAAGTACAACAGAAACATCAATGGGTTAAGAAACTTTTAATTTATGCATATGCCTTGAAATAAGTGTATTAATTAGAGACGTCATGATCATCATGTATGTTGCTAATTTATTTGTCAATATTTAAAATTTCTCCACTATTGTAATCAATGGCGGAGCCAGAAATTTTATTAAAGAAGGTCAACCTTAACTAGCGAGTGAGAATTTTGCCTAATTGATTGGCTTATTCGATTAAAGAAATTGCGAGAAATCTTAGGAATTATGAGGTGTGTTCATGTGATGTTGTGTTCAAAAAAAATACTACTGGAGCCAAGAAGGATTTTGTAGCGTACTTGGTTAATTGTTATAGTTCAACGATTTAAATAGTAAACAAAGAAAAGTAGAAAATGAGAAAGTGAGTAAACTCAAAAGATGAGAAGGGTCAGCCATGTAATATAGAAAGTAATTAAGTCAAATGCAACACATACAGAAACAAATTATCAAAGAGTTAGGGTCAAGTGACCTTTTGTGGGTCTTAATTGGCTCCGCCATGATTGTAATGACTTTTGTGGCTAGTTTGTATTGTCATTTGTGACTAGTGACTTTTTTAGCTAAATTATAAATACAATCTTATAATTTCACAATATATATAAAGCATTCACAATGCCTTAATGGTTATCATGTACATCGTTTAATTATATCTAGAAGATGAAAGACAAAAGGGTGATAAAATTTAAGTAAGCTAAAATAATGTAGTGGGGATTATTACAGAATATACATAGCTAGCTTGGCTTCCACTTATATATTGGCTATCATTATAACTCTTATATCCTAGACATAAATCAACTTATTTTTAAACTATTATCAAAAACCCAAATTTGAATATAGGTTAATAGTTTTCATAATATTATAAAATATTTATACACTATATCATCTACCTTACTTGTCAAATTCCTTATGTTTAGCATTTATATTTAACTATTTTTGATTGGGCACCTATTTAATATTGAAACATTTTGACAAAAAATAAATCAATGAATACATAAATAACAATGTAATACACATACCATATAGTAATATACTACCTAAATTATAACAATAATATAGCTAAACAATGATAATATATACCTATTACAAATTAATCTTTTTGTCTAAAAGAATATTTATTAGGTAATTGTCTATTGATAAATCATGGTGATACATACAAAAAATAATTTATCCACATATCTAATACAAGATAGGTAAATAGATAGATACAAATTTATGTATAAAAAAGGTACATTATTTGTATAGAAAAATAGAAAAAATAAAGCGAAAATCAAAGATAATAAGTACATTATTAATATTTATAAAAGATAATACGTAAATTATTATTTATAAAATATATTAGGTAAATGGAAATCATCCCCATCATTAAAACGAATAATTAATTGTAAATAAAAATTCTAGAGAGGATCACCACAATAAAGTGGGGAACGAAAAATTAAAACACCACCACATGACACGTTGAATTGTAAATAGGGGTATTTTAGGAATTTAAACATTATAATAAATCAGATATTGAGTTTAATAAGGTAACTTGATGAGTTGGATCCTAGTCATGAATTTTGAATTATAAAAATTGAGTTTTATTCATATGAACAAAAAGTGATGAATTGCGGGTAATGAAAATTCAATTTGGAGGGGGTAAGCCAAATTTACTATAGCATAATGGATCGACTTTATTTTTATGCCTTACCTATAGCTTCTTCCTCATCAACAACTGAGGTTGGTTGAGGGTGCACTTTACCCAACGCTCTACTTAATTAGCAAGTAACACACTGCCCAACACACCACCCAAAAATTGGAAGGGCACACATACACATAGAATGTCAATCTAAGTTGTACTAGCATGGGTCGTCTCTATAACGCTTGTCTTACTGGATAATATTCTTCTCTCATCTACCAAAGCCATTGGAACAAGTGCTGTCATCAAAACGCATCGTGATCAGTAAGATGACCCTCGCAAAGGGAGATGAAGCATAGCTTAGTAAGATGATCCCATTAAGCACCATCACCAGCTTTGTAAGCTTCCTATGCTCTCCGTGAGATCCATGTGTGATAATAAATGTGGTCGAGGTGTCCATAAATGAACATATATAGCAAGTTGATCGATCATGCATGCTTTCAACACATCTGGTGGTAGCTAGTGTTACAACTCTAACTTGCATGCATACATTGCAGGGTTTTTGCTTTGTAAGTATATGTAGGAGCAGATCCATAGTGGAGCAATGGTTAATTGACCCCCGCAATCTCTGAAATCCCCTATTAGAAGGGAAAAACTTGACCCTTGCAAACTGTTAGATGAAAGGTCCCAAAGGGCGCGCATTGCAGGTTGTTTCTTCCTCCAAAGTGCAGCGCCTTTTTTTATATAGTTTGCTCGACATCAAAACGACATCTTTGCACTTAAGGTTTTTTTTTTTACCAGGCCAAAACGAACTCGTTTTGGCATAGGTTTTTAAAAAAAGAGGCAGTAATTGTTGCCCGATATTTAAGCTCCCCCAAATGAGTTTGAACTCATTTCTTCAATTCTCAACTCTAAATGATCAAACCCTTAAACCTATTAAACCATCATTCACTCAATTTGATGGTAGCTTCCCCATAAATCCGACACCAATGATGACATCTTAATAGTGGAGTGGCAACAACATCAGTAATGTAAAAAATTCACCCCCAAAATCAATTTGATTTCAAAGGTGTATTTGTTCCTCAAATTTGAAAGTATGTTATCCAATCTCTTTATGCTTTATTTAATTAATAAATATTCTTATATCCTATTTGAAACCCTATTTTTTCTTTATTAGTTTTTATTGTTGAGGTTTTATTTTGGTTAGTTAGTTAGAATAAATTAGGGTTTTATGTTAGATTATATCCTAAATTTGATTAGTTGTTAGGATTTTATTTTGGTTAGTTTGAATAAATTTGGGGTTTTTGAATAGATTGTAATTGTATTTGTTATTTTGTATGCTTTAATTAGATTATATCTTCTTAGAAAATTGGATTAGTTTTTATTTATTCAATTAGTTGGTAGATTGGTTGTCGATGCTTGATTGGTTATTTATGCCAATACAGTTATGAAACAATACTTTAAGAGAAAGTTATCATTAATTACTAATAGGTCGGATAATATGGGTAGTTCAAGTTCGAGAGATGTGGATAGTTTGAAAGAAAGTGAATTGCAAGATGTCATGGCTAATCTTCCTACAAACCTTGGACTTCGACGTCAAATGTTGGATTATAATCCTACCATTTGAGACAAAGTTTGAAGGGCATATCTAGAAAAAGGTCTATGTCAGCCTAAGGATCACATATTTCCACAAAACGATCTTTCAAGATATGATTGACGTTTTAATGTCAATTGGTTTGATGAGTTTGACTGGTTGGAGTATAGTATAAGTAAAGATGCTTCATTTTATCTTTATTGTTATCCCTTTAAATTCAATTTCAAAATGGTCAAGAGTGTAGCGACGCCTTCACAAATATGGGTTTTAGAAATTGGAAGAAGAAAGATATAATTAGGCAATATGTTGGAGGGGCTAGAAGTGTTCATAATCAATCTAGACAATATTGTGTGGATCTTATGAATTACAAGCAACACATCCAAACAGTTTTGAAAAACAATTAAACCAAGCTTGTATTGATTATCACATTTGCTTGACAGCTTATCTTGATTGCGTGAGATTTTTGTTGAAGGAAGGTCTTCCTTTTTGTTGCCATGATGAGAGTGGCACTTTAAACAACAGGAGGAATTATTTGAAGCTCTTACAATTTCTTGCTGGTTATGATGAGAAAATTAAGGTCATTATGTTAGAAAATGCTCAAAAAAATCTCAAGCTACTAGCTCCAACAATTCAAAAAGATCTTGTGAATGCTTGTGTTACTGAAACTATTAAGAAAATCATTAAGGATATGAATGATGCGTTCTTTTCTTTATTAGTTGATGGATCGCGTGATGTGTCAGTAAAAGAATAGATGACGGTGGTGCTTCGTTATGTGGACAAAAGTGATAATGTAATTTAAAGGTTTATGGGCATTCAACATGTTAGCAACACTACATCAAACTCACTAAAAGAGACTACTAAACATTGTTTTCAAGAAAGGAATTGAGCATTTTCATGCTAAGGGGACAAGGGTATGATAGAGCTAGTAATATGAATGGTGAGTTCAATTGTCTTAAAACACAGATTTTAAGAGAAAATTATTGTGCCTATTATATTATTATTTTGCACATTAACTTCAATTAGCTCTTGTGACCGTGTAAAAGGAAAAAGCTAATATTGCCACTTTCTTCACATCTTGCAATAGCTTGATTAATATTGTCGGAGCATCGTGTAAGCATCGTAACATGCTTAGAGATCAACTACAAAAGGATATTGCAGAAGCTCTTGAAAAAGATACCCTTCCAATAAGGCAGGGCTTAAATCAAGAAACTTCTCTCAAGTGTCCCGGTGATACACGTTAAAACTCACATTATGGTACATTACTTAATATAATTTCCATGTTCAAATATATGGCGAAAGTGTTTAAATTGATTATTGAGGATGACTTCAATGATAACATAGGTGAAGTAAATAGGTCGTTGAGATAAATACAATCTTTTGAGTTTGTATTTAACATATTTTTCATGAGATCTATATTGGGAGCCACAATGGATTTGTCACAAGTATTATAAAGAAAAGACCAATATATTGAGAATGCAAGGACTTTAGTCAAAGATTGCAAGGACCAGCTACAACACATAAGAGATAATACATTTGAAGCCTTGCTTGATCAAGTATCTTCCTTTTGTGGTAAACATGATACTGAGGTTCCAAACATGTATGATGCATATGTAGCTCAATAGAAATCACATTGGAAAGCTCTTAGAATAACACACCTCCATCATTATCGTGTGGACATTTTTATTCAAATCATTAAGTGGCAACTTGCAGAATTAAATGATCGCTTTAATGAGGTAAATACTGAGTTACTTCTTTGTTTAGCATGTTTGAGTCCGAATGATTCATTCATAGTTTTTGACAAACAAAAGCTACTTCGTTTTGCTGAATTTTATCATCAAGATTTTACTCCCCGAGACCTCTTGGCACTTGAAGATCAACTTGAGATTTATATTCATCATATGCGTACGATGATCAATTTTTCTCAATTGCAAGGGATTGATAGCCTTGCAAGAAAAATGGTAGAGAAATGGTTGCATAGAACATTTAATTATGTTTATTTGCTTCTCACATTAGCCTTAACTTTACTGGTTGCAACTACTTCTGTGGAGAGAGCATTTTATGCGATGAATATTGTGAAAGGTCTACTTCGCAACTGAATAGGAGATCAATGGTTGAGTGATTGCTTACTTGTTTATATTGAGAAAGATGTGTCTATTTGTATTGATGATGAAACTATAATGCAACGTTTTCAGAATATGAAAACTCGTTGTGGACAATTGTAATATGGTTTTTTCTATTAATTAGGAATTATAATATTATCGTTTCATTTTTATTGGTCTATTTTGTATAGGAATTTTATTAACCTTTTAGACGTTGATCCTTGAAAGGAAAATTCCTGGATCCGCCACTGAGTACATGCATGTAGTGGCAGACCCATAGAGGGGCAAAGAGGTGTAGTTGCACTTTTTCTCGCTTGAAAATGTTAACAGTTTAGAAGAGAAAGCTTAAGAATTAAGAAAGCTAAGAAGAAGAAGAAGATTCAAGAGAAAATGATATGCTATGTACATTGATTTCACAGGAAATGAATACAATTGTAGTGTCATCAGTGTTATATATCTCACTAACCAAGACTTAATAATCTAACTAATTACAGCTAATACTAACTAACAACACGTGAGCACACACGTGACAGCTTAACTGAATACAAATGAACTAATATTGTTATCATTCCCCCTCAAACCCAACTCTAGATCCTGCTCTGGATTTCCAAGTCTCATACTAATATAGTGACTTAAGAAAATAAGACTATGAAGTCCTTTAGTAAACACATCTGAAGATTGTATTAGGTTGAGGAAGTCTAGCAAAACTTATCGAATCCAAGCCAACTCTGCAAGCTGTATTAGCCAATGCCCTATACTCAACCTGTGTTGAACTTCTGGATACAGACCCCTTACTTCTTAGAATGCCACAAAATTAACATGTAGTTGACCTCCTAGTATTGAAGTCCTTTGCCTAGTTAGCATCACTATAAGCTTGTAACTGTAGAATTTTAAGATATCTGAAGGCCAAGGAAATAGGAAAGTTGACCCGTGTCCTTCATCTTAAACACAGCTCCTAAATCATCAATCACTGTCTGTTGAATTTTACTGTATATAGTTGAAGCAGAGTATACTACATTTGTTTTGTTTTCTTTGTAACACCAAAATCCAAAGTGTGAGACATAAGACTACTCATGTGAAGCATAACCCAGCAAAGTTGGCCAGTTTGAGGCATATCAAAAAAGAGTACCAACTCCATTCCATCATTTTCCTCCAATGAAGACATGCTAAACGTTCCACTGATTCAGAGAGAGAGTATAGGAACCACAGACAACTCAAATACACCTCATCAAACTTCGGCAACTGATTAACAAGTAATATCATAGGTAAAATACATGCTCCATCAACTCTTCCAGTCAACGAATTTCTCAACCTTACGGAGCACAAATTACCAACTGTGTGCCTATGAAATTTACCAACTGATTCACTATGTGAACCATCAAGTATGCCAAATTTTTCAAATAACTGCATCCTCAATAAGCAATCCAAATCAATTATGTAATCAGACCCCTACATCTAGAATGAGATAGAAAGAAAGAAGAATTGATAAATTCTTTTGTTCCCTTAGAAATTTTAGAAAGGAGATAGAAAAGAGGAAGAATTGGGACTTCATATGTTCCTTTAGAGATTATAGAAATGAGATAGAAAAGTTGGAGGGAGAATTGAGAAATTCTTTTGTTCCCTTAGACATTGTAGAAAAGAGAGAGAAAAAGTTGGGAAATTCTGGTGTTCCTTTAGAGATTGGAGAAAAATGATAGAAGAGAATGAGAAATGAGAAATTCTTTGTTCCCGGAGATAAGAAATTGAGAAGAGAATTGGGACAGACCCATGTAAGTATTGTTTCATTCAAGATTTTCTTGTTCTCCAAAGAAGTGGGATTGAAGAGTGAAGAATAGGGGTATTGAGATTTTGGATGCACAAGAAAATTGACACAGTAAATAACAAATAAACCATCAATATTTGACCCATGGTGATGTATTTAAGAACATGAAGATGATTTTATAGCAAGGAATTCAATGTTTGATTTGGGAGCGACTACAGTAACTATCAATCAAAGGTGAAGAGAAAACTTGAATCTTTGAACATAGGAAGAGATAGATGATGAACAACAGAAATACCAAAAGAACATCTATAAGACGCAAATAACAGAAATGCAACGAACAATCTAAAATCCGCCACATATCAGAGTTGAGAAAATACAACCTCCATAGGCAGACATGAAATTGAAGTTAGCGAGTCGAAGCAATCTAAACAGCCATAATTTGACAATTTGAGTAGAACAAATCCCAATTGAAAAACCTTAACGTGAGCAACAATCCATCAATAACATCGAATGCCACAAGAACATCAACAAATCCCAATCGATGGGTCTTTGAATTCGCAAATCAATGGAGAATTACGCGAAATATATATGGATTTAGAAATCCTCAATTCGAAGGCTTGAAATCAGCATTCTCATAGAAAACCCCCAAAAGTGAGTAGCAAGCGAGTAAGAAAAATGAAAATACAATCGAATCAAAGAGGACACTGAAAATCCCCAATAGCAAGTTGAATAGAAACCTTAAAGTAGTTTGACGAAATTGAGAATCCAATAATGAAGTGGAAGAATCAGATATCGACGTCAATTTCCATGGAGTTCCAGAAAAGAGTGTCAAGGCATAGACAGCGGAAGCAGAAAAAACTCAGGATCGAACCATGGCTCTTGATACCATGTTAACAGTTTAGAAGAGGAAGCTTAATAATTAAGAAAGCTAAGATGAAGAAGAAGATTCAAGAGAAAATGATATGCTCTGTATATTGATTTCACAGGAAATGAATACAATGGTAGTGTCATCAGTGTTATATATCTCACTAACCAAGACTTAATAATCTAACTAATTACAGCTAATACTAACTAACAACACGTGAGCACACATATGACAGCTTAACTGAATACAAACTAACTAATATTGTTATCAGAAAATACCATAGAAGTCAGTCATCTTGACCTCTTGGGCTACTGGGTGGCTGGCCAAGAATGCCCACAACATGTTTGTGGAAAGGCCAGAGTGAATAGCAATAAAGTAACAAAGCATCGCAATCTATTTTTCGTTTTAATGATCCGGCCAAAACGAATCGTTTTGGACCAGATCAATTAATCTGTTTTAAAATCGCTTTGTGCACTACATGTATTTTTGTTTTTGTTCTATTAAAGACCACAACATGTTGCAGCTTTAGTTTGAGGGTAGAGTGGTCATTAAAGCTTACTAGAATATTTTGTTATTCATATATACGTTACAATATTGTAAATCCAATTAATCAATATATTCAAAACATGAATGTGCATTATGCAACTTCTTCAAAAGCAAAAACAAAAAATTCATCAGTGAATCTTTTTCAATTAATAAGAAAATATTGTGTCTTTCATAAATTATGAACAATAACAGTATCATTTGAATTATACCTTGATTTTTATGTAAAAAAATTGAGAATTCTTAAAGTAAATTTATGTGTGTGTGTGTGTGGAGTTGTTAGCCTTTTAAATGTTGCCCCTCCTTTAACAATTTTTGGATTTGCCACAGCATGCATGCATTTTGGCAGGTTGCTTCTGTATAAGGATGGCATCTCATTCAAATTATCCGCATACCGATCGTACTGTATCAACGGTTTGGTTTGGTTTAGTTAAATAATTATTTTTTAATTTTAATTATTTCAATCCGTACTAAAACGTTTGGTTTAATTAACAGGTAACAATATCCTTAACCCAAAGGAAACCCATACCGGTCCGATATTTATAATTATTTTATTATTTAAATACTAATATACACATGTCAACTGATTAGTAGTGGAGTTGAAAGTTATCATATGCTGCAAAATACTAGAACACAGCACACCATAACCTAAAAATTAGCTATGCCACTTTTAGTTTCTCATTCAACCGCTCAAACCTCAAACACCCAATCTCTAAGCCCCTAAGCATATGATATCTTGTCTCTCTGTCAGCTCAAATCAGCCGCTCTGCACCGTGTCTTTAACCCACAAGCAATCACCATTGCTGTCTATAACCCGTGTGACATCATTTTGGCTGTGTTTCAATTGCGTGAGGTTTGTTTTTATGAAGTTGGGTCCTCTAGGTTTTGCTTCAATTGCACATGTATTTATATTCATGAGTAATTTATTGTTTTCTAATATTCAAATTCCACCATAGAAATTATAATAATAATTGTACATGCTCAGGCCAGTTTCTTTAATTGAATAATTGTTTATTAAATAAGTCCATATGCTTTATTAAATATCAATTTATTTTATGTTGTTGGTTGGACTAAATAATTGTTTATTAATTCAATTAGGCTTGTTCTTGTAAGTACAATTTACAAATGAGTAAGAACCCAAGTTCTACCTTGACACCAAGCTTTACATTAACTGTAGATAGTTCATCAAATGTCATTTCCCCACTTCCAAAAACGAATAACTCAAAAAGAAAAACTGCAACTCGGTCTAATGTGTGGGAATATTTTGATAAGATAAAGAAGAAAGACGATACGAATGATGATGAACCTGTAAGTAAAACTGAAATTAAATACAATAAACATATGAATTACAACATGAATGAAGAATAATTATTGATTGATTCATACTCAGTGAAGAAGACATGACAACTATGAGAATGATCTTCTTCTCTCTGCAACACCAGAATGTTCTTGCTATCAATAGGTCAAGCACGCCACAGAACTTGTGTATTGTGAGAGGAGGTACCGATTCTTTTATATTGAAGAAACCTAAACACTATCTCTCATATTATAGATAGAGTAAAAGTTTAAACAAAACTAATATACTTAAGTGATTGAGTCCTAGTCAATATAAACTAACCAAAGTCTGTCAAAACTGGAAGTTTGACAATAACTGATAAACATAAATCCCATTATCTCATTCTAATATGATAATCATAGCACGTGATTAGGCTAACTCACATAAGTTATCTTACAGAACCTAGATGCATATGTAAGTATTGTAAGCAAGATTATGGATGTGACTCCCGTAATGGTACTTTTTCCTTATGGTATCATTTAAAGAGTACATGTAAACCATCTCAACTTAGAGATGACAAAAGTCAAAAACTCTTATAGTTTGACAAGAAGGATGATGGGGGTAGTATAGTGAGTTGGTTATTTAGTAAGGAGAGATCTCGACTTGCATGTGCACGGATGATTATTCGTGATAAGCTTCCATTTAGTCATGTAGAGGATGTGGGGTTTAGAGATTAAATGCAAGAAGTCCAACCAAAGTTTGATCCACCATCTCGTAATACAATTGCTAAAGATGTGTGGAACCTTTTTCAACTAGAGAATGGTAAAATCAAGAGTGTGCTAAGTCACCCATCACATAACGTGTCTATTACCACCGACACATGGACATCTTTTCAAAAGATAAATTATATGGTTGTCATGACTCACTTTATTGATGTTGATTGGCACTTGCACAAGAGGATTATAAGTTTTTGTGTCATTCCAAACCATAAAAGTGAAACTATTGGAAAACTTTTGGATTATTGTTTGAATGATTGGAGTATAGAAAAGGTGTTTACTATTACTATTGATAATGCAACTCCTAATGATAAAATGATAAGTTATATGAAGGGTAGGTTGACCAAGAGCATGACACTTATGTTTGATGGTGATTGTTTGCATGTGCAATGTTGTGCACATATTTTCAATTTAATTGTGTTTGAAGGGATGAAAGAATTGGATAACTCCATTATGGCTATTACTAATTCAATGAGGTACATCCACTTTTCCGCTGCAAGGTTGAAAAGTTAGAGAAGATGTGTTGCTTTTGAGAAACTTGATATCAAAGGGCTTGTGGCCTTAGATGTGTGTACAAGGTGGAATTCCACCTATTCATTATTGGAAAGAGCATTGAAGTATCAAATAGCTTTTGAAATGATGTTGGAGGATAATGGAGACCCACACTTTGTGAGTATTTTATGGATGATGATGTTGAGAAGAGGAAAAAAAAAATAAAGAGGCCTTCTACCTCAAATGATTGGGATTGTGCTAGAATATTGGTCAAGTTTTTGAAGTCGTACTATGAAACCACTTTGAAATTTAGTGGGTCAAGGGTAGTGACTTCCCACTAAGCTTTCCATCAAATGTGTGCTATTTTTGTTCAATTGCAAAAGTTTTGTAGGAGTGAGGATTCTCTCATGAAGAGCATAGCAACATCAATGAAAAGAAAGTTTGACAAGTATTGGGGGAAGGTTGACATTAACAAATTGTTGCTTATTGCAATTGTTCTTGATTCCCGATACAAAATGGAGTATCCCTTATTTAGTCTTTTTGATTTAGAATCCAATACCCAACGAACCTAAAACCCCAACTGCCGGTCTTCATATATATATACCACACCCTAACCTGCAGCCATATCCTCACGCCCATACCTGATTTTTTTCTCCCTAACCCAGATTTTTTCTCTTATTCATATTAAAATTTAAAGAAGAAAAAAAAATGTGGGATTCATAGTGCCACGTAGGCAACTAACGGAGAAATTTGACGGAAACCTAACGGTGGAACCATATTGTAACAAATTTAAAAGACCGGGGTATGTGATTGTTAAAATTGAAAAGATAGGGACTAACATGTCTTAAGGGTGTAACCACAAGGTACTAAATTGTAATTAACCCAAGTTATAATGATAGCAATTTGGTGAGAATTGGGGATACAATTATGGTAAATGATGAAGATGTTGTTGAGGCGGAAAGATTATCTAAATTTATGAAGTTGAGACAAGTGATGGGATGTTGTTGAGATAAGAAATGAAGTGGATAAGTATTTGTTAGAACCACTTGAGAATCTTAGAAATCCCAACTTTGACTTGTTGTCTTTGGTGGCAAGAGAATAGTCCAAGGTTTCCGATTTTATCACAATTTGTTAAGGATGTATTTAGCATTCCAATATCTACCGTGGCTTTAGAATCTGCCTTTAGTTTGGATGGTAGAATTGTAGATACTTTTTGTGCTTCTTTGAAGAATGGGGAGGCCTTGGTTTGCACAAGTGATTGGCTGAAAGTCAAGGAGTTTTCGTTTTAGAAGGATCCCACTAAGGAGGAACTTGAGTTCTATGATGTTTTGGAGAAAATTGAGACTGGTAAGTAATTTTAATTTTGCATATTTCTTTTGTTTTTCAATTGCATTCATATGACATATGTTTATTTTCTCACTTTCATAATTTGTTTAATGATGTAGAAGTATATTCTAGTTCTCAAATGAAAGAGCAAGTTGCTACCAATACATCTTCGATGCATATTGAATGATATAGTGACTAATAACCTTCCTTTATCTTAAGTAACATGCCCATGTACTCGATATTTATTCTTAACTTTGTTTTTCTTTGGCTGCAGTACACGAATCAGATTTGAATTGAAGATTACTAGACCTCTTTGTTGTAGTTTTTGGTTCATTGCAACGTTTAAACTATTTTTTTTGTTTTTTTTTGTTTTGTAATGTAATTTGCTATTTTATTATGTATTTTTAATGTTAGTCTGTAACTTTAAAACTAATTTCTTTGATTTCATATTTGGATGAATTAGACTATTGGATTTTTATATTTTACAAGGATAATTTGGTGTATTTGCTCAAGAACTTATGTTATGTGAAATGATTATAAATTGTATTTTTATTTGTATATTTTTATTACGGTACTATCGGCCTTCCGAACCAATCTGATTTGTATGTTAGGTTAATCGATTTGAATGGTTAAAGGTCCTAATGGTTGGTTAACAGAAGAGAAATTGGTCTACTGAAGTCTTTGGTTTGGTTAACAGAAGAGCCCTCTATTGTTCTGAACCGATCTGCGCTTAGGCCTACTTATGTGTGTGTCTATTATATATAACAGAAAATATAAAACACATATGGCTTCATTCATGTCTTCTCTGCAACCAACTTCTCAGTCTCCCACTTAATGGAAGGTAATTAATGTTAGAGTAAAAAAGATAAAATTATATTTCTTGTTGTTACCAAGTTAGAAAGGGGAAGGGAGGAAACTCAAACACACTAGTCTCTACTTTGCTTCCATTGTAACTCTCACTTTCTCACAATCCCAAATGCTAATTGTTGTGAAAAAGGATTAATTGTTTGGGGTAAAAACTTTCACATCTTCACACGCCCGTTCATGTGTAGCGAAATTTCAATTCTAACACGTGAACTATTTAACTGGTGATGCAAATTATGTTTGGTCATTGGCAGTGGCTGATCTAGGATTGTAACTTTATGCTAGGGCTCGTCAAGCCCGACCCAAAATTAATGGGCTTGGGCAGGGCCGGGCCGGGCTTTAAAGAGGAGAGAGAAAATATCGGGGCGGGCCGGATTTTTTTAAAAAATTCAAAGCCCAAGCCCGACCCTTGAGTCAGGCTTGAGAAAGCTCATCTGGCTGGGCCCAAACGGACCCTACTTCATTCAAAAAAAAATCATAAACTAATCATAAGGGCATTTTAGTCCAAATTTGAGATTAAACTCACTTAATTCCAATATTTTCACATCAAACCAAATTCATAAAACACCCAATAAAGCAAGTATTATTTTTGAGGTTATTACATAATTAGATCGTAATACGTTTTAAGAAATAATTTTAAAAAATAACAAGTATCAAAAAAATATATTTTTAAAGGATTGTATGAATAAATATGCAAATATTTAGTGATGTGTTCAAGAAAAGTATGATTATATTTGGTGGTATGATTATGTTTCGTGATATGATTATATTTGGTGATGTGATATGTTGTTCATCTTATATATATATATAATTATTGAATTAATAATTGACACAAATTAATGTGCTAATCATCCAATTATAAACTAGGAATAAGTAAAGAAAACTAAATGAAATGAAACAAATTATATATGTGATTTAAGTGATATAATCATAAACTTAAACTCTTATTTATACATAATTATATATGTATGCGGGCCTAACGGGCCGGGCTTCAGACATCCAAGCCAAAGCCTAGGCCGGCCCAAGGCAGGCCGGGCCATCTCAAAGCCCATAACGGGCCGAGCCAGGCTTTTTTTCGATGGGCCGAGCGGGTGCCCATCGGCCCATGAGCCCGCATGCCAAATGATGAGGCCTACCTATGTAAAAGTTCAAATTTTTTTTTTTGGAAAAAAAATAACACTAAAAAATAGAAAGATAATACTTCCATTCATAATTCATGGCAAAAAAAAATATATAATAACAATAACAATACAAGCTACAATAGTCCACGACATTATGTAGTTTCTTATTCATAATTGTAGTGAGGTTATCTAATTTGAGAGAGTTTATATAGGCTGACCTTTTAATGGAAAAGAATAGAATTGCAATTGTTTATTTTACTGCCTAAGCTGTTAAGTGTTGTGTTGATCAGAACATCACATTGATAGTTATGGTGCTAAATATTTCTACTTATATAAATAAATGCTTGAAATCATAATTTTCATCTTTCTTTGCTTGTGTTGGTTTTATTAGTTTGTGCATTCTATACAATTTGATCTTAAGTATTAGTATTTATTGATTTTTGTTTAATTCATCCTAAGTGGGTAAAATGAACCTCTGGTATACTTACTCCCTAACTTAAGCATAATGTAAGAGATTGGCAAAGTTGGTGTGCTAGAGGAGATGGGGAAGATTGGGGTTATAGAGTTTAGGAAAGAATAAGAAAATTGGGGTTTGGAAGGGGTGGGTAACTATCGAGTGGGTGGATTTTGGGGGATGCTTCAGTGTTTTGGCTTAGGCTCTTTTGAAAAAAATATATAGACAAGCTGTGCTGCGCAGCTCCTTCTCCTTTTCTGGACTTTCGTCGAGCAATTGGTGGGCAACTCCATGGAGTCGCACCACTAGCAGACACGGACATCAGGCTTCTTTCATGATTGCCATGAAGTCGTTTGACCCCATTAACCCCATGATGACTCCGCAACTAATCATTGGGCTTCACATGTGGGTGAATGACCAACTCCTTGCAAGGTTTTTAAATTTTCCAACATTGAATAATTCATGTTAAATGTATTTATGATAATAATTAACGAAAGTCTCTAATTCAAGGCTCTGTAGTCACATGACTCGTTTGGTACGTCGGACTGTACTGATTAATTTCCTTCGGATAGTATTAATCTGTTCCGGAGAGTACTGACTATTTATCCATAATATTATAAGGCGTTTGATGCTGTTCCGGATAAATAATCTGACTAAATTATACTGTGTTTGGTGATGGTTCAGATAACATCATATCAGACTATTTATAAATAAATAAAAAAAAAAAATCTTTGATAATTTTAATGGAAATTGAGATTCAAATGACACAATTTTTTTTTGGGTAAGATTCATATGACAAGATTTGTTTTTCAATTGTTTTTGCCAAGATTTTTTTTCATATAACCCATTATCATAATTGTAGTGTCTCATAAAAATTCCAACATACTCGCATACGTTAATAAAAACAGTACCAAATAATGTATAATTAAAAGTGATCACATATTAAGGTGATAAGAGCAAAAGAGAAAGTTGTTCATAAACCAAACTACATCAAAGAGTGAATCACAACTCCCACGCCTTACGTAAGAGAAGAACAAATGTTTTTCTCATAGCACCATCCAATGTCAGGAATGTTTTTTCATCACTTGCTTTCTCCAAAATTAGCCGTAGTGCCTTAATTTGGTCATTAATAAACAAGTCCATCTTTGCTTTTCTAATAGCAATTGACAAAGAAAAAAAATGGTTCCTAGAATTCAGGTTCATACAATTTTAATTTTGTAATTTTGCTCTTCTAGTCGTCAGGTATGTATGTATTCAACTAAACTACCAACACTAGCACAGTTGTTTGTTTTTGGACGAAAACTGGCAATACTCTGTTTAATACCAACAATCTAAATATTCCCACAACGTCGAATCACTATATCACATACAAAGAAAACATTCGATTAAAAAAAATGCCAAAAAAAAAATTTCATAATCTAATTTCCACTAAAAATTTGAAATATATAAAGCATACTGAAGAGAGTATGAAAAAGAGAGAGAGTGAGATATGGATACCTGGAGAAGAGTGAAGAAAATAACATGTGGAGAAGATAGTAGAGAACAAGCCTAGGGAGAAGAAGATGAAAAGAGCGTCTGATTTTTTTCGTAGAACGGGTGTTCTTTTTCCCTAGCCGTATAATTAAGCGTGTACTATCTAAACCGGGGTGTGTGGGTTGTATTAGTTAGTCAGGTAAGGAGAGTATTAAAAGCCCAACCCGTATAAAATAGTCGGGTAATTAAATAATACAAGTTGACACCAAACACTTGACATAGACTATTTACTCCTATCCAGAGTCTAATACAGTATACCAAACGAGCCCAACAGTATATGCTCTGTTGGGTCAACCATAACAGTATATGCTTTTTTTGTTAACAATTAAAGTATATTCTTTTTTTTTTTGGTCAACAAAATAACAGTATATGCTTTAGTGACGGTATTAATTATACTAATTTTTTTGGATATACATATGGACTAACATTGGAGCAAAACAACAATTTTTATTATCAATGCATAATATTTTACTTGCGTCTGTAAAATAATAACACGACAGAAAAAGTATTAAATATTTTTGAAAGGAAATTTTTTTTCATAAAGTAGAGGCAAAATTATGGAGGCAAAATTCGTATGATCCAAACCCAATCCCAATCCCAATCCCAAACCCAATCAGGAATAAAAACACACATCAGCAGCGCTTGCGAGTCCGCCACGTCTCAATCACGGTACATTCCCATAAGTGCCCTCCAAAAAGATTAGATCAGCGGTAAACACAACACTGACAGAAAGGGTAATTTCGTTACTGGACATAAATAAAACAAACTTTGTTTCCCTTCTTCTCTCTTTCCGTGGTTTGCCCAACTCCTCCTACCTGATTCAATTATTTTTTTATTTTTCCTCGAGTCCTTTTCTTGGGTCTCCCTCAACAGTCTTAACACGTTGCCAACCACCGCGAGCGTCTCCAAAACGGTGCGTTTCGGTCATCTACGGCTGGTCGCTCACCGTAACCGGCACAGTTCGACAGCCGTCGGAGCTCCGAAGCCGCGGGGTGAGTGAGTTGTCCTGGCCCGTTTGTCTAATTGTCTTTCTGCATCTAATTATTGCTGAATTGTGCCCTAAATTGTTTCCTTTGATGCAAGCATTTTACCAGAGCATGGAGAAAAGGAGATGGTTGGTATTTGTAGTATTTACATGGATGTTTGTTTTTTCTGCTGGAAGAGGTAAAATTTGAACTTATGCATCAAAATTTTATTAGAAATGTTTAACTTGATGGTGGTCTTGGGTTAGACTAATTTCTAGTTGTGAACGTAGAAATTGTAATTGGGTTTGAGGAATTTTGGTTGGTTGGAGAAAAATTAGTTGAGGAGACACAGTGGGCGAGCTTAACAGTATGGGTGGTATTGTTGGTTCTACATTGTTACAATGTACTTAAAAAGTTGGTGTGGTTTTAGTCTGCCCTGGTCTCGAGAGGTAGTAGCATTCACTTAGGAGAAGAGAGGGAAGCGCATACGTTGAGAATTATACAAATATGAATTAGTTGTGTTATGATTCTTACCGATGAAATGGGTTGAATATGGTTTAGGGTAGATCCCAGATAGACTTTGCTGTTGTTGAGCTTATGGAACAAATTTTTAACAAGGAATTATTCCTTCTTCTAAATGCAGAACTGAAAATTAAGCACAAGGATCATGGCCCTGTCTATAATCATACGCTTGCCACTATATTAGTGCGGTACGCTTCCACGGTAAGTTTCATGAGATATTGGCTTGTGTGACCATTTACGAGGATTTGGTTGGTAAACATTTATGTTACGGAAATATGTAGCCTCACAATTTCCCTTGCAAATTGTACGATATATTTTGTGATTCCGAGTATGCTGTAATTGTGACATAGGGAAAGGTTTATTTTGGGGAGTATTTAAATCTGTCTAATTAAATAGGAAACAAAACTATGGAGATTTGCTGAATTAGATGTCAATATTTTAACTATTAGTAGTAGCATTGCCTATAAGTTTTGTAACAATTGAAATCAAACTTCTGCACTTGTAGGTGTATTTATCAGATTTGACAGAGCTGTTTACTTGGACATGCTCAAGATGTGACGGTTTGATTAAGGTACTCAGATTTATGGCATCAATTCAAAAAATTTATGCCTAAAAACCGCTGACCTTATTCCTCCTTTAATGTGAACAGGATTTTGAAATGATTGAGCTGGTTGTTGACATCCAGCATTGCTTACAGGTGCAATTTCATAGTTCAGCCTGGTTTTATGTGTTAAAATTGTTTTCTTATCTGCCTCTGTCTTACATTGTCATTACTCATTACTTTCTCCAGGCTTTTGTTGGAGTGGCACAAGATCCCAATGCCATCATAATTGCATTTAGAGGGACTCAGGAACACAGGTAGAGTGCTAGAGTGCTTATATCATTCGAGATTAAAATTTTTGCTGAATTATTTATGTGAGCCCAAATTACCCAGTGACCAATAGAAGGGGTTTGCTCATGAATTGTGCTGGTCAGTTGTGCAGTCCAACTATATTGTCTGTGACATAAGAAAACATAGGTGACAAGAAAATTTAATAATAAGGATGTTAATACAGCACTTATTGAGAAATTAACATCTAGATTCCTTGCATTACCTCAAAATATATGCATCACCATAGGCAATCTGATTTGTTCTTTTATCAGAGTTGTTAGTCGACTAATGGTTGACTTTATGTGTACAGCATACAGAATTGGGTTGAAGATTTATTTTGGAAACAGCTTGATTTAGATTACCCTGGCATGCCTGATGCAATGGTATTTATTACAGTAAAGTTTCTCTACTCTGTTGCTTGCTGGAATATAAAGTTTCAAGTCTCAATTCTTTTTCTATTGCTTCAGGTGCACCATGGGTTTTTTAACGCTTACCACAACACAACCATACGCCCTGGAATTTTAAATGCTATTGCAAGAGCTAAGGAGTTCTATGGAGATATCGACATCATAGTTACAGGTCATTCAATGGGTGGGGCAATGGCTTCATTTTGTGCTCTTGATCTAAGGGTAATCATAGATTCATAATTAAGCGAGTCTCTATTTTGCATGTTTCATCTATAGCAATATTTGTTTGAATTTTTCTTTTCCTAGTGCCTTCCATCAAATTTTTTTGTAATTTTTTTATTTCAATGTATGCTATCTCTAGGTTCTGGGTAACTACTGAATGAGGATCATTTTTTGTTATTTTTCTCGGATAAATTCTGAGTCGGGGTAATGTACTGGTTGTCTTTTTTCTTCAAAACAGTAGTTTGTGGTCGTCATGATTGCTTAAACAATAAATGCATGCATGGTTTTGAATATAGTTACATATAATGGTTCGCTTGGTCCAAAGACCCACAATGAGCAGTTACCTTTACTTCTGTTAGCGAGTTATAATGTTTTAGCCTTAGGCAGGTAATTTGAAGTCCTGTGAGAGGATTGTTGTAACTTGTATGCAATAGCTGTAGTAGCAAGCAACTAAGTAGTATTAGGTATCGTATCATGTCAGAGCTTGACTCATATGTTATGTCAACGTAGCTATTACCAATGGAGCTTCAATTAATCTTATCCCCTTTCACTTCAACTGATCAAGATATGTTAGTGTGTCAGTGTAAAAGAGTGTGAACTTATTCTACAAGGGTCTTTTGAATTTGTCTAATTGCATTCACTGCTTGCTGGAGTTTTTCTTGGCCCTGCTGCACTCATGTTATTTCTGTGAATGTTATTCTGGAAGCTTGTTCTTCAAACCTGTAACATTGAAATGTTTCTTTTTTCTTTTTTGTAATCCAGGTCAATCAGAAAGAGAGAAATGTTCAAGTTATGACATTTGGACAACCTCGTATTGGTAATGCAGCTTTTGCATCCTACTTTAGCGAACTTGTGCCAAATACTATACGAGTTACAAATGAACATGATATGGTTCCTCATTTGCCTCCATACTATACTTATTTTCCTCAGAAGACATACCACCACTTCCCAAGAGAGGTATTTTTTCTAACCCACAGAGGTGGATTACTTATGTGTTCAATTTGAATCCTTTAATATCAATTAGAGAATAAACGGATCAAGTACTTTATTCTAGCATATTCTTGGTGGCCCATTATTTGTGAATAGTTTGAGTAATGAGAATAATGCCAGATGAATAAGAGTCTTAGATATACACTTGCACACTGCTTTTGTAACCAAATCCATCTTTATCTGCACCTTTGAGGCAATTTTGGAATCATAAACATGTATGTTTATGACCATACTTTGGAAGTTTCTTTCTCTTCTGACCATTGAGAGCCCTATTCTTACACTAGGTGTGGCTTTATAACGTTGGAATTGAAAGTCTTGTTTATGAGGTTGAGAAGATCTGTGATGATTCTGGCGAGGACCCAACCTGCAGCAGGTAATCTCTCTTTTGTGTTGTGATGTCATCAAAAGTTTTCTCCTTGGTTTCTTTTCTTCCACCCTGTCTTCTATTGGTAGAAGAACAATATAATACTGAATTGAAAAGGACAATCTTATCAGAAAAGATGATACAAGTTCTCGGGAAATTTGTGCAGGTCGGTGAGTGGGAACAGCATTTCAGACCATCTAGTTTATTTTGGTGTTGAATTAATGGCGAAGACATGGAGACGGTGTAGAATTGTGATGGGTCCTGGGGTAGTGGAATACAGCAGAACAGATCTTGGAGGAAATTTTGTACTGTCCAGAGATCTTGCAACTCCTGTTCTAAACTTGAATGCAATGTCAGAAGCTGGGGCAAAACCTCTGTAGAATGCCAGCCAATGATTCTCTTGGAAGAAATCTGAGAGAGGTCAGTTGTAGGTTTATGTCCCTAAAAAGCTGTTTCGTCCTAGGCCTTTTGTTTTCGAGAAGCCATAGCTGACAAATATCGGTGGGATGGGGCCAAGGCTGCGAATGACACGTGTATATATTAATATGTTCATCTTCATTCTTTTGGATATGAATGCTGACATTTGTGTTACTTGTGTATATATAATGGCCGTTCTCTATGCAGAAAATGCTAGTTTTCTAACATGTATAGCTTAAATCCAAATTGCATCCGACAAGATCGAGGGTCTACTTTGCCTTCTTTTTTTTCTGAGTAAAATAACTCGTAACCAAGCAGAACTTGAATGTGATCAACCTGGCAATTTCTTAATGCAGACTTTATTTGGTGCTCTAGTCCCATGCATCCAATTTCTTAATAAAAAGGTTATATTTCTTCTTACTTTAGTTATAGCCTGTCACTTAATTAAACCCCCTTTTCTTTTCTAAAAGTCTTCTCAATTATCTGCATAAGGTTTAGGCAACCCTTGTTTATTCTACTAATTAATAATAAACCTTCCAACTATGGAATACGTAAATGCAATTACATTCTACGGCAGCCACTTGTTTAGATTTATTTTTCCCACGATCTTGATCTACATATATTTCACAATATTCTTACACGAATATTAAGTGGTTGAAATCGATCGATTAAGTCTGGCATATAACAACTTAATTTCACAAATTTGTAATGTCATCATCATTGCCAAGTACATAACACACAGTAGGACTAGATATTCTATGTCCAAGTTACATGTTTAGATGCATAGCAAGAGTTCAGCACAGGAGCAAAACCAATCAAAACTAGGTGATGATCAATTACAAAAGAAGGTAAATGTAGGAGAAAAAGCTTTTCAGATTTAATTTTCCTTTCACACCCAAGCTTGTCTTCAAATCCTTGGCTAGCGAATCACCCACATGTTCCTTCACTCTGTTTTCAGACTCAGATTATTCTTCTCTTCTTCATCAAGGATAGAAACTTTGGGTTCTACCACTTTGGGTTCAGCAATGGCTGTTGTGACTGCCACTTCTGCTTCCTTCACCAAATTCTCCTCCGGTTTTACGGGCTCTTCTATACACATACATAACCAAATTATGTTAGCAAATAATACGTTTGACTAACGACTTGTCAGAGATATACTTATGTTGCCAGATTATGAATCTACACGTTGCTCTTATATACATGCAATGTGATATGTATAGTTTTATAAATAAACTATATGCATTAAATTAACATGATTGAGGTCACAAACCATTTTGTTGTGTCTCTGGGGCTTTCGTTTCTTCTGCTTCCAAACCCAATTCTTTGTTGTCTTCTAGAATATCATCGTCTACCTTGAAGTACAAGCTACCCTTGCTGCCGGCTCCATGGCGGGGAGTGTAATAGTCAGACGTTCCAGACCGGCCCTCCGAAATAATCCCATCAATTCCTTCCTCATCTAATTTCCTAGACGAAAAGAAACGGTTCGGGGAGCCGTGGGTGATCAGCCTCTCCGCAGCCTCACCGTGCTCTTCTTTGTTACTTTTGTCCAAGGATTCTTTATCACCATCGTCTTCATAATCTCCATCTTCGTTATTTACAATGATGTCCTTCGCTTTCTCCTCAGTCGCCACTGGCTCGCCGCCACCAACATTGTTATTTACATTAATATTCTCACGATCCTTGTCGAGTACTTGTTCGCTGCTCTTACAATCTGCTGGTTGTTGCACCGTTGAGCTGCCGTTGTCCACGTTTTCCAGGACGGTTTCGATGTCTTTGCTCTTCTTGGAAGAGCCCCCAACATTGGATTTCTTGCGGCGGAGGATGGTGTTGCTGGTGGCAACCGCCAGTTTTGATTCCCCACAACCCATTTTTCAATCGTGTGTTTGTGTTGTGAGGTCTCAGAGAAGAGAGAGAGAGAGAGAGAGAGGAAACAGAGGCTGAGAGATTAATGTGTTTAGCTCCCTTTAATATGTGAGAGAGAGATTAGAGATGGAGGCAATGAAAACTGTTGTGTTTTGATTTGGTTATTTGTTTGTGTTGGAGCTGTGGTTTGCATGGGTGTAATTTGGTTGTCATGCACATAATGCTTATATATAGAACCGTTTTCTTCGTTGTGTTTTCAAGGTGGAGATAGGTTTATTGGCAGCTCATTATCTCAACATCAATATGCCTTGCCTAAGCCTTGGTGTATTTTTAGATAGGTAAAAGGCCTTAGTAATTAGGAAACATTTTTGCTGGCGATGTTCATTCATTCATTCATTCAACTGTTCGATTGTTCACGTTTTGAAATAAAACACATTTGAAAAACTATACACTCGTGAATTAAATCTTAAATTAATTTTTAGGGAAATATTTAGAACCCAACTTTTGCATAAGGCAATACCAACTCAATACTCAATGAGACAAAGTTTAGAAATCTATTTTTGGAAGAAAAAACTGGACTCTACAATATCTTTGTGGGGAATGAATTTGTATGCCACCGGAAAGGACTTTGGCAACCTGAAACCAAGAAAAGAGATATGATTGTAAGTCCTTGAAACACATCAGTGTGGCGTAAGTCAAAGAGCTTTCAATGCCTAAATCAGTTCGACTATATAAAGAGAAAAGTAGGATTTCTTAGTTCAAAGAACATTACCTTCTTCAAGAGGCGAATATGGATTTATATTTAGCTCTTTGGTGGCTGATTTATTGTCGTGGGAGGCTACATATTTGACATAAATCAGGGGTATGAAATACTTGCTGATGTGCACATCAAGTCAATTAGATGTTTGACTTGGAACGTGTGAGATATTTACCCAAAGTAGGTGAACATGAGGGAAATCTCCAAGATTTGGGCTAATCTTTTACGGGCGTGCAATATGAAGACAAGTCATGTTGGGCTTATCCCTTTAGGCCATATCTGTCCTAACCCAAGGCTAGATAGGCTTTTGGGCCCATGTTGAGCTAGCTCAATCACGGGCATTTGTCTAGCGCAAGGCCTTGTAGGGCCTTTCTATGTCGTGTGGGCTCCTCATTTCCCCGGCAGAGGAAGCGACCTCTGCGAGCTATTTGGCAATAATTCCAATTGCCTGCAATTAATGCGTGAGACTTCTCTTGCCCCTAACAAGGACAATTTGGTCCATGTACGTGGTGCCTTATCATTGCCGTGCGATTATTTGCTCCCATCACATAGTTTGACCATATAGTAAGTAAATATGAATATATTTGAAGTGAGACCTGAGCCCATCACCCCTCTCCCCCTCCCTCTCCTCTCCCACATAGTTGAGAGAGAGAGAGAGAGAGAGAGAGAGATATATGAAATCTCTGAAATGTATATATGCATCTCAGATTCTGAGGGTCCAATAACATCCATTTGCACAGACCCCTAGAATGTGAATAAAGAAAATTAAATATAGCTGCAATAGTGTACAAAACAGAAACAGTTCCAACTTCCCATAAACCTCAAGATGCATGTGAAGTCGTGTCAACTCCACCTCAGTTTTTCCCAAGAACAATGAACATACAAATCGCAATTGATGCAGATTTAATAAATTCATGACAATGGCTTAATGTTTATTCTAGTTTTTTTTTTATTGAAATATATAATAATGAATTAAAGCAGTTCACAACTTAGGTTGTTAGGCCATATCTAGTTATAGGGCTAAATGTAATTTAGGACTAAAAATTTAGCTCTCTAAAATATTAATTTTTTTATAGAATAATGCATCGCTAAATTTTTTCATCTCCAATCATACAGGGCTATATTTTAAGATCTTTCATATTTTATTATTTTTAGAAAGGGGACTGGGGAGTGCTTTAATGATTAGTTTAAGCATATGGATAGAGCTCACTATAAATTTAGCCTAGGCCAAAACTGGGCTATATTTGGCCTAGTTGGAAGGCTAAAGAGCCAAATATAGCCCTCCAAATTTGGCCAAAATTTTATTTAGCCCATGACTGAAGATGAGTTTTGGATTAATTTAGGGTTATATTTGGATATAGCCCATAACTGAAGATGATCTTAAGTTGCATTATTACCAGTTATTTTACACACGCATAAGTAATTATTATCTGTTGATATAATATTACATTTTCTTTGCGTATCATCAACTCTTTGAACTAGTCTTACCATATTTGAATTATTGTTCTAATAATGTTGTAGATGGGAGGTGCTAGAGTGATAGTTTGGTCCCACAAGATCCTACTAGAATCTTATGAATTGGATAAGAAATAAGAATTGGAGCTAGAAATTCAGAAGGTAGCGTGAGAGACAAACAAGTATGGGAAAACTGGATAAAGATGAAGTCATTTGATGCGTCCAAATTGAAGCCAGTGACTAAGTCAGGGTTCTTAACTGCTTTTCTGTTATCAAATTTCAGTCGTCCTTCAATTTTGGGTCAATATGTAAAATTCATCGATCAGTTGTCAACATTTCCTCCAGTTAAAAACTTTGACCCGGTTTGATTCATGAAAAATGAGATTTGGAAATGAGAAATTAATTGTTTTTTCATGTTTGGTAAGGTATGAGAAATGATTGCATGACACATGGAAAAGTAAGGAGGAAATTGAAGTCCTCCTCCCAACTTGGATTTTGTTTTCCTTCATCGTGGGAAAGTTTGGGAAAATGAGCCAACATTAAATGCACATTTTTCATGATCATTTTGTCATATTAATAATTTAGAATTACAATATATTATTAAATTTATTTTTTATTTGATTTAATATGGATATAATTGAAAAATTATACAAACTTTATTTTTCACTTCTACTCAAAACAAACTTGAAAAATGAAATAAAATAATATCTTCTGATTTCTTTCTCGATATTACCGAATATAGAAAAAAAATATTATATTTTTTATCTTTTGGAAAATAATATAGAAAATAATTTCCCCTTCAAATTCGTTACCTAAACCAGACAGGAATGAAAGAAAAGAGAGAGAAAAGAAAAGAAAGCTGCTTGGATTTGGTTTCACCGGTTCATTTCCCCTTCTCCGTGAAAAAGGAAAAAGGGTTGATATAATTAGGCCTTGCAAGTGTTTGTTAAAATGCCCAAAAGATTGCTTGTTTTGGTAAGCCTGCTCTCATTCTCTTGAAATTTGATTCGCTGAGATCACGGCGCCTGTCCTTTTCGCCATGAAAGTCACCAGCCTCTGCCTACCCACCTTATCCTCTCTCTCTTTCTCTCTCTTTCTTTATCTGACTCTGCCCATGTGGGTTTGCGCAACCATGGCAAATGAGAAAAACAATAAAAATATTATATCTTTTTGCAAACTCTAATATTTTACAGCTTCCGAGCCTTTAAATAATGAGAAAAATGTACTATTTTAATGAGGGGAGTAATGTAAAAGTGACCCATTTACGCGATGGCTGTCTCTGTCTAATTGAGGGATCGAGACAAACAGAGCCAAGCCAACAACCAACCCATCCTTCCCAAATCGGGAAACTTCCTTTCGTTCTTTTAGCCTTCTCTGCAAATCTCCTCTCCAGCTCCCATGGGAGGCTCAGGGAATGAACGTCTCGATTTTGGAAAAATGGGTTACGGGTACGCATCTGCCTTCTTCTTCTTTTTGCTTTCCATTTTCATTTCCTTCAAATTTTTGCTCTTGTTCGCGTTTTTGTGACTGATTGTTTCATTTCTCTTCTGGGTTTTGCTTTTTCTTTGTGCAGATGCAAGCATTATAGAAGAAGATGCCAGATTCGAGCTCCGTGCTGCAACGAGATCTATCCATGTCGTCATTGTCACAACGAAGCCACGGTATTTGTTACATTAGCTAAAACAGCATTTCAATTCATAAATTCATAAAATTGGTGGTTGGGCTATGCACCTGTTTCTCATCTGGGTACATTTGATTTGTTCAGAGCATGTTGAGCAACCCTTTTGATCGGCATGAGCTCGTCCGCTACGATGTTAAACAAGTACGTGAAATATATCCGTACTCTCTGTTTTTTATTTCTGTTTTGCTTCTCTGAGTTTTCTCATTGTGTTTATTGTGGTGCTGTTTCAGGTTGTTTGTTCAGTTTGTGACACAGAGCAGCCGGTATGTGTCTTCCTATGTTGGTTTGAATCCAAATTAAACAAAAGAGCAAAGAAAAACGCGGTCTTGGTTCTGATTTTCTTCGATACCTGTGTTGGTTTTAGGTTGCACGAGTCTGTACAAACTGCGGCGTCAGTATGGGGGAATATTTCTGTGAAATTTGCAAATTCTACGATGATGATGTAAGCTTACTACCCTCTCAAATTGAATTACCGTACCCAGAAATTTAAAGAAGAAATATTTAGTGAAAAGTTTGTTTCCTTTGATTTTGTTGATTTATCAGTCTTTCTCTAGAAATGAACTAGATTCAGATTTGGTAGTTGGTGTGTGATCTTATATGGTATTGGTGGTTCCTCCTTTTTTGAAGTATGCCTTTTCATTTATACCATGCAGACTGATAAAGGGCAATTTCATTGTAATGATTGTGGGATCTGCAGGTTAGTACAATTTCAGTATTTTTTTTCCTGTTTTATATATGGCTGATTTTTGTCATAAAAATTCATGATATTGAGGAGTTTCTTAATCTAAACTGTTATATGAAGAACAGAATTGGCGGTCGTGAGAATTTCTATCACTGCAAGAAGTGTGGTATGTACTTGCAACCATTATGGAAATATTGTTGCTGAAATTGGAAACTTGCCTTCTTAATGAACTTCTTGCAAGCAATTAGTTATTCTTTGAAATCAAGAAATCTATACTATTTTGTTTCACATTTTGATTTACTCAGATCTGTCTTTTGGACAATAGCATTCATTTTCTAGTGCTAATTTTAGTTTTGAAAAAACCAGTTGGGTTTTGTGCTACCAATCATTCATTAAATTGTGGGATGAATGAAAATTTTAGCCCTGCATTCTCTACACCCTGTAGTTCGACCTGGCATTTGCTTGTAATTGTCCTCTCATTTGCAGTATATTAAGCATAAAATGGGTGCTAGAGAGGTTTTACGTCATTGATTTATGGAATCTGGATTGCCTTGCTTTGGGTCGTAGCTGTTGCTAAAATTGTGCAATGCATGTACTTTTCTGTCTTCCTTGAACTTCTAATTATGGGTTTGCATTTGGTTTAGTTTGTCAAAATATTAAAAATTCCTTTACCACATTGGATCTTTATTTGCTATGGGAAATTTCATTCTCTATGACGTTTGAGTTCTTTGTGCTTACAAATCAGCTTATTCATATTGGTTTTCTGAAAAATCTTTCCAGTTAACCTTTCTTGTCTGTGGGACTTCTTCCTCTGACTTTGGGGATGGGTGGGGAAAAGTTTTTTTTTTTTAATTTTGAAGAAGTTACTTTCTAACAATAGTATTTTGTTAGAGTTTTTCTTATAAATATGCTTTATATATTTTCAGGGTCTTGCTATTCAGTTGGCCTACGCGATAATCACTTGTGTGTGGAGAACTCCATGCGGCACCACTGCCCCATTTGTTATGAGGTTTGTCTTGAAATTTCCTTTGCAGTTATACTAGTAGGAAACTTTTGTCACAGGTTAAACTATCATGTTGTGTTCTGCAGTTCCTTTTCGACTCGCTGAAAGACACTACTGTAATGAAATGTGGTCACACAATGCACTGTGAATGTTACAATGAAATGATGAAGCGTGACAAGTAAGTGGAATCACTTTAATTTCATTAGTTTACAAGTCAAAAGACGATTATTTTGCTTGCTAACTCAAATTGGTTAAATTCTTCAGATACTGTTGTCCAATATGCTCCAAGTCAGTGATTGACATGTCCAGAACCTGGAGGAGAATAGATGAGGAGGTATACTTTTACAAAGATTTCAGTCATTTTTCTTGTCTTGGTCGAATGATACCAGTTACATGGTAGCCATGAAGATTTCATACTAATTTGTTGACATTTTCAAACTGCCAGATAGAAGCAACAGCGATGCCTGAGGATTACCGGTACAAGAAGGTACTTACTTTTCATCCTTGTTCAGGCCTACCTATAAAACAAGGCTGGTCTAGCTCTAATACCAGGACATGCCCTTTCTCTTTGGTGTAAAATGCTATGCCCCACTAATCCTGAACTCTTTATATGTACAAGTCTAAGAAGCAATGATAATTTGCAGGTATGGATCCTGTGCAATGATTGCAATGACACTACCGAAGTTTACTTCCACATTATTGGGCAGAAATGCAACCACTGCAAATCATACAATACCCGCACAATTGCCCCCCCAGTTCTTCCTCAATGACCAGACATTCAGACATTGGTTCCCATCCCAGGAATATATCCAGTCTGGTAGGCGCAGTGAAAAGCTTGCACCGTTAATGAACAACGTAAATGGGGATTCGGTTTTTATCCTCTCAATTGGTTCTGTACCATTGCATTATGATTCAAATGATTGTAATGTTGTATGCGTCCATCGAACTTTTTCCAGGCTATTGTTCTTCCGCCAATTTATGTGGAACCCAGGTGATCAGTCTTGGGTTTATATAAACATTATATATACTGCAATTCAAGGGAATGGTATTATGGACCAATGAAAGATATGCCAGATGATAATAAGGATCATCTGTCATTATATATACTTTGAACCATTGATCAGATGATTTTTATTTGATAATTTGTTTCAGTGCATGTTGTGCAACACTAGAGAGAGGCCAATGGGGGGATGGAGGAAATGCAACCCGTTTAGGATGTTGGCTTGCAAGTGTCAGGCTGATATGAGTCATTTTCTCCTTCAAATTGCATTGCACAGTGCAAGAAATTATGAGAAAAAGACTCTCTGCCACAACTAACTTCAAGGCGATCATGATGGGGATTTGGATCCCCATATGTGATGGGGGCTTGAAGCCCCATCTCTGAGATCGAAAACCCCACATCATCCATCATCATGAATAACTTTAACAAATAATTCATTAACGAAGGCATAAAGTCTCTGCAAAATATGTGTATTAATGAAAATGGAAATTCTCATGTGCTATTATGTTTAAGGACACAAGCAAAGTATCTAATATCTATGTCTTGATTATAAAGTAGATGTTTCATTGTTGTACTAGTTAAAATTAATCTAATCTATATGAAGAGGGGATTTGAAATTAGGTGCAATGGGAGCTCATTGTCTCGGTCAAGTGACCTAAACTTTAGATATGTTATTGTTTGCTTAAAGTGCACTAAGATATATTCTTCTCAATTTTACTTGCAAAATGCAAATCTCCAACTATGTATACACGTGAGAGTAGTATAATTACTAATATATCCCATGCTGATATAGGTAAAAATGAAAGTAAAGAAATAAACTAAAATTGTTATAAAACTAAGGGGAATTGTAGAGATTAATAAGAGGAAGAGAAATTTAGAGAATTTGTTCTATGAACTTGTTGTCTTCTATTTATAGGCTTACAACCATAAGAAATTGACCCACTAAATATAGATTAAAGGCTACTAATTACTATACTAATAACATATGTTACACAACAACAAAAGGTGGAGATAATTGATATAATGGTGGTCATCTACTTTCCATGGATTTATTTATAACACTCCCCTTTGGATGTCCACCATACAATCACATTGTTGCCTCATTAAAAATCTTACTTGGAAAACCCAATGGGACAAAACCGAAGAGAAGGAAAAAAGAGTGCAACTTTCTTCTCGATCATTGATATGGTGTTGGATATGCTTATGTTGCCTCATTAAGACCTTGCCAGAAAAAATCCAATGGGACAAAAACCTAGTTGAAGTGAAAAAGAGTACAACGTGCATATGTCATGTATGTAGTAAAATTGGGATGCTCCCCCTGGTTGATATCTACTCATGATTTTCATTAACTTTTGGAATATAGGTTTCGAAAAAGCTTTGGTAAAAAGGTTCACCAAATTATCTTGTGAACAAATTTGTCTAACTCCAATCTCTTGGATTTTTCTAAAACTATGAAACTCTTTGTGAACCCTTCTTTGATTTGAGCAATACAAGCAACATTGTCTTCATAAATGATTGAACTCTTTAGGAGCATCAACAACTAATCTAATAGTTAGAATATGTTACAACAATATCAAGTTTGAATTTAAAATACTTGGACTTTTAATGTTAACTCTTAATCAAGAATATTGTGGTACTTTATATCCTTCAAGGGGTCGCTTCATCGATATATCTCAAATATTTCATGAGCTTTGAAGATTTCCATGTTCCATACAGTCTTAATAAATATGCATTTAACACATGCTATAAGTTTCGTGTTAAAATAACAATTGTACTTATAGAAATATAAAGGCTTATTTATGTACATGCTCCCTTTGCTTTCAAAGTTGTCTCAGATTACCACATTTTCTTTGAAACGTCTCAATGTACCACCTACACTTTTAAAAACTGTCTTACGTTACCTATTCTGTAAGTATTAAGAGACGTTCAGTTACGTGGTGTGGCCCCCACTTCTTTTCAATCGCTTAACAATGGATAGTAAGGGTTATTCAGTTTTAGAAAATGGGGTATTTGGGTGAGGGAAAATTGGGAAAAGAAGGCTAGGTTTATGAAAATCTGAGGTGGGGTTCGGATTTTGGGAGAATCTGGAGAAGAAGGTTAGGGTTTATAAGAACTCTAGGTATCAAAACGAAAGCCACTTTAACCAAGTATTAAAGACTTTGAACACTGGGTGTAAATAAGAACTTTAGGTCTTTGAATCTGAAGGAGTTGGGTGTAAATATCAAGCTGGGTTAACTTAAGAGAAAATTGGGTATCTGTATCAAAATGAAAGCCAAGATTAGCCAGAAATCAGTTGCTCTGTTTTTTGTCTTCGCGCCCTCAGTTCATTCTTAGCTTCTTCTACTTCTACTTTGGAGCTCTTTGCAACAAGAGTAACATTCCAAAATGAACTTACCTCAGGCCTTAGGTTTCAACTAGGGTTTTTTGATTTTCCAATAGAAATTGATTATCAACGATTTCTCAACATGGAATTGCTCTTCAAGTTGAAGAGCCTTAGATTGGGTTATTCAATACTTTCTTCTACCTTTGCTTCAAAACTAAAAGGTTTGTTGTTGGAGATCGAACACCCTCAAATTTTTCTCTTCAAAATCAGTTACTCTGCCGACACTTCACCTCAGAAATCTCGGCAAACCAACACAATTTCACAGTCACTTACCTCATAAACTCATGTAGGTTGTCTCCAAAAGCTACAATTTCAACATCCAAGAAGGTCGAGTTCCAAACCCAAAAAGAGCAGACTCTATCTTGGCCCTTGTGAGAAACCATGGACTCCCTGAAGCCCAGCTCTCAAAGTTTGTCATGTTACACCCAGAAGTTCTTTTAGCCGATCCTGAGCAAACCCTTTTGCCAAAGCTTCAGTTTTTCATCTCTCTCAGAGTTTCAAATGAGGACCTTGCGAAAACTTTAGCTTTCTGTCCACAGATTTTTTCAAGAAGCTTGGAGAAAGAGATTTTACCCGATTATAATTTCCTTAGAAGCTTGATTCTTGAGAAAAAGGTTGTTTTTGTTTTGAAGGGCCACTCGTGGTTTTTCTTCGAAAGTTTGTCAGGTTACCCCCTTTTCTGAAATTGAATAACTCTTACTCTCCATTGTTAAGCGACTGAAAAGAAGTGGGGACCACATCACGTAACGGAACGTCTCTTAATACTGACAAAATAGGTAACGCGAAACAGTTTTTGAAAGTGTAGGTGGTATATTAAGACGTTTTAAAGAACATGTGGTAATCTGAGACAACTTTGAAAGCACAGGGGGCATGTACATAACTAAGCCAAATATAAATGCATCTACGATAGGATGAGAGACTAAAACCATGTCTCTACCAGGAAACCTATGTCATATTAGTGATCTTATTTCACTTCACAAATACCAATATGTAACCTCATACTTAACATTTGAAATTATGTGTTTGAGCTATATGTTCAATATTAAACACTTCATATTTAGTAATAAATGGAATTGGCTATTTCCATTTTGGCCAATCATTTAACTTGTTGACATTCATAAAACGAGATTTAATATAATCATAGACCTTAATGATTGTAGTAGCTACTAATAAACAAAATGTATCATCAATTCGTGATCCACAATTCTCATGTGTATGCACATGCATAATTTATAAGTATCTCATTGCTTTGGGGTACTAATGCCTCTTTAAGGGCTTATGTTGTCACTTATGGGACAAATATCTCTTTTATGATGAATTATTTAGAATATGTGGATCATAACCTCCTATAGAGCGTTATTTTTTATAGGACTTGAATTTTTCAAATAATCTCCACTTTTAGGGAGTTAAATCTTTAGAACCTATAGATTTGTCATGCTTCAGGTATGCAACAGATTAATGGATAGTCACTTATTATAATGTTAATGGATTGTGATACGAGAATATCAATGCATGTTAGCATATATATAACTTATATATGTATTATCTTGATGAGACAAAAGTGGACTGATTCAACACTATTTCACAACGTTCTTCAGGAACTGTCATATCTCCCCCTGATGGCGGGAAAATTATCTCATGAAAGGAACAATCCTTAAAACATACAGTAAAGTGCGAGCACAACCAAAACCAACTTAGATTTCAATTTGGATTGATAATTCAACGCGTACATTATTTTTGTGCAATAGGCACATAAATGTATTTGAATGCCATAAACGAGATTTATGGTGGATTGTTGTTGGTTGGAAACATGCCTCAACCAAACTAATACTGTAATTATATAAAATGATATGGGCTTCAACTACTTTAATGGTTGTGTAATACAACTCACAAAAGAAAGTAGGAAGTTTCTCCAATAAATGCCTCTGGCTGTCAATATTGGAGGTAATACAAAAATATTACCATTAACTTACAATCCAACATAATGAGAAATACATTAAAAAATATAATTGAAAAAAAAGACATCAAATAAGATCAAAATAAAATATCCAAATTAAGCTAAAAAAAATTGAAAAGAAAATAAGACATCAAATTAGTTGGGAGGACCCCACCACTAATCATGGAATCTTGTGATTTTCCATTAGCATCAGTGAAGAAGTTTGAAACATCAAGGTTGGTTATATTCAGTGGGTACTTGTCCATAGGATTAGCTTCAAACTAGTGTACCTCAACCGTTTTTTCTTTGCTCTTGATTGAGGCTTTGTAAAGATCTACCAAATATTTTGGCGTGCGGTAGACGCGTGCCCATTGCCCATATGCACCACAACTATGACAAGCTTCCCCAATTATAAGTCATATTTTGGGAGGCCTTTTGCCTTGTCTCGTTTGTTCCACTTCTAATTGTTTATGGAGTAAACATTAATACATCTACCAAAACTTCTGATTTAAGATGTTTACAATTGGAATTGAGGAACTTTAGGCCCTCAATTATTTAAAATCAAAGAACTTTAGATTCTAATTTTATCAAGGAACTTTAGGTCCTGATCTAGTTGTATGATGATGATCGAGGAACTTCAGGCCCTGATCTCTTGTATAATACAAATTCATCATAAGATATAATAATTAATTAAAATCATGCTTAAAGAAATAAATAAATAAACTAAACCATGATAAGGTTAGAATTGTATGAATATATGAAATAACAATGAAAGTCGTGTAACCTACAAAATGCCATAAATATTAACAAAGAAATAAGGCATATCATCTCAGAATGATTAAAGCACCAGAGCTTAATAAGATGAGAAATGAAAATATAAAGCAAGCATGCAACCAAAAGAAAAATATCGAACATGGGATTCATGCCTAAGATTAAGAAATTTTTATTTTTATTTTTAAAAACGAGCATAGTGAAGTTCGATGGTGAGTACAAAGAGAACTCTATACTATATGATGACTCTAGTTTAAATATAAAAGAAAATTCAGATAAAGAAATAATATCAAGAGCAGCATTGTGTTGATAACGTGTTATAAAACTAAGGAGAATTGTAGAGATCAATAAAAGGAAGAGAAATACAGAGAATTTCTTCTATGAACTTGTTGTCTTCATCTTTAATAATACCTATTTATAGGGTTACAACCGTAGAAAATTAACACACTAAATTATAGGCTTACAATCATCCACATTCCATGGATTTATAACAAAAATATACTTTTGAAAAGTAATTCCACTAATTTGCACCAACTTCAAGTAGTCGCCCAATAATTTTGGAAGCCCTTGAAAAATACAACTAAGAAAATGTATTTGCCTTTAAACCCTTTTAAATTTTATTTCTTTTTTATCACCATATATAGAGAGTAAACTTTGAAATTTCGTAATTTCAAGTTATAGTTGGGTGTGATGATCAAAATTCATGGGTGTATATAGCAAGTAGCAAAAACTTAGAAGTGAAGTTCCACAACAGTAACGGTCTTGAAAAAAAAAAAAAAAAAAAGGTCCACAGTAACAACTATGGACCGCCGTTACACAAATACATGCTCCTCTCTCTTCCGGTCTTCCCTCTAAACCCTGATCGTTTCAGTACCTGGGCTTTAGCTCTTTCTCTCTCTCCAAAACTCGCCGAGTTCACTCGGAGCCCCAAAATCAGACTGGACTCGGTCCTTCAAAGCCATGCAAGTGGTCTCCAATACTCGCAGGCTCTCTAGAGCTCTCAAATCTCCCATTTTTATCAAATCCGATCAATTTCTCTCTCCAGATGTCCGAGTTGTCGAAGCTCCCCTCACTTCTTTCCAATGGCGGAATCTCAGCACCGTCTCTTCGCGAAACTCCTTGTTCTCTGGTAGGCTCAGCATTCGCTCATCTAATTCTCATTGCGAACCTTTCTCTTTTCTGTATTTAGTTGAAATTTTTTTGTAACTAATATTCTGTTTGGTTGCCGAGAAATATCTGGCAAGCCAAAGCTGAACTCAAAGGAGTAAAGTATTACTTTTGAGATGTTTTTTTTTTTTTTTTTTTTTTTCTGTGTTGATGCAGTTTCTATAGTTTATATGTTGTTTGGTTGTTGAGAAACCTGAGGAAATGAAAGGAATAAAAGGGTAAAAGATAATGATTATTGAGTCTTATGTTTCTAGTGACAAAGTTAGAGTCTTTTGTTTTTATGTTCTCAGGTTTTGTTAAATTTTTTTATATTTATAATCTGCGAGTATTTTTTTCATGAACCAAACAAACAAGCAAAGTGTATATCTTGAAATCAATAATTTTGTTACATGAGGATATTGAATTATATAGGCATTACTCGCGGTTATCTTCTGCCAATGGAACAACGCACAATGTGCACAATGATGACATTGAGAGCGCCCTTTTCTTCTGAAGCGAGTACCGTCGAAGGTGGTTCCACAGGTTGTAGCTTTGCTTTGGTGTAAATTGTTTCAAATTGATGTTTAAGTTGTTATAGTAATATCTTCTTTTCTTGGTTGGGTGCAGAGGTTGTGAAGGAGCTGTATGATAAAATGCTGCAATCTGTGAATATAAAACGATCAATGCCCCCCAATGCTTGGTTATGGTCATTGATTGAGAATTGCAAAAAGCATGAAGATATTAAGCTTCTATTTGACATATTGCAGAACTTACGCAGATTTGTTAGTTCCTAATCTCTCAGCATTATGGTTGGCTCACCATTTTCAATTTGCATACTCTAAGTGAAGTTTAAGTTGTTTCTGTTGACAGTTGTATGCTTTGTTTTTTATTGCAGAGATTGTCAAATCTTCGCATCCATTCTGATTTTAATTGCAATCTCTGCCGAGAGGTTACTAAGGCATGTGTTCGTGTGGGGGCCCTCGACTTTGGTATGCCGTATGAATCTTATTTTTAGGGCTCAAATTTGGTCTCTTTTTGTGAGTGAAATTCTAAATCTACAGTTTAGAGAAACCCTTGCATGTAGATTGCTGGGTGTTCAGAGTTCTGCACTTGCTGGATCTTATCAATTGATATATCTGACATTGCAGGAAAGAAGGCCTTGTGGAAACATAATGTGTATGGATTGGCTCCTACCATCGGATCTGCTCACCATTTACTGGTACTAATGAAATTGGACGTTGACCATTTAGGTTTCTCTTGTACTTGACATTTAGATGCAATAAAATCTTGCTGTAAATTGGCTGCAGCTACATGCTAAAGAACGCGGTGATGCTAAACTTATGATGGAAATAATGAGTCTTTTAAAGAAGAATGACTTACCCTTGCAACCTGGTACAGCAGATATTGTTTTCAGGTATCTAGGTTATAAACTGTGACTGCTTTGATAATGCGTTTACTTCTTACCTTCCAAAGTTTCATTGTGAAAAAGAACTTAAAATACTGGACAGATTTCACAAGTGGTCTCTGTAGTGGTTTGATTGCAAAGAAACAAGACAATCATTAGCTAAGGTTTTTGTTTTCTGTAGGGTTTCACTTTTATATTTTTGTAATGTTCTTAACATGATCTTGAATCTGTTTTGGTTGACTATTTGCAGCATCTGTTACAATACTGATAATTGGCAGCTGATGTCTAAGTACTCAAAAAGGTTTGTCAAAGCTGGAGTAAAGCTACGGCAAACTGCGTTTGATCTATGGATGGAATTTGCTGCTAAAATAGGTTTCTACAAATTCTCTGTTCTCTTATATTATGTTTTGAGACCAAATTATTATTATTTTTTCTATCGTCATAATGCTATCCTTAGCTTCAAATGAATATTATCCTTTATGATGGCATCCGGTATATTGTTTAAAGCATTTCAAGTTTCTCATTTGCAGGAGATGTTGAATCATTGTGGAAAATTGAGAAGTTAAGATCTGAGTCGATGAAGCAGCACACTGTTGCGAGTGGATTTTCATGTGCTAAGGTATTGAACCTTACATCCCTGTATTCTTCCCCCAAACTTTCCATACCTATTTGTTAAAACGAGATGGACAGGTAGCTGGGTCCAGTAAGCAATGGTCTGGAGATGGTTGATTCTACTACCAGATGTGTAAGAGAACCACTCAAACCTGGTTATAGGCGGTTAAGTGACAGTTCCTCTATATATCTGGTTAAATGGCTTCTATGAAGCTAGAACCAACTAGCTCTTTG
>NC_034009.1:11105645-11185587 GCF_000346465.2 Prunus persica
CAGCATCTCCAGTTAGAGCTTTGTTTGGAATAGCTATTAGTTTCAATCAATTCACCCCATGTTTTTTTTAACTTTTATTTACTAATTTTTTTGCAGGGTTTTCTCTTAGTACATAAGCCAGAGGAAGCTGCTTCAGTCATCCAAGTTCTAAATCAGGTTTGATTCCTTATTACACTTTATATTTTGATAGGGGAAATAAGTCCTACAATAGCTAATTTGAAATCTGAGTCTTTTGTAGAAATGTAAAGCCTTTAAACGGCACCACAGAATCTCTCTGTTGAATGAATGGAGCAACTATGATTCATTTCATTTGTTTATTATATCAGGATACATGACCATATTTGAACTTTTAATACTTCTGTCCACCTATTAGTAAATTTAATGTTTGACATACAAAGAGAGAATAGCTCCTACTCTGGTTTCGCATGAGGTGTGAGTTCCATTGTTGAACACAACTCAAGATTTTGGTTTCAGATTGGCTCCACCTTACCTTTAAGGACAAGATTATGATCAAACTTATTTCCATGTTATGATTTTATTTCATATTTTGCTATTTGCTGACGCCATTGAGATTTATGTATGCCAGACTTTCCCTGATGCAAAGAAGTCCAGCATTGTGGTTGAGCTTCAAAAGTTGGTTAGTGAGTGGCCCTTAGAGGTTATTAGGCACCAAAAGGAAGAGGACAGAAAGGTATACCATTTATGCAACTGTTTTTCTTGTTCAATAGTCTGTTTGAGAACTCAAGCTTACACGTTGTCCCTGTATCCAGGCATTAGCCATATCTTTAACATCTGATATTCCTGCAATGGTTAGTGGTCTATTAACCACGGGCTTACAAGTGAATGTAAACATTGAGGACCTAACCAGCAAAGAAGGTGTTCTTTATTGAACTCCTCGGGAATGAATGAAAATCTGAAGCTCCATGTGCCGTCCGTATCCTGTAAAAGAGAGAACCATGTGTTTTGGCCATGGTTGATGAGCACTCCAATGATTGCTCTCCTTACAAAGGCAATGCAAGTTTTGTTGTTATGTCAGTGATTTGATTCAATTAACTTTACAAGTGCGTTTGTATCATTTCAAATATCTTCAAGCTGAAACTTCTGACCCGGAGGGATATTTTCGGAATGTGACATTTGATAGGTTAATTTTATACTCTAGCTAGATCTTTCAGAGCAAGAGGACCTACTAAACCCTATTGCATAGTTTCAAATCACAATTTCTGGATTTGGGAAACGTGAAGTTTTTCTTTTAATAACAATTAATGGATGGCCGTATATATCTTTTGATTTCTCGACAGTGATTCACATCCTTGAAGGTTTTCTTCAGTTTCCTATGGCAAAATTTTCAAATATAAACCGTAATTCTTTCTAATGTTCACTCAGCCTTTTTTATGATAGTAAAAGATTTTACACCCTTTATGCTTCTCTTGAGCTATATAGTAATTCTATGATTTACATAAACAACTGATGCACCAAAGTGCTGTAAAACGGACAACCAATGCACGAAAATGCTTTGGATTATACTCCTATAACAGTATCAATTGGCTCATAGGTGCATAGTTTCTGCCTGCAGTGGGATATGGCTGTTGTTGCCTCTCTCTTTCCCAGCATTTTCTTCTTCCTGTATACCACCTTCATTCTTCAATCCACAAGTGCTATCAGCAGCACTGGTGGTGATGGCATTGCCCCGTTTGCCTGATCCACCTCAACTCACCTCTTTCCCCATTATACAACCACTCCATGACCAACCTTGAGCGTATACGAGCAGCTGCTTACCGTTCTTTTTTGCGCCTCAAGCACATCCATTCCCTCACCACCTCCTCTCCATCCTCACGCCAGGAATATGATATTTCTTCTAGATTAGTCCCTTAAAACGGTGAGTACATGGTACTTTCTCTGTAGGCAGGGACACCCCCTACTCAAATTCAGTCCTTTATGGACACTGGAAGTGACGTCATTTGGATAAAATGCTTACAAAGTTCCAATGTCTTTAACCCTGCAGAATCTTCCTCTTGCAGCTACTATTCGTGCGATTCCCTTTCTTGTAATGATCTAGGTGCAAGCGGCAACACTTGCGGAGGCAGAGATTTTCGTGAACCTTGCTACTATATAGGAGAATATGTAGATGGTTCCACAACAAGGGGAACTATTTCTCATGACAAGTTTGCATTTGAAGGCTCTGAGAGGGAGCTTGTAGATGTTGGACACTTGGATTTTGGCTGTTCCTACTACTCTTCATGGGAATTTGTGGGGAACCAAACAAACAGGTGCTCTGGGCTTGAACAGGGCTGCTTTGTCCTTAACTTCTTAACTGGGCATAACGAGGTTCTCATACTGCATGGTGCTGCCAGACAATGAGGAATCAGTAAGCAGGATATATTTTGGATCAGAAAAACAAAGTTCTCATACTGCATGGTGCTGCCAGACAATGAGGAATCAGTAAGCAGGATATATTTTGGATCAGAAAAACAAAGTTCTCATACTGCATGGTGCTGCCAAACTCCATTTGATCAAGAGGAAAAGGCCTACTACTATGTCACTCTGAATGAAATTAGCATTGGTGATCAAGATGTTCCTCTCCCTGATGGGTTTTTAGTATGATAAGTGATGGGGAAGGAGGGTTTGTTTTTGATTCAGGCACAACTTATACGATGCTTCGATCAGAAGCATATGACGTATTCGTCACGGCACTGCACAAAGCCATACGCTTGCTGCAAAGGAGAGATCCGATGGAATGGTTTGAGAAGTGTTTCGAGGGAAGTTTTCAGGACTTGGACTCTGCAGGACCAGATGTCACATTTTTTTTTTATGGTGTACAAGTCATGCTAACGAAGCAAACTACTTACATTGAAGTAGAGCAGGTACTTTGGTGCCTTGCCATTATCAGGTCCAATGAAAAGTTGTCCACATTTGGAAATATTCAGCAGCGGAACTATTTTGTTGGTTATGACGTTGAACAAGGAGTGGTTTCGTTTGCTCCGGTTGACTGTGCTACCTTCTGATCACGATTAGATGATCACGACTTGGCACGGGGGTTAGCTAGGTTAGCCGTATAGCCATGGCCAGGAGCCTGGACATGCTTTTGTGTCATATTAGTCTTTCCCCATCTTTTGATTCCAAGACAGGCATTCACACCCCTGAAGCTTTTCTTCAGCTTCCTGCGTTTTTCCAGTACGAACCCTTAACCATAAAATACCTAACCCCGCAACAATTCTGTCTAATGTCCAAATATTATTCACTCAGCTACTTTTGATGCAAGAGTAAAGGTATCACATCCTTGATGCCTTTCTTGACCTACTTTTTTTATAATAAAAAAACTCATTCACACTTTATATTAGTTCACAAACTTACATGGTATACATTAATAACTAAATCTACTCCTAATGCTGCCTTATTAATAAAAAACTATTGCACCAAAATGCATAGCTTACCTTCCTAAAAAAGCATTAGTTGGCTAGGTGCTTTTCTGATGCAGTATTCTCATATATTAGATAATGGGCATATCGCTGCCCTCTCTCTTCTCCAACATTTTCTTCTTCTTGAACACCATCTTTATTCTTCAATCCATAAACTCTATCAGCAGCAGTACTGCTGGTGATGGCTTTTCTGTTCGTCTGATCCACCGTGACTCACCTCTATCCCCATCATACAATCATTCCATGACCGCCTATGATCGTATACATGCTGCTGCTTATCGTTCTGTCTTGCGGCTTAACCACATCCACTCACTCACCACCACCTTTTCATCCTCAGAACATGACATCTCTTCTAGAATAGTCCCTGAAAATGGTGAGTACATAGTGACTTTCTCTGTGGGTACTCCCCCTATCCAAGTACATGCCTTCATGGACACTGGAAGTGAGGTCATTTGGGTCAAATGCTCACAAAGCTCCCCTGTCTTCAACCCTGCAAAATCCTCCTCTTATGGTCACCATCCGTGTGATTCCCTTGCCTGTGAGGTTTTAGGGGTAGGCAGGAGAACCTGCGCAGAGTTTCTTGACCCTTGTTACTATAGGGTAAGATATGGAGATGGTTCCACAACGGAGGGAACTCTGTCCCATGACAAGTTTGCATTTGAAGACCCTGAGAGGAACCTTGTGGATGTTGGTCACTTGGATTTTGGTTGTTCTGACTTCTCTTCATGGCATTTTCGTGGGAACCAATCAGGGGCTCTTGGCCTGAGCCGGCAACCCCTGTCCTTAATTTCTCAACTAGGCATAAAAAAGTTCTCATACTGCATGGTGCTCCCTGACAATGAGGGATCAGGAAGCAGGATGTATTTTGGCTCAGAGGCAGTGATCTCTGGTGGGCAAACTCCACTTCTGAAGGGAGTGGATTGGTATTACTATGTCACTCTTATTGGAATTAGCATTGGTGACCAAAATGTACCTCTCCCTGATGGGATTTTTAACATGACAAGTGATGGGAAAGGAGGGTTTATTATTGATTCAGGCACAACTTACACATTCCTTAGATCAGAAGCATATGATGCATTGATCGAGGCACTCGGGGAAGCCATAGATTTGCCTCAAAGGAGAGGACCAAGCCAATGGTATGAGTTGTGTTTTGAGGGAAGTTTTGAGGACTTGGATTCTGCAGCACCAGATTTGAAATTCATTTTTGATGGTGCAGAAGTCATTCTAATGAAACAAACTACTTACATTGAAGCAGAGAAGGGGCTTTGGTGCCTTGCCATGGTGAGGTCCAATGAAGAGTTGTCCATACTGGGAAATATGCAACAACAGAACTATTTTGTTGGTTATGACCTTGAACAAGAAGTGGTTTCTTTTGCTCCAGTTGACTGTGCTACCTTCTAGTAGGTAGTGGCCTAACCAACTTCAATAATATTTCTGATCTTTCCAGACTTTTAATCAGAAAAACATGCTAGCAAGTCTTTTTATCAACCTTTTTTTTTGTTGGAACAATAGAAAATACGAATTTAAAGATAATAAAAATTCTTAATAGAATTGTAATAATCAAATACAATAACAAATTTATATGAAATTAATGTAAATTAACAAACACAATAGAAATATTGACAACTTTAGTGATTGAGGCTTGCAAGAATTGCAATGTCCAAAGACAGATTTCGCCCTTGCCCTTGTGCTTGGTAGTTCTATAGGCGTCCATCTCCCAGGATTCAACAATCGATAATCCTAGACTATGACAAACCAATTATATATTTATACTCTTAAGACTAGACTCAGAATTGATCAAAAGAGTAAAACTAGAGCACTGGGGAATACTCTAAATTTTCACGGGTAAGAACTAGTTGGATAGCCATACAACACGGGTTTTTTTATAATTAACCCAAGTGACCTCTGGAATAATAACAGTGGCTGTTCACTAAATGACGCCACTTATGCAAAGGAAAGATGCAACTGCACTTAATTCAATTGCATCCGATGCAACCCTTCATACCTAAACAAAATAATTATTTTCATTCACACATTAAAAATTAAAAATTAAAAAATCTAATAAATATTATAATATTATTTTCCAACACCTTTTATTTCACCCTTGAGAAAACAGAAGCCGCAAGATCGAAGACCGATTTGTCCTATATATATATATATATATACATCCGCCCAGCGCTTATGCGCCACGTGTCAAAAAGTAAAGCCATAAGGCTACACGATTTTAAAAAAAAAATTAGAAAAAAGGAGTATAGCAGCATGGAGCATTTAAAAAAAATTATATTATCTTTATTCAACAATATGTGAGAATTATATGTATAATACGTGAATTTTGTGTGTCTTATTGAAATTTTTATAAAAAAAATATGGGTATTAAACATGAGAAATACGTGCATATGTGTATAATATACATTATTAAGCATGAAAGTACTATAATCTTTTTACAGGTAATAACTCTGGAAAAGTAAAAAATCAAAAGGGGAAATAGAGACTCGAGTAATGGCCTAATAGTAATGCATAGAGCTCTTGGGCTATGGAGAAATTTAATTAAGATACCCAAACAATTTCACGAAAGACTTAATAAATATAAATTAATTATTTTGTAGACTTTTTCTTTAATATTTTTATATTAAATAAAAATAAAAATATAATTACTAATTAAAGTAATTCAAAAAGCTAAGATATTACTTAATTACATATATTAAATTAAAGAAGTAGGCCAAAAAAAGGAGTAAAAAAATTAATTATATATTTTTTAAATTAAAAAAAAAAACCTCTCTCGACGAAAATTCGTTGGCACAGGTCTATGCTGGTGAAATTTCGAGGATTAAATATTCTTTTTAAAAAGTATAGCTGGGATGCTATACTATATATATATATATATATATATATATATATATATATAAAGACACTCCCACTGGCTAGGTGCCACGTGTTTAAACAGTAAAGCAGGCAGGCATACTATTTTTAAAAAAAATTAGGAAAAACGAGTATAGCCGCACAGCTATACTATTTCGGATAAAATTCAAAAAAAATCTAGTAGAGCCGTTATACATAGACCCGCCCAGCGCCTATGTGCTATACTATTTTTAAAACAAAATTAAAAAAAGAGTATAGCCACACGGCGAGACTACTTTTTAAAGAAAATTAGGGGAAAACTAAGTATAGCCGTGCGGCTATACCATTTAAAAAATATATATTATTTTTATTCAATAATATGTGAGAATTATGTGTATAATACGTGAATTTTGTGTGTCTTATTGAAATTTTTGTAAAAAATATGTGGATTAAACATGAGAAATACATGTGTACATGTATAATACATTATTAAACGTGAAAGTGCTAAAATCTTTCTACGGGTAATAACTCTGAAAAATTAAAAAAATCAAAAGGGGTAAATAGAGACTCGAGTAATGGTCTAATAGTAATGCATAGGGCTCTTGGGCTATGGAGAAATTTAATTAAGACACCCAAACTATTTCACAAAAGACTTAATAAATAGAAATTAATTATTTTATGGACTTTTTCTTTAATTTTTTATATTAAATAAAAATTAAAATATAATTACTAATTAAAGTAATTCAAAAAGCTAAGATATTACTTAATTAGATATATTAAATTCAAGAAGAAGGTCAAAAAACAAAAGTAAAGAAACTAATTTTATATTTTTAAAATTTAAAAAAACCCCTCTTGATGAACGATTGTTGGCATAGGTCTATGCCGGCGAAATTTCCCAGATTAAATATTCTTTTTAAAAAGTATAGCCGTGCCTCTATACTATATATATATATATATATATATATATATATAAAAGATGCACCCGACATCTAGGTGCCACGTGTCAAAACAGTATACAGTTCCCTTTTATTGAGGGATCCCTCAAATAATTTTATTTGAGGGATGCTCTTTAGGGTACTCTACAATTTTTTTTTCAAATGATCCAAACCATCTATTTTTTAGGTCTTCATTCATAGATCATCTTTACAAAAAATTAGACAAATCAGAAACCATTTCGACATCCAATTGTGTCTTACAAAATCAATGAACACAGTGCTTCCAGAAAGTACTAAATTTTCAATAACTCAAATAAATGATCAAATATTATCGGATTCAAGTAATTTTTTGTAGAAATGATCTTTGAATGAGTATCTATAAAATAGACGGTTTGGATTAGTGAAATACAATCTAGAGAGGGGCCTACAAGGAGTGTCCTTCAAATAAGCTTATTTGAGGGATCCCTCAGTGTAAGCTCTCTGTATATATATATATATATATATATATATGTGTGTGTGTGTGTGTATGTGTGTGTGTGTATACCCGCCTAGCGCTTATGCACCACCTGTCAAACGAGTATAGCCATGCGGCGATACAATTTTTTAAACAAAATTCAAAAAAAGAGTATAGCCGCACGACTATACTACTTTTTAAAGAAAATTAGGGAAAAGCTGAGTATAGCCGTGCGGCTATACCATTTAATATATATATATATATATTATTATTTATTCAATAATATAATACTTGAATTTTGAGTACTGCTCGTGCAGCTGGATCACGATGGTTTGGTGGGGGAGCAGTCCTCCTAATTTGATCTTCATCCCTTGACTGGTGCAGAAGACTCGAACTTCGGGGAGAAATGTCAACAACTCTTTGTTTCTCGGCAAGCGAATCAGTTCGGGAACATACCTCTTTACCGGGCAGATTGCAGGTCTTGAGCTTGTCAGTTGGAGACTTGAGTGGAATGTCCCGAACATTCAGCATGCCGCCAATCTTTTTACTATCAGTGCCGACGAGGTGCTTGACACTAGCAGATGACAAAGGAGCAGCTCCCGCTTGAGTCTTCTTAGCTGACGAGACTTCTTTCGAAATAGACTTGATCATAGCAAAAGGAAGTCTTGGCTTCTTTCTCAACGGAGACACATCCATTACCCTCGAGGTTCTAGCTTCAATTTTTGGAGGACTTGGCATCAGCCTTTCTCTTTTCAAGGAGTTTGGTTGAGGACTCCTCCATTCGGCAGATTGTCCGAGTCTAGGCCATACTCCTTCCATCTGTCAATATCCTTGGGAGGGGTAGACCACCAGCTTCTTTCCGATACTCACTTAACAGCCAACGCCATTTGCGAAACCTCACAGGGATGTTTAGGGCCCAACAGACGTTAGCCATGTTCGGCTCAAGATCCAGCTTCTTGCTGATGTCATTCTCTGCAAGTAAAAGACATAAGTCAGTCAGTCATATATCAAAGAAATTCAGACAAAGTTGAAGCATATCAATAAAGTATGACGTACCATCGTAGTAAGTGAAGGGAACAAGTGGACCTTCGTTGACCTCGCCTTCCCATTGTCTTCTAACACATCGACGTGCCATACATGATCTCCTTGGTTGAGATTGCCAAACAACTTGGTATTGCACACACGGACCTGAGCATAGTTCTCGTAACGCCTCACTTCGAAGAAGTAAAAGAACTCCTGCATCGTCAAATCCAGCTTGAAGAAATGGCTCAGATTCTTAAAACACATGATTGCCTGGTAGATTGGCTTGGGGCACACTCCATGCGTAGAACACTTCCCTGAAGAACTTTGATAATAGGAATGTGAAGCATAAAGAGAAGTAGAATGGATAGAATGTGATAACTATGGCATTCAGATAATTCGGATCCACACAATGCACATCGTTAGTCGAAGCCGCCGCTAGCCTGACATACACGTTATCAGGTATGGCATAAGCATAGGTGGCGCACCACTTTTGGAAGTGAGCCTTGGTGGTGACACTATGCAGATCAACCATGAATCATTTCTTGTGCACCTTGGAACCACCCTACAAGTACAAAGGAACTTATGAACTCAATGATCAGCTACCCTCATTGGAAGACTTAATTGGTGAAGAGGTGCAAAAAGGGAATAAAATTGCAAGTAGATAGCATGTCAAAACCCTAAGTTGTGACAAAAAAAGAAAGAAAAAGGAACAGCAACTCGGCCCAAGCCACACCAAACCGCTTTTACGGCCCAGATAGCGCCAAGCCCGCAGCTCGTCAGCATCCCCATGACTCCAACATGCGCCATCATTACACCGCATCAGTCAAATGGGCCTGGCCCATGACATGAAAAAAAAAAAAGAAAAAAAAAGTGGTGGCAGCCGTCGCCAGCAACCAATGCCGCCGTCGCAACTGGTCGTGCTAGCCACTCCATGCGGTCACGACGACAACTAGCTAAGCCCACTCAGCTAGTCCTGGCAGCAAAAAAAAGAAAAAAAGAAAGAAAGGGAAATTCATGGGAGCCGGCAGCAGCGTCGATCATGATGACAACCAGTCGAGCCCACCCAGCTGGTCTGCGAAAAGTGGACAATAGCGTGCTACGACAGAGTCGATCCTGGGATGTGACATTAAGTCAAAGAAGAATTACAAGCCTATTCCCATTGCGAGTCCAACTTGAAGAAGAAGTCAAAAGCCTACTCCTATTAGAAGCCCAACTCAAGAAAGAAAGTCTAGATGTAGTTGGAGAGCCCGATAAATATTTCTCATTGCCTCCATGCCTCACAAGCGCAATGCAAAAGCTTGGGGGGGGGGGGCATTTGTGGGAACATATATTTCATTGGCCAATAAGAAGACGACACGTGGAAAGGGAATATTCCTTAGGTCAAACTAATTACCATAATTAAAGTCTATTTAATTACGGAAATTATCTTTGATTTAAGATAGGAATATCTCCCTAAATCAAGGAACCAATCTCCACCAAATCTCTTGAAATAATTTCTATCATCTTTTTGGGGAAAAATGTTAGGATTATTCTCCCAAATTCCTAGCACACAAGGAGACTATAAAGACATAGCTACTCAAGACATTTGAGGTAATTCTTTTTAATTGCTTTCTCACCTAAAAAAACCCTCTCTCTCTCTCTCTTGCCGTCGCCCCCTCCCCACTCTCTCTCTCTCACAAGGCTAAGCATCACCACACACGGCTAAGGCCATCCAGCTCTCCCAATGAGAGAAAACTCCATTCATTTTAGCTATTGTCGTATCTTTATCAAGATCCAATTGAACTAAATTAGACATTAGAGGGCCTTTGGCCAACACTCCGCGGGTGTATTCTATTTACTCATATTTATTTTGCAGGGATCGAGAAAGAGAGATAAGGAAGATCGAAGGTTGAGGAATCACATCCTTGATGCAAGAGTAAAGGTATCACATCCTTTTGATGCAAGAGTAAAGGTATCACATCCTTGATGCCTTTCTTGACCTACTTTTTTATATAATAAAAAACTCATTCACACTTTATATTAGTCCACAAACTTACATGGTATACATTAATAACTAAATCTACTCCTAATGCTGCCTTATTAATAGACAACAATTGCATCAAAATGCATAGATTACCTTCCTAAAAAAGCATTAGTTGGCTAGGTATTCTGATGCAGTATTCTCATATATTAAATAGTGGGCATATGACTGCCCTTTCTCTCTTTTCCACCATTTTCTTCTTCTTGAACACCATCTTTACTCTTCAATCTATACACTCTATCAGCAGCAGTACTGCTGGTGATGGCTTTTCGGTTCGTCTGATCCACCATGACTCACCTCTATCCCCATCATACAATCATTCCATGACTGCCTATGATCGTATACAAGCTGCTGCTTATCGTTCTGTCTTGCGTCTTAACCACGTCCACTCACTCACCACCACCTTTTCATCCTCAGAACAAGATATCTCTTCTAGAATAGTCCCTGAAAATGGTGAGTACATAGTGACTTTCTCTGTGGGCACTCCCCCTACCCAAGTACATGCCTTCATGGACATTGGAAGTGAGGTCATTTGGGTCAAATGCTCCCCTGTCTTCAACCCTGCAAAATCCTCCTCTTATGGTCACCATCCGTGTGATTCCCTTGCCTGTGAGGTTTTAGGGGTAGGCAGGAGAACCTGCGCAGAGTTTCTTGACCCTTGCTACTATAGGGTAAGATATGGAGATGGTTCCACAACGGAGGGAACTCTGTCCCATGACAAGTTTGCATTTGAAGACCCTGAGAGGAACCTTGTGGATGTTGGTCACTTGGATTTTGGTTGTTCTGACTACTCTTCATGGCATTTTGTTGGGAATGAATCAGGTGCTCTCGGCTTGAGCCGACAGCCCCTGTCCTTAATTTCTCAACTAGACATAAAAAAGTTCTCATACTGCATGGTGCTCCCGAACAACGAGGGATTGGGAAGCAGGATGTATTTTGGATCAGAGGCAGTGATCTCTGGTGGGCGAACTCCATTTCTGGAGGGAGAGGATCGGTATTACTATGTCACTCTTATTGGAATTAGCACTGGTGACCAAAATGTACCTCTCCCTGTTGGGATTTTTAACAGGACAAGTGATGGGGAAGGAGGGTTTATGATTGATTCAGGCACAACTTACACATTTCTTAGATCAGAAGCATATGATGCATTGATCAAGGCACTGAACGAAGCCATAGATTTGCCACAAAGGAGAGGACCAAGCGAATGGTTTGAGTTGTGTTTTGAAGGAAGTTTTGAGGACTTGGAATCTGCAGCACCTGATGTGACATTCATTTTTGATGGTGCAGAAGTCATTCTAATGAAACAAACTACTTACATTGAAGCAAAGAAGGGGCTTTGGTGCCTTGCCATGGTGAGGTCCAATGAAAAGTTGTCCATATTTGGAAATGTCCAGCAACAGAACTATTTTGTTGGTTTTGACCTTGAAGAACAAGTGGTTTCTTTTGCTCCAGTTGACGACTGTGCTACCTTCCAATAGGTAGTGGCCTAACCAAATTCAACAATATTTCTCATCTTTCAAGACTTTTAATCAGAAAAAAAAAAAAAAAAAATTGCTTGGAACTCTTTTTATCAACCTTTGATTTCACCCTTAGGAAAACAGAAGCCACAAAATCAAAGACCTCTCTCTCTCTCTCTCTCTCTCTCTCTCTCTCTCTCTCTCTCTCTCTCTCTCTCTCTGTGTATATACACTTTGTGAACACAAGAAAGTCCCCACTAACCCAACTTTTTATTTTCCTTCCAATTAATGTTTGAAATTGAAGATACTCTTCAACTTTTTCATGAGAGATTATGTCATAATGATCTAATTGCTTCCATGTCGACTTTTGAAAGCAATTGACAACAATATAAGTAGTTTCAGAAATACTATAGTGGACAAATAATATTTCAGAAGATATATAATATTGGTGAAAGAAATCAAATTTCTTTATTATGCACACACCAAACTAGCTAGTACTTGACATAGAGAATAAAAATCGGGCTCTACCTCTGTTATAGGTATTGCAAATTATATGGTGCAGTGCATGCCATTATTCTACTTAGACCTCCTGTGGAGGCCTAAGGCAGCAAGCACAACTAGGTACATAAATGCAAGAGATCCAAGCATGGACAGGACTATTGCAGCTGCCGCATGGTTACAAAATCGCCCGAACACGTTGCAGACCTTCTTCCATTGCACATGTGAATTCCCTTGGTACCCCATCAGACCAATTGCCGTGGCGGCTCCATTGCAGGAGAAGAGCAATGCCACCATTAACAGATCAAGGAGGATGATCACCAGCCCTAAGCTGCTCTTGGTGCCCCGATTTGCAAACGAAAGGACTAGGGAAAATGCCGCATATGCACATGCTATGGCATTTGCTACCACAAAGTACCTATACATAGTCAACCTTGGTAAAATTAGTTACTAGAATTATACAATAATTACTTACCAATAATCTAGAGTTACCAAAACAAAAAGAAGGAAATTTTAAAGGAGTTTTAGTTGTTGTTGGAGTTCTTAACAACACACATTTTTTGCTCGCCACTGTTAATTGGTAACATTACAATACCCATTCATCTGTGTTGTGTAAACATAAAGTAATTAATGCGATGTTAATATTCGCCCCGATTACAGGTGGTGAGTAAACATAAAGTCTACAAATTATAGACTGCGGTGTCCAGCACTAGCTGACTGAAAATTAGTAAGACAAAGTAGTTGAGGACATTTAAGCAAGTTTCTGTCATTGAGAACTCCTCTATCTCAAGGAGGATGATAATGATAACAACAATGGTGAGAAGGGAGGATTACGTACTTATGAGGGACTTGTAAACTCTTGGATGATATTGTGGTTGGTGTTGACCTTTCCACATAAAAGAAAACAAGAAAGAGGGACTTGTAAAGTTTTCTCACATGCATAGGGGATTTTATGCAATCACGGGAATAATAGCCAGAAATATTTAGATAAGGCATGGGTGGGTGGAGGACCGAGTCAACTATGTGAGTTTACTGTAATTTGGAAGCCAAGATCTTCCAGGTCTTCATGTAGGAGATATGTGTTCTATTTTGATCTAAGAAATCCCTCGTTTATGATTTTGGCCTTAAGCTTCAATTTGTAATGTATCAATTCACATCTAGCTTTACTCACACCAATCTCTTATAGGGTTATGATTTCTCGGTCTTGGTAGATATCTCACATCTCGCATAGTATGTTATGTTGTGAGATTGTTAATGGTTCTCGAATTACAGTATGATAACATAACATATTAGATTTTCTAACAGACATGTTAAATTTCATAAATAAATTAAATAAATAAAAACATGTTAAATGATGCAAAACAAAATAAACTGTATGTGTGGATATATCATCAAAGAAAACATTAGTAATTAGTTAGTGTTCAAATCACAGAGAGAGAGAGAGAGAGAGAGAGAGAGAGAGAGAGAGAGAGAGAGAGCGCTTACACAAAAGCAGATAAGTAATGCCACTTAGCAGTGGCTGGAAGATCAATAGGAGGCAAGGTTGGGATGATCTTCACTGACACAATTTCGGTTTGTTTACTCACCCCAAGAACTACAGCTGCAGTTACAGTTAGCATGAAGGCCAAAATCCTCAGAATTGACTCACAAGTCCCAGTTTTTCTCTGGTTTGCTACCTTCCCTTCCTTCTGATCCACCCCATCCATCCCACTATTGCTCCCAATGTACTGGCCCTGGCTCTCCATGTCCCCAAAGTAACAAAGTACCAAAGTACCAACCCAACTCAGAGACAGAAAGAGAGAATAGGAGAGAAGTTAAAGGACTAGGAGTAGTTTGAAGCTTTAAATAGAAAGGCAGAGTATAGTCGGTTTATGTCCTTTTTTTTTATGAAGGAGAGAGTGAAAGAGAGGATGGCTTTTTCTTAAACATATACTTTTTTATTTAATAGACATTAAAAGAGAAAGGAATCGAACCGAAGAACTCGAATGCAGGTGTAAATGCCACTATACTAATGTCTTAAACTACCACGCTTTTGTAGAGAGTGACTTTTTGGACAAATGGGTTAGGGTAGGGTCCTTATGGATTTAATTTCAATGACCAACTAGGGAATGGCAAGGGCCAACAAAGGAAGTGGATAAGTTGGAAGAAGACGCACTGACAGAGGAATAGGACTCTGTTGGTTATGTGCTCATGCTATGCCAAATTTTCATATTTTCGATATGTATGTATGTGATCAATTAGATATGCGGTCCCGGATTTATCTGCAGTCTCTCTAGACTCTATAGCTTGCGGGGTTTTCAAATGTGATTAGGACCAGCTGCCTAACAAGTTCAAGATAACTCTCAGACTCATGGATGGCCAACTGACAAGAAATGCATTATGTTATAATACGTGAATTAGTAACATTATGTGACGGTGTTCTCATATCACATAACATAATGTTGTCTCTTCAGTTAATTTTCCACAAGTATTAAACACACGAGTTTCAATGATACATGCGATTTACGGATAATTGCAAGACTAGATTTAGAATTTGATTGCGATGGGTTAGTAGGTTTTTCCTAACTAGTTACTACAAACAAAACAAAAGAAAAAAGAACAAAGCTTACCAAAAATGGTTATTAGATTATCGAGGTCCATAATGCTATTTGTACGGTTGGGAAGATCAAGTGCCATCAAAGCTCGAGTTAAAATGCTGGCATTCATGATTTGATCCATATATTTATACCTGCATCGAACTATATATGCATATTATTTCCTTTAATCCAGTATCTACTATCTATGCCTATGAGGGAACAAGTAACCAAACATTTTAAATTGTCATAATAATTTTCTTAAACAATTGTTTTTTATTGTAACAAAGAGCAGATCTCCACATATCTTTGGAAATTAAGTGCACGTTATGGCCTCTCTTGTCTCTTCTCTTGTGAACTGAAGATGTGTTATCCACACGTATTTCCAACACGGCTACAAGAAGATTGGCTTCATTGGCTTTTACACTACCAACACGGCTACAAGTTGCCCACAAAAAATCTTCTTCTTTCAATTATATGGACAAGGCCGCATGACCCGTATTTTGAAATAAAAATTTCAACGAAAAATTAAAGAAGAAGAAATTTTATACTAAAATAAATAAATAATTAAAAGGTTTTTAAATTCTATTTAATTATATGTATTCTCTCTCTCTCTCTCTCTCTCTCTCTCTCTCTCTCTCGTCTCCCTCACCTTTCTCATATGTCATTCTCTCGTTAAAAGGACTGACAAACACAAAAAGTTCGTAGAAAAAATAGTTAAGAACAATTATCCTTATACTCGATATCCTGTGTTAAAATTCTCCTCCACTATCATTTATATCAATAATGAATGGCAGCAAAAACAGATCCTAAACCATGTTTTGTAACTTTTTTATTGGTTAAGAATGCGATCCAATCCAGGGACAATCACTTTCTTATCTACAATATTGTGCAGACGTGTCATTGTTTTCCCCCTCAGAACTATGAATAAATTGTTAGTCAACACATAAGATAAGAATTTAATTTCCAGCATATAAATATTAGGAGGGATGATTTTTATAAGTTGGCAGTGACAAGGTGATGAAGTTGGAAAGAATACCTAAAAATACGAAACAGCCTTCAATGATTCAGAATCGCCTCAACTATAATATTATTATTATAACGCCAGCAGTGAGTCTTAAATCCTGGTAGTTGATTGAAATTCAATAACTTGACCTACTATACTTGGAGTTATGACGCATTACAAAGCTATTATTATTATATTTTTTTTATGTATAAAAAAATTATTTTTGATATATAATATATTATGAGGGCTGACTACAATTATTATTATTAGAAAAATGCCATAAATTGCATTCATATTTCAAGGCTAAAGATCATCTGCCACAAGAACTAATACTGCTCTCTTTGCGGCAAAATCACAATAAAAACCCAAACCCTTTTGGACGTACGGGGATTTGCATAGGCTTGCACATTTCATAGGCCTTTGAAAATTCAATATCAAATCAAACACAATATGAAGACGTAAGATTTGATCTCGATCCAGGTGATAGGGAACCCATATAATGAAAAACACTTGTGTGAAATATTTGCTATTTCCGATCAATCACGGCATGTCATATGTAATAATTTTTTCACATGACAGTTTGTGATTCGTTAGGAATAGCAAACCAGTGCTAACTATTCACGTTTCATACAAGTTTTTCTGTCTTGCCGGTCAGAGTTTTCGACTGAAAGTGACAAATATTTTAAAAAATGTTAATGTTATTAAACTGAATTAGAGAATACCTCATATAACAGCGCTGGTCAAAATTTTAGATAAGAAGTAAAAAATGGTACAATTCTACTTCAACAATGGAAAATCTAATAGGGATAATTGCTGCATATATAAAGCGCAGCATTATTAATTATTGTTGTATGACCAGAACGTTCATATATACTTAAATTCTGCAGAAACGTGCACGGCGAACTGACGAAATAAAACAGTCTACTTTAATATTTATCTGAGCTAATTATGAGGTTAATTATTTATCGACGGCTAGGTCGGCTAGGATTAATGAAGTATATAAACTTTAATTACTTTCTGCAACTAATAATGCATACAAACTTTAAATTGATTTCAAGTCTAACTGTGAGAGAGAGACGTTGCATCTTCCAAACCCAATTTAGATTCCAAGATAGTAAATTTCAAACCATAAGGCTTTTCTTGCAGATGCAGTTTTAACCCCAAATATAAAATGAACATGTTTGTCTCCATTGTTTTCCAAGATGATCCCCTGTGTGGATTTTTACAAGTACACAAGAAGTCTCGGTGTGGTATCGACCGAAGGCTCTCTAATGCTTAAGTCGGCTAAGTAGTAGATTAGATGTAATTTTGACAAAATAACAGTAGTGCTTTAGGTTAATTTACCTTTTCATTTTGGGAACATTTAATAGACAAAAAGTATTGGGATGTTTGCACATTTCTTCGATGTGGAACTTTTGCAAGTTGATGTGGTAGCGACGCATGTTCCGAAATCGGCACGATAACTTCCACCTTCAATAAAGACCCTTCAGCAGGGTCATCAAGGTCGTATCCCAAATTAGTGTTTGGTCGAAGCAAGGTACAACAAACTTTTGGCGCTTCGGTAGAGGCCCTTCGGCATGATGTCATTAAATGAAACTCTGATTTCTACCTATAAATCTTCTTTTGGCGCTTGAAAAGTACAACTGTTTTTTTTTAAAGCTTGGAGGACCACACCACAGCACAGATAACACCTTACTCCCCCCCTTAGTAAATAAAGTAATGTTTTGGCAAAAAAAATAAATAAATAAAGATAAATAAAGAAAATGAAGTTACCAAGTAGAAGATTCTCCCAATCTTAATAAGAATTAAACCAAGGGAGATTCACTATTATACCCAATATGGGGGCCCAAATTATAAAAATATCCTATATAAAATGGACTTTAGAAACACACCCAAAGCCCATTTACAACATAACAAAAAAGCTTTTAACTTCTTATAAATTACAAAACTGCCATCAATTTCTTAAAACAAGCCCAACCCCAAAATCTCATAAAAATACCCAAAGCACTCAATAGGGCATCAAAGTAATTTAATAATCAATATTAAATTCAATAAGGCCAGCTATCATTTTTTGGGTTTTTTTTGGGTTTGTTTATAGGAATTCAATTGTGTAGGGTTTATTTATAATATTAGTGCTAGAAATGGGTATATCACTAAATATCTCATAAACCAACTGAATGTCCTACGCGTATAATTTCAAGCATCCCTCTGAGACTTGATTTCCCCAAAAAGAAAAATTAGGTTTTCTAATTTTAACTTGAGTTCCCCTATATACCCCATGAGATGCCACTAACCCAAAAAAAATTCAGATAAACCATTTGGGAGGCAGAGAAAGTCAACTAAAAATTCCTCCCCTGAATTGAACCTATTAGTTTGCCTCTTATGTATTACTGATTGTTCATGACCACTCCCTAATATTGTCTTGTCAGCCTTAATCTGCTACGTATAATTGCCACTTGTAGCTCAATAACGTCTCTCTGCTACGTATAATTGCCACTTGTAGCTCAATATCGAGAGACGTTAAAAGTGATTAGTGATGGGATCAACTAAGAAGCCTGTCATTTACTTTTGCTGCAGTTTTCTAATTAGGAGCTTATTGATCGTGGCATCATTGATTTGTGTTGTGTCCATGTTAACTACCAGGCGATCAGAAGATTGGGAGGACGATACCTCTTACTACGGAACCTTTTTATTCAATTTTACTGCGTCGCCATCTTTCATGTGAGTTAAATTAAATATATATATGCATGCAACTCCCTAACCCTAAGTATCGAGAACATGTCTCTAATTGATACATTATTGACAATATCGATACAAACCTGTTCTTTAACAAAAGCAAAAGTTCTACCAAGAGTTATGTGTATAATCTAGATTAATTTGAAGGGTCTATTCTTTAGAGTGCTTTAGTATGAAGGTTTCTTATCATTAACGTTTGTTTACAATAGACAACACAAACCATTGTGCAAGATGAATTACAAAGTCTTCCTTTGCGCTTTAGATAACACTTTTGAAACTATTAGAAAGCACTCTCAAACTCAACCATTATTAGTCAAATGTTTCCTTTCTTTTCAATGCTTCTTAAGAATAATTTGTTTTGCAAAATATGTTTTTGCTAAGGGAGCTGTTGTTGCCAAAATTATAATGTGACAGTTGACACTGGGGCTGGTAGCCTCGGCCACTGGCAGCATTGGCTTTGTTGTATATAACTTACAAATGGGAAAAGATAACTTCAGCTGGTCGGAGTTCTGCAATGTTTACAACACCTTCTGCAACCATCTAGGATTCTCCGTCGGTGTCTCCATATTTGCCACCATTTTGCTCATCTTTCTTCTCTGGACCTCCCTCTTTTCTTTTTACAGAAGAATCTCAAAGAAGAGCCCACCACCACAATTAACACAGGCAGAGGCATAGTTGAAATTTTTTTTTCCCGTAATTTTTGTATTGTGAATCTCACCTCTGCATGTAACTGTACATTATGGTGATGCCATAAATGTGTTGTCTGAATAAAGGGTACCATTGTAATTTGCATCTCTCAAAGAGTGTCTATGAAATTGAATAAATGGACGAAGTTAAGCTGATCCCGTTTCAGCTGCTAAGTGGGTTTATATGTGAGATGTGACTATATATAAATATGGCTGAATTTGAGCCAATGATAATTAAGAAGTCATAATTTTCATTAGACGCCAGACTCTAATGCAAAATAAGATTCTATTATTTGTAAATACGGCTAATTAGATATTGCGAGATGCTATGTTGTTAGTCCGTACGCATTGACAAAGTGCTAAATTGTTGTACGTAATAATAGCCTAAAGCATAACATGTTAGACTGTCGAAGAAGAGAATATTATTTTCTAGAGAGAGATAACGACAAATATTATTAAGAAATCTTCTTTTGGCTTTTCGAAAGTATAGCACCTCCCTTTTCCCACGAGCTACAAGCTGTCATGCTTTTATTTAAGGAACCAAGTAGCTGATGATCTTCCCACTTAAGAAACCAATATTTGAAAGTCACACACAGAAAATGTCAAACCATCCCATTGACACAGAGACTTTAGCACCCAAAAAAAAATCACGTCGAGTGCCCTGTTTTTAATTCGAATTAAATTAATCTATAGCCCATGAGGTGATAAGAGAAAATTTCCATAGCATGAAACACATATAAATCATTCAGATCAACTCATCAGTCCGGCAGAGAATGTCTAAGTGTTCTGCATCTTATATATATATATATATACATCAACGATATATAATCTGGTAATCAAAGTCGATTTTAATCGGCCACTATATAATATTATAATGTAATTTTTACAATATATTATTCTCGTTCAGAAATATGTGAGAATTATTTATATAATACGCGAATTTTGTGTCTTACTAAAAATTTTGTAAAAAATGTGTATTAGGCAATAGAAATAAGTACGTACATGTACAATACGACTATTGTAAGTTTGCTTTTTTAAAAACGGGAGATGTATAAAGAACAAGAATGTATTATTAAAAAATACATACGTACATATATACAGTAATATATATAAAAGACTATATAGCCACTCAACTATACTATTTATTTATTTATTTATTTTAAAGGCACAGTTGGCTGCTACACTATTTTTAAAAAAAAATTATAAAAAAATTAAAGTATAGCCGTGCGGCTATACTATTTTATAAATAAAAAGTGACGTATAAAATGGTATAGCCGTGCGGCTATACTTTTTTAAAAAATATAAAAAAACCTGAGTACGGCCGTGCGGCTATACTATTTTTTAATTAAAAAAAGGGACCCATCGATTAGGCGCCACGTGTCAAAACAAGGCAACTTTTTGGAAAAAAATTAAAAACACGGGGTATAGCCGGGCGGCTGTACTATTTTCTTGTTAAAAAAAAACCCTCTAGCCATTAATTAGGTGTCACGTGTCAAAAAAAAGTACATCCGCCGGCTATACTTATGTGTTTTTAAAAAAAATCGTAGTATAGCCGTCCGACTATACTTATTATTATTATTTTTATAAAAGAACCCTCCTATTTGCATTGGTTTGTACTTTATAGATATTAATTTGCTAGTTTCAACAAATCCAAAGTGGATTTTAATCGGTCACTATATAATATTATAATGTAATTTTTATAATATATTATTCTTATTTAGTAATATGTGAGAATTATTTGTATAATACATGAATTTTGTGTGTCTTATTGAAACTTTTGTAAAACATATGCGTATTACGCAATAGAAATACGTACGTACATGTACAATACAACTATTGTATGTTTTTTTTTAAAAAACGGGTGATGTGTATAGAGCACGAATGTATTATTAAAAAATATGTACGTACATATATATAGTAATATATATATAATACTATAGCTACTCATCTATACTATTTATTAAAGAAAATTAAAATATATATATAAAGCCGGATGATTACACTATTTTTTTTTTAAAAAATAGAAAAAAATAGAGTATAGCCTTGCAGCTATACTATTTAATAAAAAACCGCACGGCACATGCGTGTAAAATAGTATAGTCGGGCAGCTATACTGTTTAAAAAAATATAAAAACCTGAGTCCAGCCGTACGGCTATACTATTTTTTAGATTAAAAAAAACCATCAATTAGGCGCCACGTGTCAAAACAAGGAAACTTTTTGAAAAAAAATTAAAAACATGGGGTATAGCCGTGCGGCTGTACTATTTTATTGTTAAAAAAACCCTCGAGCCATTAATTAGGTGCCACGTGTCAGAAAAAATGCAATATTAATCGGTCACTATATAATATTATAATGCAATTTTTATAATATATTATTCTTATTTAGTAATATGTGAGAATTATTTGTATAATACGTGAATTTTGCGTGTCATACTAAAGTTTGTAAAAAATATGCGTATTAAGCAATAGAAATATGAACGTACATGTACAATACGACTACTATACGTTTGCCTTTTAAAGTGTATAGCCGCGTGTCTTTACGGGGATCTTTATTTTTAATAAATTGTATAGCCGGGTGGCTATACTTTTTTGACACTGTGCGTGCCTAAGTTCTAGGCGGTAAAAATTAAAAAAAAATTATATGTATGTATATATTTATTTTAAATTGTATAAATTGTATAACCGCTTGGCTACACGTGATTTTTTAATTTTTTTTAAAATAGTATAGCCGCACGGCTATACGTTATATCCTCGCACTGCAGCAACTTCCTGTGGCAATAGGTGTAAATTTAGCATACATCCACCTTTACACACTACCATTGTAGGTACCATCATAATGGTAGATGTGAAGCAAGAATAGGAAGAGTTTTTGGAAGCAAGTACCTCTACCTTGGCACTTACAGCAGTAAGTTATCTCTGATCAGTTATCTCCATAACTGATTATAACCTTATGCAACATATTCAAAAACTAGCTGCAATATAAACTATCATAAAAGAGAGTTGAAAACTATAATGAAGAAAATTTGCACTTACTGAGCAATGTGTCTTTTTAATCTCATTTGAGGCACTCAAGAGGAAGCAGCTCGTGCCTATGACATTGCAGCAATTGAGTAGAGAGGGATCAATGCTGTGACTAACTTTGACTTGAGTTCTTACATAAGATGGCTAAAGCCAAGAGCCTATTTAATAAATATTAATTTGCTAGTTTGTACTTTATATATATTAATTTGCTAGTTTCAACAAATTCAAAGTGGATTTTAGTCGGCCACTATATAATATTATAATGCAATTTTTATAATATATTATTCTTATTCAGTAATACGTGAGAATTATTTGTATAATACGTGAATTTTGTGTCTTACTAAAAATTTTGTAAAAATATGCGTACTACACAATAGAAATACGTACGTACATATACAATACAACTATTGTATGTTTGTTTTTTTTAAAACGGGTGACGTGTATAGAGCATGAATGTATTATTAAAAAATATGTACGTACATATATATAGTAATATATATATAAAAGACTATAGCCACTCATCTATACTATTTATTAAAGACAATTAATATATATATATATAAAGCCGGAAGGATACACTATTTTTTTATAAAAAAAATTAGAAAAAAGTAGAGTATAGCCTTGCAGCTATACCATTTAATATCAAAAAAAACGCATGGTGTATGCGTGTAAATAGTATAGCCGGGTGGCTATACTGTTTTAAAATATATATAAAAACCTGAGTACAGCCGTACGGCTATACTTTTAATAAAAAAAGGAACCCATCGATTAGCCGCCACGTGTCAAAAGAAGGCAACTCTTTGAAAAAAATTGAAAAGTATAGCCGTTCGGCCGTACTATTTTATTGTTAAAAGCACCATTTTGCTCAATCAACCAACAAAAGCAAATGCTTCAGACTCTCTATTTTCTTTTCTTTGATGCATCATGGGAAACAGAACTTAAGTCATATGGAAGAAATTTTGTTTCACTTTGTAAATAACAGAATTGGCGCATAAAAAAAGTACATGGCGTGATGAGATTGATGCTGCATATCGATGTAAATTAAATCATGTCCAGCATTGCTTGCAAGTTGCATGTTAACAACTTAATAACATCGAGTTTATGGTTTTGGTAATGTGATGTTTACAAACTTTTTTAATTTTTCATAGTTTCATCTCACCTTAATATAGGCTTGAGAGATTATTAACAAGAAAAAGAAAAAGTGTGAACGTTTCCAAAGTTGCATATGAATGATTTCTGAATACATTATCGTGCACTTTTTCGATTCAGGTTTATCGTCCCAGATTCATTCAACTTAAATGCTGCAGTTTGCCTCCTTTACAGAGATGTACAATTGACAAGTAATACAGTGGTTCGTTCTCAATATGTGGCACAATTGTATTTTAGCCATTTGAACTCTGTTTTCTAGTTCATTTCTATTCCTTTCATTTCATGTGGTCAGATTCTACATCAAACACTCACATTCAATTTTTTTTAACCCCTGTGATACATTGTTGCCTAAGCTGAAAACCACAAACCAGCAGATCCCATCTTGGTTGAGAGCATCGCGAGGGACTTCCATATACACCCGATACAGGTAAGTATTTCTCGAGACATGTCATTTGAGGGTATCAATAAATTAAAAAGGAAGTTCACTGGAAAAAAAAATAGATAAATGAAAAAGAAAGCAAAACACGACTTCCACAAGGCACTATCCTCAGTTGGATAGAAATCCACATATTATTTATTCTCTTTGATCCGGGGAACCCAGTGTTCATACTAGTTTGTAAGACAATAGCCGCTGCAAGTTAAACCTTGAAAGAAAACATTTTCAATTGGAACTTAGATGGTTCCCATGGAAGTCAGCCTAAAAGAACAATTACGAAATAACAACCTCATAAAAGTAGCACACCCTAGAAGTTCTAGGAACATCATACAATTAGTGACAATTCTGTAAGTGATGAAATTATGAACTTGATAAATAAATGGGCAAAGTACAAACTGAAAATGCAGTAAAGTTACGAGTAAACTGAATACTAGTTCCTGACCTCTGAATCATGCCCCTTACCCAAATACATGTATTGCACTTCATTTCCTCTCACGAACTTCAAAATTGCTTACTTTTATTTCTGAAGAGTTTTTGTTGTTTAGAAAGATAAAAGACTTTTAGGAAAGCCAATGCAATCAACCAGATCCCAGTCCACGGAACTGGTGGATCCTTGAAACATACAAGGGACACCTCCACTTCTTTGGAGGCATGATAGACAAGAGAGTGGATGGCATATATGTCGTGATCTGTGGGCCTCAAGTAATACAAAGCCATCTCAAAATCTAAATGCGACAATGCAGAGACTGCTTTGTCCAGCTTGTACTTGAGCAAGTTCCACCTTTGCATGAACTCAACATGTCAATTACTTTTGAGGAGCTTTCTTTCCCCACAATGTGCAGCTATGGATTCAAGAACATCCTTTATAAAAATTATAGTTTTCCTCTTTCCGTAAAGCCAAATACAAAAACCTTTATATTATAAATAACATATAAACAAATTTGGAAAGTTATTAAGATACAATGAAACTGAAGATTTAAAACAAATGGATAGGTAAGTAAAAGTAAAATAAATTATAAGTAAGAAGGTGAGCTTGGTACGATGAAGCACGTCAAAGAAGCTGTCCTAAAGCCTTTGTAGCCTCTCTACATGCAGGTACTAACGGTCTACAAAACTCCAAGATACGACCCTAATACACAAGCTCAAGATCCGCTATGAGCACGTTCACAGACGGATATGTTTCCAAGTCACATAACCATTGCCCAAAAATACTAATGGTGCGTTTGAATGAGGGAAATAAACTTGGGATTTTGACAAAACTCAGAATTTCTAAATTGACATGAACCCATTCCGGTGTTTGGATAAAAAAACATAGAAATTTAGAAATTCCGCGTGGAAAAAAAACATGGAATTTGGAGATCATAAATCCCAAGTTTAAATTCTATTTAAAAGTCGTCATTTTTAAAATCCCAAGAGAGATTGAGTTTAAAAAACAGATAACTTTACAAATAAAGGTTAATTTCCGTGTTTTAAATTAGTCGCCCAAAAAAGAAACTTTACAAATTCTAGAAAATTAATTTCCGTCATTTTAAATTCTGTCATTTATGAAATCCTTTGTACTTTTAAATTTCCTCATCCAAACGCACTGTAATAGAAAGTAGAGAATATATATAAAAGTAGAAAAAGAGAGAATTAGATTGTGGTGGTGATTGTGGTATGTGATATTCTAATCGTATATCAAATGTGAAGGAGGAGTAGCCATTTTTTAGGCATCCAAAAATATGTAACCGTCACCACATTAAACTATAAAATTAAGGGATTCAATATAGAAATAATACCTGAAAATTAAATATGTATAACCCCTACAATAAATAAAATAAAACAGCCAAAAGAAATAAATAAATCAAAACGGTTAAATTTTTTAAATTTCAAAATTCCAACACATCCACAACACTTGTTATGCTGTAATTGAATGATGTCAAAAGAACATTTCTATGAGCAGCATCCTTCTGCACAAATGACAATGATGAAACCTTAGAGAACAGGCCAAACGGAGTCTGCCCAACCAATGACGAACCGAGGATTTTTTACAAGGGTGGGCTAAGTTTTTTTTTGGACACCTATGTGATTCGGACTATAATCGGGTCCTCCAACAAAACACCCACAAGCTCAAGATGATCAAACCACCTATTCAACATCAGTTCATAACATCTTCACTACATAAAACCACCATCAATGTGTAGATAGAGAAACGTATGAAAAAAGAAGAAGAGAGAAATAGAGACTTAATAAAACAACAGAGAAACAAATAGAGAAAGACAAAAGGAAAGAAAGAGAAAGAAGAAAAATGGCGGAGAGAAAGAAGAAGAACAAGAAAAGAGAGAGAAGAAAGAAAAAGAAAAGAGAGAAGAGAGAGAAAAGAACGGCGAAAGGATTAAAGAAGAAAGAGAAAATAGAGAGAGAGAGAGAGAGAGAGAGAGAGAGAGAGAGAGAAATTTCGGGCTAAATTTTGATTTATCTAAATTTGGCTTACAAATTAAGCCTACTCGAAAAAATAGGACTGTATTGGAGCCCACTCTAGCCCTAACGTAGGTCTGCCCTTGTGCCCAACACTCCATGTGTAATCCACCAATGTAGTATTGTGCCTAGGGCTCAACAGCATATGGGTTGGTGACACTCCCCACATGCTCTGTAAAATTGAACCAACAAGCGGTCGCTCAAGCTCCCTTGCGTGTGTAAACACATGACGCCCGTTACAGCTATAATCACTCACAGTCTGTGTGTTCTTCGTCCTGACTGCAATGACCATGTCTTTAACAGCAACAGATTGGTGATACCTATTAAGCAACAAAATCATGCTGTAGTCCAAATCAAACACATAAACGGGAAGAACCCTACAGAAATCCTCCTCAGGAAACCCTGCCACCCTCCTAAACTCCTCAGCTGAATTAGACAATATCTGATGCAATCGCTTCGAGTGCAAATACTCACTTGCAATCAAAGTATAGTTATTAAACAAGAATCTCAATTTTTGGATAGTCATGTATGTTTTTGTTGTTGCTTTTGTGTTTAATGCAATATAATTTAATTTGTTAATGACATTTGTGTGCAACTACTCTTTAATTTGTTATTGCCTTTTCTTTTTTTTCCTATTAAACACAGATTACTTATTGGAGGCAGCAAGGGACCTTATAGGTGCACAATGAGCTTATTTTTGCACCAAACGTTTAACTTTATCAAATAGAAACATTTAAATTTTTATGAATTTGATTTCTGATTGTCATTACATATTTATTGATGGTGACTTTTAGTTATAAAAAATTGTTTATGACATTAAGTAGTATTTTCGTATTAGATTATGTGAGGCCTCAATTTAAGTTTCGCACAGGGCCCTCAAAATCTCAGAGACGGCCCTGCAAGAGGCCTGTGATTTACTTTTGCTTCAGTTTGCTTCTTAGGAGCTTATTGATCGCGGCATCAGTGGTTGGTGTTGTGTTCATGTTAATTAGCAAACAATCTGAGGACTGGTACTATGAAAAAGGGAATTTCTATGCAACCATTTCCTTCAAATTCAGTCAATCACCCGCCTTCATGTGAGTTTCATGCACCTACCCTTAATTATGTACGTTCTTCTCAATTTCTTTTTTCAGATTCTATTTTTGGGCTAGGCAAAGGACGCTGCTATAAGGCCGCGAGACCTATTACAAAATTTTGTTTTGGTTTATTTTGAAAAAATATAATTTTGTTTTTAATTTGGCAAGAGAGTAGCCCAGATACAATGCCAGCTCAAACCAAATACAAGGCCCCATCAAAATTTCGTTTTTTTATTCTTCTTTAGTTCAAAATTTTGTTTTGTTTGGTCAACAAATTATTCATATTAGCTCGTACCGATTATAACTTGCTAAATTAAGAGCAAGTAAAATTATTGTTTTAGTCTTTTTAGTCAAAATTTAACTTAAAAATAAATCGCATAATTATTCAACTCTCTACATTTAAAGATTGTGCAATAAAATAATTGTTTGTTGAAGAATACACAAAGTTCCACATCTAAAATTTAATAACATACAAAATCCCATATAATAAATGGATACACTCCTAATAATATCGAGATCTTTTATATAAAACCTCACACTTTCACAATCCCTAAATGTATGATCGAATCCAGATACTCTATAATCCAATTGAATAAATTTTTTTCCCATAATAAATTATTTCTATGCTTATGCCTGTGAAACGTTGGGCTCAGAAAACAAACAGGCAAACCATTTCTCTCTGGCAAGAAATGGTTGTTGACCAAAATGAATCGAAAAGTCAACCTCATAGGCAACAAATTTTACATCCTTATCTAGGAAAATATAAAATTCAAGCAATTGAACTTTTTTTTATAGTAAACAAGATTTTGTTTAGTGAGAGGATTTGATATAGTGACAACGATATATTTTGTTATTAATTTATTTTATACGTTAAATTAACTTGTTCAAGGACGAAGTCATCAGAAATTATTTTCTAGAGAGGCTAGGAATTTGAATACAAAGGTATGGAATTGGAACATCATTTTAATTATGTATACATTCAAATATGTTTATACCATATCTGACCAAGCAACTAGAAGCAACTCTAGGCAAAGGAAAGAGTCCCACATTGGAGTATTACAAGATGTGTAGACTCCCCCTCATCTATAAAAGGAGACCATTCTCCACTTAGGAAGGGATCCATCCATGGGCTGGGCTTTATCTTTAGTCATGGGCTTCTCCTTTCTTCCCTTTATATTTGGGTTCAACCCCACGTACAAATGTAAACACATACATTATTATAGTGAGAATATACTTCTCCGTGGACGTAGCCCATTCATTAAGGGTGAACCACGTATATCTTGTCTTCTGTATATTTATCGCTTGCCCAAATCCTCACACACTTGGTGAAGGTCCTCACCTTCACCCATCATCCATCACACATCATCACTAAGTTGGGCTCCAAAGTGCCGAACCATTTTTGAGCATCAACAGTTTGGCGCCGTCTGTGGGAATCGACACAAAAGGCTTCTGTCATTTTTCCTTTCTCCAGTGCCCTTCGGCACCCGGTCATCATTCGGGGCGAGTGATGCCTTCGGCACCCCGTCATCATTCGATGAGAGCGATGCCTTCGGCACTCCGTTATCATTCGGCGAGCGTGATGCCTTCGGCACCCGGTCATCATTCGATGTGAGTGATGCCTTCGGCACCCCGTCATCATTCGGCGAAAGCGATGCCTTCGGTACCTCGTCATCATTCGGCGCGAGCGATGCCTTCAGCACCCCGCCATCATTCGGCGAAAGCGATGCCTTCGGCACCTCGTCATCATTCGGCGAGAGCAATGCCTTCGGCACGAACGATGCCTTTGGCACCCCGCCATCATTCGGCGCGAGCGATGCCTTCGGCACCCCGCCATCATTCGGCTCAAACGATGCCTTCGGCACCCCAGCATCGTTAGACGAGAGCGATGCCTTCGACACTCCGTTATCATTCGGCGAGCGTGATGCCTTCGGCACCCGGTCATCATTCGACGTGAGTGATGCCTTCGGCACTCCGTCATCAATCGGCGAAAGCAATGCCTTCGGCACCCCGTCATTATTCGGCGCGAGCGATGCCTTCGGCACCCCGCCATCATGCAAACGATGCCTTTGGCACCCCGGCATCATTAGACGAGAGCGATGCCTTCGGCACTCCGTTATCATTCGGCAAGCGTAATGCCTTCGGCACCCGGTCATCATTCGACGTGAGTGATGCCTTCGGCACTCGGTCATCATTCGGGAAAAGCGATGCCTTCGGCACCCCGTCATCATTCGGCGAGAGCGATGCCTTCGGCACCCCGTCATCGTTCGGCACGGGCATTGCCTTCGGCACCTCGTCATCATTCGGCGCAAGCGATGCCTTCGAGACCCCACCATCATTCGGCGCAAACGATGCCTTCGGCACCCCGGCATCATTAGACGTGAGTGATGCCTTCGGCACCCGGTCATCATTCGGCGAAAGCGATGCCTTCGGCACCCCGTCATCATTCGGCGAGAGCGATGCCTTCGGCACCCAATCATCATTTAGCGCGAGCCATGCCTTCGGCACCCACTTACTCCATCACACTAAGAGAGGTGCATGCGATCTATATGGATTCAGTGGCTTACTCAAATTATACCGAACGGTAATCTGAGTGCAGCCTTTTAATGGCCATCCAAAATTACCAAGCGGCAACGGCAGAAAAGTCTACTCACAACTCCAAGTGCTATAACAAACGGCACCATCCACACCACACTACTCGGAAGAAGACTAAGGTGTTGCTCAGTTAGTGCATTGAAAATTACAAGTCCTCAACTAAGAAGTACCTCCTTACTTGAGAACTTAGGGGACTTCTGTTTATACCATATCTGACCAAGCAACTAGAAGCAACTCTAGGCAAAGGAAAGAGTCCCACATTGGAATATTACAAGATGTGTAGACTCCCCCTCATCTATAAAAGGAGACCATTCTCCACTTAGGAAGGGATCCATCCATGGGCTGGGCTTTGTCTTTAGTCATGGGCTTCTCCCTTCTTCCCTTTATATTTGGGTTCAACCCCATGTACAAATGTAAACACATACATTATTATAGTGAGAATATACTTCTCCGTGGACGTAGCCCATTCATTAAGGGTGAACCACGTATATCTTGTCTTCTGTATATTTATCGCTTGCCCAAATCCTCACACACTTGGTGAAGGTCCTCACCTTCACCCATCATCCATCACACATCATCACTAAGTTGGGCTCCAAAGTGCCGAACCATTTTTGAGCATTAACAAAATAAGTTTAATTTGATTTCAAAACCCAAATTTCAATCTAATAAAACCCTGCAGATACTATGTTACAGGGGTTTATGCTACCATTACTACGTTTACATCATTTTTAGTCATCTTAGCTCCAGCTTCCTCAGCAATCTTGGTCTTTTTTGCGCTTTTTGATGTGGTTAGCTTTCTCTCTCACACAAACTCCTTTTGCATAATTTTCTAATATAAAAATAGATATGTTGGGAGACTATGAATTTGAATCAAAAATTCAATCAATGGTCAACTTAACCGATTCAGATTGACAGTTTAACAATGCAACATTTCCGTATACGTTGTGTGTGACAGTTGATATTAGGGATCATAGCCTCAGCGATATATTGCGAAGGAGCAACGATGACTTTAGCTGGTCGGATTTCTGCTATGCTTACAGCAGCTTCTGTCTACATCTTGGAGTCTCCTTCGGGGTCTCCATATTTGCCTCCATTTTGCTCATCTTGCTTCTCTGGACCTCCATCATTACCCTTTGAGGATCTCCAAACAGACCTATTCTCGTAATGCTAGTGCTAGTGCTGGCCCACCTCCAGAGTCACCAGCTGCACCACATACATATAACTAGAATCCTTTTGCTGTAAATATATGTGGGCTGTGTGTTGGGAATTTGACGTCTACATGTAAATTTGTTTGCCCACTTGAGGTATGGTAATCTCATATTCTAATATAAGTGTGAGTTATTTGTGATAAAAATATATTTGGTATTTTGGAATTCACGAAGCTTTATATCGTTTTTCTTTTAAAATTTTAAAAAAATTGTTCGTGAGATTTGAACTCAGAATCTTTTATGATAAAAATGGACTATAATTTCTGCGATACCAACCGTCGTCATCGATCGGCAAATTCACAAGGTATCATCTAGGTTGAGTTGAACAAGGCCCCTATAGATATTTAGTGATAGCAGAGGTGACCCAAGTGATGGTTACGTAAGTCATAATAATATATAGGCACCCCATTTGGGTCCAACTAATGGGATAAGCACTATATGTTTATATTTCACAATGACGTGTACGTCCAGTAGATGAAAATTAATTTTATATAATCATTTCATTATCCTCTACTGTAGTGAAATCTCTTGAAAGTTCTGTTGACAACAAAGTCTGCACTGCAATGCAAAAGAAAAGATTGAACCGAAGTAGCTAAAGCTTAATTTCTTGCAGGCTACTCATTTGAATTTGAATGGTAGGTGATAAAATGCAAAAGAAAGTTGGCCACTTTCGTGACAGATATGCATTGCACACATAATATTATTTTTTTCTCCAATCATTTGCGTTTGATAAAAGATCCTAAAGAAAAAGAAAAAGACACTTGCACTTTCTTTTGTTTTAAATGAGCCCATTGTATTATTGTATACTGCTTGATTGATTAGAAAGGGGAAAAGAAACAAAAGAAGAATTTGCTTTCATGCATATATAGTCATCTGCTACAATCTAGGTGAGGAAAAAAAGGGAAAAAACTTCCCTGTTGCCGTTATAAGTAGGAACTTCTATATTCATGTCAATGACAGTACGATATATGTGTGTTGAAGTTTTTCTTTTTGTGTTTTTATGAATTACTTTTGTACATGTGTCAAACCGTGATTTGAAAGAAGAATGAGAATCTCCTATCAGGGAATGAGGCAATCAGTATTCGAATAACTAAAAAAAAATAGGAAAGAAGGAAATTAGTGATAAGGGTTCTAGAGATTGAACAGCCACACGCAAATTGTATGTTGATGTGACTTTTAACTACAAATTAAACGAGGGAATATATATTTAAAGTAATTTCAACCAAACTTTTGAATTCACAAAACAGCTTTTATTAAATTATCAGAATTACTGCTCTCTGTTTTATAATTGTCTAGAATTTGTACAAGGAAGCTATCAACTTTGTCTGGCTTATATTCTAATCTACTCATTTTTATTGGTGACATTTAGAAGAGAAAAAGAAAACCAGGAAGTCTATGGTGTATAAGATAATGATCAAAGGTTTCATACTCAACCAACTAAACACTTTTCAAATAAATTCACTTGCGTGCAGGAAACTCCAACTAAATTTGTATTTAGACGATTTAGTGTTCACCAAACATAATATATATAACATACTCATTGTGCACCTTTCCCTCCACCATTTACTACTACAGCTACACTTAAGACTTCTGCTTCGCTTAACCAAACTTAACTGAGCCCATACCAGCTTCCATGGGATCTACAGATAAGCCGGCTGACCTGGAAACCGCCAAGGAAGTCCCGCCACCACCAAAAGGGGCGGCCTACGGGTCTACGCCTCCTCCCCCTAAACACGATTACTTCTTTGTAGTTGATGTGGTTCTCAGGTTCCTAGTGTTTGCAGCATCACTTACAAGTGTGTTGGTCATTGTCATTAGCAAGCAAACAGTTCATCTAGGTCCTAGAATATCGGTGGCCAAGTTTAATCACTCTCCGGCCTTCATGTGAGTAATTTACATGCACCCAAAATGCTTTTTCAAGCTTTTGCTAGCATAGCATATATTTAGATGCATGGTTACAGCTTTCTCAACACAAACATGCACATATTATGTTTGATTGTTCATCTTGCAGACAGAACACTCTTGGTGCCTCTAATTAGTTCTGTTTTCAAAAGCTCAACAATTATTTATCTCCATGAGAATCCTAAATGAAATTTCTTGATGGACAAGGAATAACCAAAATTCTCTTCATGTTATTCTTCTTTCCAAAAAATTTAATATAAAAAAAAAAAAATTACACTCTAAACTCTTAGACATGTTCTAGTCGGCATGGGACTTTCTATTTTCTCTACAATTCTTAAGAGTCTTACCCTTTATGCTTGAAATCAGCTTTTCATCTATCTACTTGTATCAATCATTTTAGGTGAGATTGCTTGTATAGGAAGTACTTCTGCTCATAAGTACTTTTATTAGAATTAAAACGTCAATTTTTTTTTATGCTTTCTGAAAAAGCATAGTGCTTCTTCTGAAAACACTTATAACCCACAAGCACTTTAAAATTATTATAATATATGTACAGAACAAATGATCAAATAAGTAAATTCAGTTTTATTTTTCTTCTTGTGTTGTGTTTTTTCCCCTAGCTATATAGGAACATGTATATGCGTATAGACTAGGATGCTTTCCTACCAAAAAATTAGGTAAATCTCCAACCACCAGCCACCTGTTACAGTTGAATCAGAAAGATTACCTGCTGAAGATTAAGCAATGTTTTAGTTTTTAAGCACTCTAATCTTTGCTTTTCCTTCCTTTAACATGGAATCTATCTATCTAATCTTCTCTTTTGGGAGTAGTGGGATTCTCTTTTTATAAAAATGGAGATGGCATCAAGCTTAGAAACCTATGCATGTCATCCACTCACCCACAAGAGGATTTTCTAATAATCTTAGTAATAGGATGGGCCCACAATTAAAGATATTCCTCTTACCAAATTGGGGCATCTAATTTCTTAAATTAGTGGTTTCCACAAGGAGAAAATATTGTATACGATTTGTATATCTCACCATAATTAAATATTTGACCAGAAATGAGGATTGAATTGTGAAAGAGAGGTTGTATATACAATATCTCCCACTAGAGAGATGTCTCTGATGGCTGATGACAAGGTGGCTTGCCCCTAGAAAACATGATATAAAGGAAAAGGACATGTTAAACAAACAAAAAAGTCCTAAACCACCACAATAGTTAATAATATGCAAGGGTAGGTTGCTCACAAATAGAATAAGGATATCAGATCACAACAGCTTTTATCTTGGTTTGATGTATCTTCTTGTTTCAGATACTTTGTGGCGGCACTATCAGTTGCAGGCCTCTACGCCATTCTTACTACGCTAGCATCCCTTTCAGTCATCTGGAAGCCAATCCTCTCAACAAAGTTCTTGCTTCATTTTGTATTTTTGGATGTGGTAAGTTCTAATCTGTTTTCTTATATGTACCAACAGCATAAACAATTCACATAGTATGCTGGCACTTACATTTCAAGCTCGTTTGTAGTGTAATCCAAGCGGCTAAAATTTGTTCCTTTCAGTCTTGTTATGGTAAAACACAAGATTGACAAACTATGCATGTGCAATGCTTATGATGCAGCTAGTATTGGGTCTGGTAGCCTCGGCCACTGGCACAGCCGGGGGTGTTGCATATATCGGATACAAGGGCAATGAACATACGCAGTGGCAGAAAGTGTGCTCTACTTTTGATAAGTTCTGTCAACACGTTGTAGGCGCTCTGGCTACCTCATTGTTTGCCTCAGTTTTGCTTGTCCTTCTGGTCTGGCTCTCCACTTTCACTCTCCACCGAAAAATTCCCAAATAGAGTTTGAGCAGATGGCCATACATTATATTAGAATCCTACCCACATCCCATCAGATATTTTGTGTGTGTATGTGTTGTGTGTTTCATATTGAATCTTAGTGTTTGTGGATTTGTGTATATTTATAGGTTCGTTTCTTGTGTAAATGTTTTCTATTTGTACGGTATATCTATCTTGTCTCTGATGTGTCTTGTATGATATGTAAGCCTCATGGATGAATCTTAGTGTGTGGATTTCTGTACATTTGCAGGTTGTTTTGAATTTTAACTGTCATCTACTTGTAGTTTTGTACGGTATTGATTTGTCTTGAATCATTTGTAAGTCAGGACTCATGTCCTGGTCATGGGTTTTCTAAGTGCAATTGAATGAGAATTAGTTGCTGTTGCAATTGCAAATCTGTTTCCTCCTGTGTTTTGGTTCATATGTTAACCTACCTCACAAAATTACAAAGAAATTACTATGTGATTTCCATCTTCTTTAATGTGGAAAGAAAGCCAATACAAGGAAAAGCAAAAAAATATGAACTGCATTTGACATGGCATATCAGGAAGGAAACCCACATGACCAAGACCAACTAAAGTTCAGTTGCAAAATGAAAAGTACATGAATGTAGACTGCCTATGTAGAAGTATATGAGCTTTACTTGAAGTTTCAGCTCATTCTTTTTCATAGCTTGCCTAGAAAGAAGATTAAGTACACCACATCGATACGCATTTTGCACCATAGGAACAAAATAAATGAAAAGTATATCTAGTACCCAACCTGACTAATTACAGGTTGCAACTTGCAAGACATTAAAATCTAACAAGTGATTACATTATGGGCTTAAATAAACAATTTGATGATATGAATTATGATGATGTAATTGAAGAATCAGTAAAGCATCTTACAGCAATGATCATAATCACTGGCTTGTCACTCATACAGAATACAGTTGGTGTACTGATAAGAAACTGCATACCTTAAAGCAGACTATAGTACAAAACTGGTTGAACCAATTGAGGAAGTGAATGTACAAACTTGTTACCATAGCCCAACTTCTTAGAAAATTGTCTGTTCCCCTAATTCCTGTCCAGCCATTCCCTCCCTCAGCACAGTCTCAAAGAATTCTTCCAATGTGTCTTTACCATAGCTTGGTGTTTTCTCAGCATTATATTCTCCAGTCTCAGGATCCAAAACCAACATACTCTCAGCTGCATAATACCTCCCAATCTTCCCAAATTCAGCAGTATCTTCCATTGAAGGAAAGATCTTTACGAGGAAATCGAGAACCCCGATAGCGAAGTCCATTATTTCGATGGGCACTTTCAAGAACTTGGGTTCCCTCCCCACAAGTCTAAACAGCAACTCCCCCTGCTCCAATGGTGTCAAGGCCTTCCCGGGTCCGCCAATAGGCAAAACCTGGTTAATTTTGTTTTCACTCAACGCACAATCCGAAATAAACGAAGCCAAATCCGCCTCACTAATTGGCTTGCAAGCACACAACTTTCCATCCCCAAACATCACATAAGGCTTTCCATCTTTCACCAACTCAACCTGGCCACCCAAGCTCTTAAAGAATGCAGTTGGCCTCACAATACTGTAAGTGAACCCATTGTCCTCTTCAGCTTCTCTGATCAACTCGGACTCGAATTTCAGCTTTGCACGCTGGAACTCAAGAAGGGGCTTCTGCACACAAATTGCAGAAAGCAATACAAAATGTGAAGCCCCACGTCTCCTACCGGCAACAAGACTATTCTTTGTTGCCTCATAGTCTATCTTCCAAGAGTCCTTTACACCACCAGAACGGCTAGCAAGGCATGAAACAACAACATCAATTGAAACCCCAAAGTTTTCCAAAGATTTCTCCAAAGTATCCAAATGGGTAACATCTGAAAAGCACACATTGGCTCCTTTCAACTGATTCAAAGTCTCATCCTTGCTAACCTTACCTCTAATTCCACTCTTCTCCCTAGCAACGGCTATAACATTGAACTCTCTATTAACTAACTCCTTAACCACAAATTTTCCAATGTACCCAGTTGCACCCACCACCAAAATGTTGATATCTTTTGGGTTTTTGCCTCTGAATGAAGGTGGAGAGGCGGTTTCAGCAGTTGGCGTCGCTGAAGCTGAAATGGGTTTTGTTCTTTCTTTGCTAAACTTGAAAATTTCAGATAAGTTTAAAGAAGAAGATGGGGAACCATAAGGAACAGAGCTTACCTTAGCTTGGTTGGTGAACTGGGAAGAGAAACGTGTTAAGAAGCTTTGGTTCTTTGCTGAATGAAGACTGAATACAATGGAGGAGAAGCACAGTGACATTTTTTTTCCCCTTCGCTTGTTCAATTTCAGGAAGCTTGTGGTTTCAGTTCAGTGGAATTCATGGTCGTTTTGGAGCTGATACTCTATCTGAGAGTAGGATCCAAATGATAGGTGGATATAAATGATGACGTGTAAATCTACAGTTTCTATTTCTAAAAAAACAAAAATTAATTGAAATTATTTCCCAAAACTTAAAACTCATAAACATAAAATATAGCAAGAGGGTGTTAGTTGGATTCGTCCAGACTTTTGGTGTATCCGTGTGTATGAGTTTTCCTCTCTTTTTCCTAATTTTGGCACAAAAATAAAAAATATAAAATAAATAAAAAATAAAATAAATAGTAATTCACATCTCATGAACAATAGTTGTTAAATAAAATAAAAATTCGAAATTAAGTTAGCATAAATCCAAATAAAAAAGCCGAAATATTTTGATCTACAAAACTATACAAGGGAGAGAGCATAGATGTAAGAGTGTGTCATTTTAAGCTCATTCTATTCATCTTTTTGTGTTAATAATTTTATACATAAATATACACATCAAGATGCTAATTTCTGGGTTTGGACTATAAGATTACCATTTTTCAGCTGGTAAGACATGCTAATCAATGTGTTTTTTTTTTTGGTCGAACATGCTAATCAATGTTGGTAGAATTAATTAAGTTGGAGATGTAGAAGTTTTGACCATTACTCCAAGCCTCTTTTTATGCAGAAGTGCAAGCCAACCAAGTTATGCAGCTGATTGAGGCTCTTTCTCTGGTTTGGGAGGTATATATCTACATCCTTATGACCAATTCCTAGGGTGTGCATACTAAAAGAGCAATATTTTCCAAATTTCTCTTTCAAAACTCAGTTGGGTCATCACCAAGGAGAAGGTAAAATTGGGTACGATATATACCAACTCAATCCATATGGAATTCTGAGCATTCACACACACATACCTTTTTTTTGGATTCACACACACGTAGGCAAAGTTAAGGAAGCAGAGTTTTGGAAGTCAACTAGAACTTTCAAGACTAACACTTTTTGAGGACTAAGTCTTCTTGTTAGTCAACCAAGGAAGTTTCTCTGGCCAAAGAAAATCCAAGGAAATTGCATACTTGGGACAATTTCTTCTTGGCCAAACTTCTTACCACAAAAAAAAAAATAAATAAATAAAAATAATAATAAATCCCAATCATTTCTCTGGGGGAAGAAGAAAAAACAAAAGGCCAAGCCACCAAAAGAAAAATCCCTTAGCTAAATATTGTGATTTGTGAAGCTGGATCATAAGGAAATGAACTTGGAAGAATGCACATGAAAGCAGAAACAAGTACCATAAAATTAGAGAGAGCAAAACAATATCTAATTTATTATGAATTTATAAATTGCCCCCGAGTCTTATTACAACTGGAAAAGATCATGTTTCCAAGACCTTGTCACAAGCACATATTACATCTGATTTACATCAGATTGAACCAATATAACTATGAAACCAACCATGATTATTAGCAGCACCTCTATGCAGGAAAAAGGAGAAAAATTACTGAGAGGTCAAGACTCAACAGCAGCGATACACGGCAACAACCCGGCCACGCCGCGGTGGTGGAGAGAAAACTGTCATAATGAGAAGAGCTACGACAATCACCACCAGAACTGTTGCGAGACTAAAACCACCATCATCATCTTCAGAGCAGCAATACTTTCCCATATGCAATATATATATATATGTCACCTCTACAAACCACAAGCTTGAAGCTCTAAACTATGAGGCAAAAGTTGCAAAAACTTGAAGCTCTACACTTCCAAGGGAAAGTTGCAAAAGCTAGAAAGCTTTTTGCAAAGGGAGTATGAGAGGGAGTGAATTTGAGGGGTTGGAAATTATTGGTTCCCCAACTTCTAGTTATAGACTAAATTAAGTCAGGTTGACTTGAATTCTTTATTATTTTGAACTCTAATTTGGACCTGCCTCGAAATTACACTTTGTTTAATTATTGCATCATCTCCTACCCTACGTTTCTAGATTAGCATGACCAGTGCAGGAAAATTCCTCTCTCTTACGGTCTTACCCACCTAATAAGTCAAGATCTGAACATTATAAAACAAATTATGCTCTATCATGTTTGTTTCTGTTCCAATTAGATACAATATATTTTACCAAATAATGTTGGCATTTTGCCAAATTCTAAACGCTAATCAATGTGAAAGAGTTTTTTTTTTTAAAGGACTTTTTTTATTAAGAAGGGCAATAATATATAAAATTAACACACATTACACGAATTCTAAGACTCGAATCTAAAATATTGCCTAAAGAGCAATTGCTCAAAATTACTGTCGTTTACTAATGAGAAAGACTTTTAGTTGTTGTAAGTAAATAGAGTTGAAAGTTGGATAAAGTATGAAAAAATAAAGTACCGTATCTGTTCACATCCAAAATTTTGCACGAGTTGGAATTTTTTCCGTCATGTTTATATTTTTTAATTTTTAATTAAGGCTTAAATGTTGAAATGGTCCTGTGTTTTACCTTATCGGCCAATTTAGTCCTTGTGTTATTAATTTGGCCAATTTAGTCCCTGTGTTTGTATCTATTAACAAATTTGATCCATTCCGTCAAAATTATGTTCAAACCTAACAAAAGAACATTTAAAATTTTGTAATTAATTGTAAAGATTTAAACTCAAATAATAATAATGCTAAAATGATTAAAACTCACACAACCTCAACCTCCAATGGTCTCGATTCCTGTAGGAAAAAAAAAAAGGATTCTTGGTAGAATTGATGCCTACTCTTTTCTTGCTGCAAATTTTCTTCTATCTTCTGTTTAAGATTTTCTCATACTCTACCCTTCATCTCTCTCTCCTCTCCGATCCATTGGTCTGAATGTCGTCGACTTTTGCCACAGCCAGGATGATCAATTGGCGGTAGAGCCGTCAAGCTTACGGTGACTGGCTATGATGATCTTCATGATTTGTCAGAGAGAGAGAGAGAGAGAGAGAGAGAGAGAGAGTTGTTGTAGTTTAGGTGGGGTTGGAATGGTGGCTATGGTTTTGGGGTTGGAGTGGTGGTGGTGATGGTGGCTGGGTTTGGGAGGTGGTTGAGGTGTGTGCGCGAATTGGAGAAGGTGAAATTTAAAAGAAATATATTCCATTTTCAGTTTGAATTTAAAATTTTATCATCAATTACAGTTTTTTTTTAATTAATTTTATATTTTTAAAGGAATGGACCACATTGACTAACATATACAAACACAAGGACCAAATTGGCCAAATTGATAACACGGGGTCTAAATTGGCCCATGAGATAAAACACAGGGACCATTTTAACATTTAAGCCTTTAATTAAAGATAATGGGAAACAGGAAAGAGTCGGGAGAGAATTTTCCCAAACGAGGAACAGATGGAATTAAAAACTCAGAAGTAAAGGTCATTGTGAATTGTTTTCACTATTTATTCATTTTGTGTATTTTCCCCTTCATCTGTCTCTCTTCTCGGTATGTTAAAACAAAATTCTTTTGAGAAAAAAACAGGCAAATGGTGAAATTGGTGAAAAGTTTAATTATCACAGGGGACAAGCATTTAAACCAAATAGCAAAACATTAAAAAGAGTGTCGACCGTAAAGACGGGATCGTGTCTGAATACTGAATCAAAGAAGAGAAGCAGAAAACTTGCTTGTCATGCAAAGTACTTGTAACATTAATTGCAATAATTAAACAATTATTTACGGTTTATTAACATAATCAACTTGCATTATCAATCTTTTACTCACTAAAAATCTGAGTCAAATCGCAATGGACCGTAAATCAATCAAGAAGAAACATAGTTTGTGGGTAGCAACATAAGCATACAGAATACATCTTATGTAGCAGAAAGACTTACGAAAATGTTCATACATTTGAGAGATTTATATGGTCAGGTCCTACATTGAATTTGGGACCAATTATATATATATCAGCTCCCTGTACAGAGACACATGAAGTCCAATGTTCGACATTGCCGCAGAGCTTCAATGGCCAGATAATTCTGACTGAGGAGGTTAAGAATTGTCAGTTCTCTACAGAAGCGAGCCCACTGCAGCTGGTATTTCCAAATGTAAGACCTTGAGCAGCTCCATGGCAAACATTACTTGGCTCAACTTAAACCAATACTTCCCACCACTAAATCCAATCCCAACAATGCAGATAGATGCTAGTCGTAATTCAAATACTCTCAAGGAATTGAGAGAAACTGGGGTATTTTGGTTCCCACCCTATTTCTTCACGAGTTTTTGAGTTGTTTAATCTCTTGCCCAAAGGATCAGTAGTTCCTGCATAAACAGCATCAAATAATCTGAGGTGAGTTTCGAAACCGGAATAATTTCCTAAATTTTCAACATTTCTTGAGTCTTCTCAAGAAGTACACTAAGGCATCATGCTAATGATAAAGTTAAATTCACCATGTATACAGTGTTTGGATTGAGGAAAACTGGAGAGAAGTTAAGCGGGATGGAGATAATTTTTTCAATTTTCCACGTTTCAATGATTTCAACAGAGAGAAACATTAGAAACAGTGAGAATGAACTTTGGGGCCTTATTTTCTCTTATAACTAATTTTTATTCTCTTCATTTTAACATTCCCAATTAAATTATGTTTACATTTCTTTCTAAGATATCCAAACAAGAATAAGGGAAATTCAAAATGTTCTCTGCTCTCTTCTTTTTCCGTTCATCTCTTATCTCTTCTCTACTCTCCTTTCCTAACTCAAATTGCTTAACACACTGAAAAGAAAATCGATCCCCCCTTTAATATAAATATGGAATACTAGCAAGAAGCTTACCTGTAAAAGCCTCAAACACTCCTGAAAATTTCCCACTTTTAGTAACCAAGTCCATTACTTCTTGCCTGTAAAGATATTAGCAGGGCCAAAGACGCTCATGTCACTAGTTCACTTGTATGATTAAGGATCAAAAAGTAAACAACAAAATGATAATAAGAATCTGGGTATCTCTTTCCATCTAGCAGTGTGTGTGTGCGCGCAAGTGCACGTTGCATGCACATGTATGACAAGATGAGCTGACATCAGGTTACCTTGCCAGTTTTAGGCTGATCCAACCATTGGCTTTAGCATTTAATCAAACACATAATGTAAAACAACTTCAAATAGATTCAATATAAGACAAAAACGCAATGCAAAAAGGGTTCAATTTATACACAAAAAATACTAATTTTAATACAATATTGATGGAATGGTTAAGAGGCATTTGATTCACTTGAAATTTGATATTAAGCATGAGTAGCATTAAATCCAACTGTCAAATCAACAAAGTGAATAAAACTTTTTGAAAAACACGACGGTACGATGAGTGGAAGATGGGTTGAGGCCGGGTTTCCCCAACCCTTTTAAAAACTTTGGGAGCATCGTTTGAAATTAAACCGACATGAATCAATCGTATCACTACACACACACACACACACACACAAAACATGCAACTGCTGCCCTGTTGACCATACAATAAAGTCAACACAACTCAACAATGTTGAAGGCCGTCATGCATCTTTAAGATTAGGACCTGGACAATGGATGATTGTCACAACCCAAGAGGATCCTGTTACGTAATCTCTTCTTCAAGATTGCAACAGAGAGGGAAGCCGCATCCTGACAATGCAATGAAACAAGAAATATGTTGCTGAGAATGACAATACAGAAACAAATATTTAAAAGCATTATACTCAAACTGAAAAGAAAAACAGATTCTAAATATAATGAAAGAAAGGAATGGATATTAGTAGAACTATATTGAATAAGTTATCATAGACACGAGTACAGTAGGATGATTCAGTCACCTCATAATGTATAAGATTTAGGACGTGATCTGGACGAGTTTCTACGATCCCCTTGTGTAACCAATAAACATGTGCACCTCTATCTGATTTGTAGGCATAGTTAAGGTCACTTTCAAATATGAAAAATACTAAGATGCACCCAAACCTGTGAAAGCTTTCCTCTACTGCACAAATAATCTTTCAGAGTTCGACTTTCATAAAGGATATGTAAAGCCCCGCCAATCTAAGAACAACACCCCCAAACTCCAGCACTACTTTTTCTGCTTTAAGAAGGACATCAGTCCTGGGGCTCCTCCCTATTGGCACTGCTGGGGTGTCCTGCAAAGAAGAATATGAACACTATGACAAACAAAACTGATGCAGGAAGCGTAGGACCTAAATTTATTAGTTTCCTGATATATTTGTTAGTTTCCTAGATTCTCTAGTTTTCCAAATTCTAGTAGGATTTCTACTTTTCCAGATTTCTAGTTTTAAGTTTCCTATTTTATTTGGGTTAGAGATCTGTTTAAGCAAGGGATTTTTATCCTATTATGTCTAGGTTTTAGTTTCCTATAAATAACCCCATGTAGTTCTTTAAAATTCATATTCGGATATTGAGTAAACCTTCTCTTAAAACCTTGTGATTTCTGTCCTTCCTTCTCGGTTCTCTGATTTCGGTCCTTTCTTTCGTCCCTTCGATCTATATTTTCGTCAACTCGACCTCCGATATTCTTTTTGTTCTACTGTTCTGCCCTTTCTTTCGTCTTTTCAATCTATATTTTCGTCTCCCCGATCTCTTATATTCTTCTATGTTCTATTGTTTGAGTGCTTAATCTAATACCTATGGGCTGTACTACTGGAGTGTCCTGCAAAGAAGAATACGAACACTATGACAAACAAAACACTCTATACGTCCAACACATTTACAAAAGCCAACAAGTTTACGGAAGGAAAGAGGCAGAGGATTATTCAGAACATCATCAATAAAGCATCTTGGCAGCAACAGCATTAATTCAAAAGACAAAACCCACATAATACATGGACACGAAAACATGTGTGAGTCAATATAAGAATAAAAAAAAAGTAAAGAGTTGGTACCACTAGCAGAAATAAGTGTCTACCTCATCACATGGACCATTGTCGTTGCAATCATATGGTGCAGAGCTTGAAGTAAATAAAAAAGAACCTTCACCATTCCAGTTCAATGCAGCCAGTCTGCTTATTCAAAAAAGCTCAAACCATAAATCTTCTACAGTTAAATTAAATAAGTGATTGCCAAAATTACAAATTGATTCTACCACAACATAGATAGTACTTAATAAAAATCAACAAACATGAAACACTCACTATCCAATTATCACTTTCAAGCATGTATTCAATTTCCATGCACTCACCTAACATCACCAGGATAATCCGAGGTTCTTGATGGTGGAGCACAAAAGATTACATAAGGAAACTTGTGGGTGGTTTTGGTCCCCTTCAAACATGGATTAATACCCACCTTACTCAACTCCTCATGGTGATCAACTGTCATTGTTTGCCCATGTATTTCACACCCAGGATGCTCCTACAAACATTAATTATTTTAACCACTAATTACTAAACTAAACACAATCTTAAGACTGCATCCCTGAAATAATCACATAGAGACCAAGATACGAAAAATACCTCCCGCCATTTTTGTGCCACTAAGCGCCCGAGAACTCCTGGCCCCACAATCAGCAGGTCATTGGCTCCCACCCTCCCAGAAGAGGCTACCTCCTTTTCTTCATCTGGTGCACCTTCACCCACCAACCCATCAACAAATTTCCAAAAATTAAACAAACCCAAATAAAAAAATACAAAATTTAAAAGAATTTGAGTGAGAAATAGGAAAAATAGAGTGAGATTAGACCAATGGTGGATGATGATGATGATGCAGAGACTTGGAAGGGGGTTGTCGCCATGGGTGTATTGAAGTTGGTTCTCAAATGGGCAAACTTGAGAGAGGGGCAATGAAGATTTGGGAAATGCCCAACGAGTCCTTGAGGTCTTATTGATGGCGTGGGGAGACCACTGAAACAACAAGCAATGGCTACCATTGTCTCGAGCTTGGAGACTGTCGCAGAGGATTTGATAAGGCAGATGAGTTGCCGTGCTGGTTATGGAGAGTTTCTCACACGCCAATCAGGAGTTTACACGTCGTGAAGCAGGGGATGATCATGGCCGTTGTTTGGAAAGATTTTGCATCCAACGGTCAAAGAGGAAACGTTCCATACCGTTGTGATTTTCGGTGGGTGGGATGGGTAGGATGGGTTAACCAGTTGCCCGGATCCGGATTAAAAAAACAAGCTGCTTCATCCAATTCAAAACGACGTCGTTCCGTAAGGTTGAATTGAACAAACGTGGGTTTGTATTCATTGGTTTCATTGGCAACGTGGCACTTGTTCATCGTTAGCGACGGTTGTAACAAAGCACAGTGAAGATCAAGCCCAAGTAAGATGGAGTGCAAATTAAAACATAAACTTGCTTAGCTTCTAATAAAATCAAGGGTAATTTTCACTTTATTACGGTAAAGTTTATCGACGTTTAGAGTTTGATACATCAAATTTTTTTTTATCTCAATCGCATACATAAAGTTCATTTTCTTATCACTTTCATATGCAAATCTGCCATGTAAACTCACTCATATGATGTCACGTGGTCCATATAAATATTATTTATTTAATTAATTATTTTAAAAAACTTTAAAATAAAAATCTCTCTCTCTCTCTCTCTCAACTCATCCCCCCCTCCTCCTCCCACCCCCTTAGAAGCCCAACCCAACCCACAATCCACCCTTACCCCCCAAACCTGCAGAACCCAGAACCCACCCGCAATCCCAGCCCCCAACAGGGCCGGTCCTGAGTTTTAAAAGGCTCATGGCGAAAATCTAAAGTGTGCCCTACACACATTAATCACAGTATACTTCTTGTTTTATCAACTAGGCATTGGTCTTATCAAAAAAAAAAAAAAAAAAATTAATCATTGGTTTTTTTGAGAAAGTATTTATTCCAAAATATTTTTAGACTTTGAGCAATGTCTTCCATATTACTAAATAATGAAAAACAAATGTACAGCTATAGATACCATATCAGTGAGTCAAAGAATTTCAAGAATGCAAGTCAAGTCAATGTCAAAGAATTTCTTTTAAAACTCTCATCATGGATCCTTTGTTCCAAAATTTCATATTCATCTCAATATCTTATTCCTAAATTATGAAAAACAATGTCTATTTAATTTTGATTCATCTTACAAGAAAAATAGAAAATCACTCAGGTTATTTTCGCAGAGGAACAATTCTAAGAGGAAAGCAAGGTTTCTATTTGAAAAGAAAACCCCAAGAATAGTACATATATTAGTGATTCAAAGAATTTGAATGAATCAATCCAAGAAAACCCCATGATTTAAATGACTTAGAAGAGGAATCGAAAGAGAAAAAAAAAGCAAATCACACATGGTTATTTTTTGCAAAGGAGGAAACCGAAGAGTAAAATATAAATGAACTTATCATCATCGGCATCAGGGAGAAATTCGATAAGAGTTCTTGTCGCTGATAGATTGGGAGGAGATAGGATAGGAGGAGGTCTAAGAAACGATGTGAAAAATCTACAAAGAAATTAACAACAACAAAAAAAATCATATTTTCCTTTTCACTTGATATCAAATCATGAAAATTTATCTTTAATTGAATTCTACAAGGACCAATTTCACACCGAACAAAAGCCCACACTTTGAATTTGAAATCTCCCCAATCTACCAATAGAAAATTTAATTTAGGGATTCATCACTCTGGAACTAGTAGAAGAGGCTTAGATGAGATGAGATGAAGAAGAAGAAGAAGAAGAAGAAAAATTTAGAATAGATAACGTTAACCTAGAAAAGTAGAACGGGTAGAACAAAAGGGTTGAGGAGAGGAAGAGATCGTCGTTATGAATGCCATTTTTTGTTTTTCTCTCAAAAATATTAAATCAGTTTCTAATAATATAATATAACATTTATTTTTTTTAATTTGGGGCCCCCCTGAATAATGGGCCCAAGGCAATCGCATTGACTGCCCCTGGTCAAGGCCGGGCCTAGCCCCTAGATGCAAAGTGTTCGAAATTTATTTTCTTTTTCAATTTTTGAATTTGTACACACACACACAGAGAGAGAGAGAGAGAGAGAGAGAGAGAGAGAGAGAGAGAGAGAGAGAGAGAGAGAGAGAGAGAATGGATCTAGATAGGTCTCGGGTAGGGCTGGGGGTGGATCTCTGGTGGGGATTAAGGCAGTTGTATGGTGGTGTTGGGCTTGGAGGTGTTGTAGGTAGAGAGAAAAACATAGGGTGAGAGAGAGGAAGAGAGGGAGGGAGCTGGTCGGGGAAGGAGGGATTGGGGGTTGGCTCGAGGAAGTGGGGGTCTGTGAGGTTAAGTTGGTGAGGTGGGGTGGATCAAATGGGTCTGTGAACCCTTTAGGGTTGGTTGGGGGTTCTGGGTAGAGATGGGGGCAGGGGGGAAGGAGGAGAGAGAGCAAGGAGAGAGGGAGAGAAAGGGATGTGAGAGAGAGAGAGAGAGAGATTTTAAAATTAATTAATTAATTAATGTTTATTTAATTATTTCATAATATATGTGGAACATGTGGAATCATATGAGTGAGTCTACGTGGCACTTTTGTTGCCACGTTAGCAATTAACAAACTTGTTAACATAAAGATTGAGACGAAAAAAATTTGATGTATCAAACTCTAAAAGTCGATAAACTTTATCGTAGTAAAGTGAAAATTACCCTAAAATCAAATATGAGACAAATGTGTGCTCAATCTAAGCTTAATTTTGAATTTTGGGCTAAACTTGAAATAATAAAGATTACAATGGGGTAGTTACACAAAAAATTAGCACAATAAATCATATCAGAGAAATTTAGGCATAGTTCTTTTTCGATGAAGTCCAAAAAAATATAGTGAGTCTAACAAAATCAACAAAAAAAGGCAAAAAGCCAACCATACATAAAGTCTGATCCAAGCATAAGCCCGCTTCAGACATGTAACATCCCACATCGATCAACGAAGAGGGGGTGATGTGTCTTATATGTACATGCTCATCTCCATCTAGCACGAGGCCTTTTAGGAGCTCACTGGCTTTGGATTCTATGGGAACTCTGAATTTAAGCGAGTTTGGGCTAGAGCAATCTCAAGATAGGTGACCCACTTGGAAGTTGCTCGTGAGTTCCCAAAAACAAAACTATGAAGGCGGGGCCCAATGCGGACAATATCGTGCTACAACGGAGCCAATTCTGTTTGCTTCAATGTCATTTAGAGAGCAGTAAAGTGGCCAAAGCTTAGCCGTAAGGGTGTATCCTTTTACAATCCAGGGGCTATCATCTAGAAGCTGGTTGGCAACATCTTCCTGACGCACTGTGATGGCATAAACATTGGGTTTGGCTATTGAGACCTTCACTTATCCCATATTATTCTAAGCTACTTTGAGAATCTCCTTGACCACAGATTGAGGTAGCTCCTGGTCTGCAATGAGCAGGCCCATTAGTGTGATCTTATTTTCATGTCTTTCCTCCAAGTTGAGGCTGTTTTCAAAACATATAGACATCGCATCAATCTCGTCTTCCCCCACCTCCATTTTAGACAGCAGTTTAATGACTACTCTGAAGCACTCCACTTCACAAGAATAAAACACAGAGGTTCACAAGATGTGCTAGTTTGAGCACACAACAAGCCAGAGTCGAGCCACTAATGGATCCTTTTAAAACACAATAAGTTCAAAATACCTTGAATATCTTACAATATCAGTTGGGAAACCTTATTAACCTTACATTTATACGGTGAAGTATACTTGTTCACCCGTTTTCGTGTTTACTCCTGAGGTGGAAGGGCGAAGTTCCCCACTGGCTTGGAGACCATTTGTTGGTCGACAAGTCAGCTTTCTTTAGTGTGTGAGCGTGCCACTGCTAGCAATGTAAATTCTAGCAGACTTCTTTTAGAGTGGATAACTTGCGCCCCAAGTTACTAACTTCTAAAACAGATTATTGTGAATTTGGGTGAGGAATATCTCCCAAGTAAGTTCTTTTCTTGCCTCAGACTGGTGAGGACTTTCATAATTTATCTCAATATCAAACGGCTGTTCTGGCCAGAAAAATTTGATAGAAGTTGGGCTTTTTTAGGTAGAACTGCCTTTTACAAAACAATAAATATGCATATCGACGCTAGGAATGTTAAAAGACGGCCGGAACTCCGTTTCTGCTTGGATGGAAGGCTCTGGCTTGGGCTGGACTGGACACACCTGGGTCGGTCCGTACTGCTTCGTGACTTCAAATGCTAGGTTGAGCTATAAATCGATACCAAAGTTCGATTTTGGCAGAGCTTTATGTTTACTTTACGCTTCGTGAAGCCTTTTAGTGGGCAGAACTGCAGCTTCTTCAGTTTGAAGAGGCAGAAATGGCTGTTCTCGAGGGCTTGGTGGGCTAGGGATTGCACTACGAGCGTTGTTATGCTTGAGCAGGACTTTTCATAAGTTCGCTGAGGTCTCCACGTTTGTGAAGATTCAAATTCTGCTTGCCTTGGCTTTTGCTGAACCAAATTTGTAACGAGAGAGATCTCGTTTTTAGAAGACTTATTTTCTAAGTCTGAACTTTGGAATTCTGATCTAAAGCTGGTTTCTCTTGGAATCCAAGTGAGCTTTTGGTTGTTTTCTTGTTGTTTTTTTTTTTTTTATTGATGAATTGAGTGTCCTTTCCTTCCTTGCCTACTTTTATTTTTATAAGAGACCCTCTTGGGGAGGTGGTTTCACATTTAAATAATGGGCGGTAAAAAGATCTCCTATAACGTAAAGTAAAAAAGGATTTTTATCAATCATGACAGATAGGCTCTTAGTAGTCACCTCCTAAAGCAGTCCCTTCCCTGGTTTCCTGGGTGGCAGCTTTCTATTTCAACCAACGCCACCGTCTGTGTGGGCTTTTTATGGCGGTTGGTTTTTCTTTTGTATTTTCTGAACAGTTCCCTGTTTCCCGTTTTAATTTAGAAAGCGTGACCCGTGAATTCCTTGGAAGATGGTGTATTGCTTTTTGGAGTAGAATCTCCGATCACAGATGGGTTTTGATCTTCTGCTGGCAGTGTTTCAGAGATGTCCCTCTCATATTTTAACTTAGTTGAAATTGCTGACTTTTCAAAGCTGAGGCAATCACGTGCGTGTGTTTTTAATTCCCTTGGGTTTGCAACCAGCAAAATTTATGGGCTGATCCTTGAAGCCCAAGTGATAGTTTCCACGTTGATCTTTCTTGGGCCCGGTTTTTTTGTTCTTGACATCCTGGCCTGAAGCCCAACCTGTCTGGATCCTAATTTTGTTACCCTCAAGTTTTTGGGCTGGGCAGGTAATTTCACCATGGGCCTGTCTTTTGAACTTTGGCATGCCAAATTTAGGCCCAAACAATACTGTCACTGATCAGGACAATACGAACACCCTGATTTAGTAATATCGGTATAAATCCCCAAGGTTTAAGAATTAAGGCCCCTTTTGGTTCACAGAACGGATTTGAGGGGAAATCACTTTCCATGTCATTTCCCAAAGGATGAGAAATGGAAGATTCATTTCCCACGTTTGGTAATGCCGGGAAAGTAACTAGGAAATACCACTTTATTTCATTTCTCATGTTTGTTTTGTGTAAGAATGGAAAACAAAGTTTGTATAATTTTCCAATTATACCCATATTAAATCAAATAAAATAACAATGCATTTAATGATATATTTTTAATTCTAAATTGTTAATGGGGACAAAATGGTCATGAAAAATGTTCATTTAATGTTGGCTCATTTTCCCAAACTTTCTCATGAGGAGGGAAAACAAAACCCAAGTTGAGAGGAGGACTTTACTTTCCCCCTTATTTTCCCATGTGTTAGGCAACAATTTTCCATGTCTGGACTTATCAAACGTGGAAAAACAATTGATTTCTCATCTCCAAACCTCTTTTCCCCTTAACCAAACAGGACTTAAGAGCCAAGAGGTTGAAGGTAGCTCCCCAAAAGAAGAATTTCTCACCCTCTATACATATTATAGATTGTGTGTGCATTTTCTTTCAAATGTTAGATGATGTTCCAAATAAGAATCTTAGTTTATTCCTACCAATTCAAACAAATGAATGTATATAGTTGGTGGTGAAAATTTCAAAAGGTGAATTTGAGGGAGTCTTTGGCGTAATGACTTTTTGTAAGGTTGTTTTTGTAATCCTCAATTCACAATTGATAAGATTAGTCTTGTTTTGAGGGAAAAATAATAAATAAATACAATAAACTCTTCATAATCTCATTATTTTATGTAGTTGAATAATTTACTCATGCTGATGTTTTGGCCTTGATGTTAATAACGTAATTAGCAGCTTTCTTTTGCAACAATTAATCTCGTGACTGTCCTACTCATCGTTTGCGTCTAACCTGCTTCAATTCTAACATCATTGAAAGGGATAATTTTATGGCTACGTATGGTCAAGATTTGCTAACTTAATACGTACCTTAACAAACCTTGTTTCCATGTCATTGTCTAATATTTTCCTCCTCCTTTGAAAATCCAATTCAATTGTCATCTCAATCGTATTAACCTCGTCATTAAGTTAATTATACAAGCCAACAAGATCTAATTCAATAAAAAAAGATCCTTAATTTGTAGACACGCAGTTTCAAGTTCGAATCTCTATGGTGGCTCCTTTATAGTGTGTGTGAGAAAACTCCCCTTCTCCAATATTGCTTATAATAAAAATAAAAATAAAAGAAAAAAAGTTTAATTACAAAATTGATTGCAAAGTACTTATATAAAACTGCCTTGTAGCAAATACTTGTTGCTTAATTATAATTAATGATGGATTAATAAATGTATAAAAGTATATCTCCAACACCAACAACAAATTCCTTTAGCTTTTAATACATGTCACTTAAAAAAAAAGTAAGATAAATTACCAAAAAATAAAAGAGAGTAAAATATTTATTTAAGAAATATAATAATCGTCCTATTTTCATATATTGTCACAGATATTGTAAATTGGCATCGGATTTCAAGTAGCTATCAAATTAAAAAGAGGGGGTCCAAATATCAAAATGTAGCGAACCCAACAATCCCACCTGGGTCCTAAAATCAATGACCTCAAACGTAAAGGACAACTTAAACAATTTACACAATATTAAGGAGTAGAGGACAACTTAAAAAGATCTTCTAGGATCAAGAAAACTTGCGACTCTTTTGGCCTATATTGAAAGAGAGGAGAGTGATATATCCTTCTCAAACAATTTCACTTTACACATATAACTCATCAAAAATACTAAAATAAAAGAAAGCAAGTATTTTTTCCTATTACTATTATACTTATTCGCATGTGGACTTGTGTTTTCAGCATTGTTGACGAGTCGTCAATGTGCTGTTAATAATATAAAACACACGGAATTTACGTGTTCACTTTTATGTCTAATTTGAACAAATCTAGAATATGATATATTTTTATGTTTTACTATTGTAATTTATACATTTCTTTATTAACAACAGGATTTTTATTTGAGTAAACTTAGAAGTTAAAATGATTATGCACTTTTACCTAATCAATCTCAAATACTCCAACAAATATGAGTATTTGTAGCTCCAAAGGTAATTACTTTATCTCTACTCCTATGAAGAGCATTTGAATACCCCCTCAATGGAATATTCGATAAGAGGGTAAAATCCTTGTGGAGTGGAACCCATTATACCTTCTCACCAAACAACAATCTTCAATTTAAAACATAATAACAAGATATTATATATATATATATATATTTTGGTTATGCAACCGATATTAAGGAAAGGGGAAAAGTTTGTGAAATAGTTTTAATACTTATGTTTATATCTAAAACGAGGTCCTGTTGAAGGTTAAGAAATGTTTATGGCTAGAATAACAAGTAATTTATATTTAAAAACTAATTAACAAAAACAAACGTTGTTTATACATAAGCAAAACATCCACCAAAAAACCAGTGAAGAATATAAATTTGGACATTTTCCTATTACCAAATACTAGTCAATGAAGAACGAGGTTATGGGTCTGCCCTGACATTGATGGTGAGAGTAACTAATTTTCCTCTAAATTTTCTTCCACCAAAATAAAAAGGAGAGAAATTGACCTGCCTGTCCCTGAATTGCTGTTACTCAATGAGACTTGAGATAGAGAGAGAAAGAGTCAAAAATACACAGAAAGAGGAAAGAGAAAAGAGGCCAAAAATGAAAGGGAAGATCCACATGAATCCTTTTACTCTTTTCTAACATTCTCTTTTACTAAATCTTTAAACTCCAACTAAAATTTTAAAAAATATTGAAAAGAAAAACTCTATTTAATTTAATCCCAAAAACCAAAAAGCAAAGCAAAAGTAACAAATAATGGTTGAACTATACGGATGTTACGTCTCCAATTCAAGACATTTTTCAGGGCAATTGCTTTAATTTCCTTTTTATTAGTGAACTTGTGTGCTGTACTAGTATAGCAAAGCTCATACATTTGTTTGACTGTGCCCACAAATTGTGGGCAGCTCAGCTTCCTCCTCCTCCTTCCAAATCATTGCTCTTCTTCACTTTTGTCTCAAAAAAGCCAAGCCCTCCTCTTCAATTACCACTCTCTTTAATCAAAACCCTTTCTTTCTTTCTTTTTTTCCTCCATAGCCCATTTCCTCTACCAAATCACTAGGGCTTTTGCTTTGCTCTGCTTGGTCTCCATAGCAGAAGAAGCAAAATGTGCAGGGACTGTGAAGAGAAATGAGTCAATGACTGAGAAGAGATGGGGTGCGTCTTCGGCAGGCAGGCTTCGGCGAAGCCAGTAGGGAAGAACGAGGGTGGAGAAATTAGGGTTTCCAAGAAAGCAGAGGCGAGCGGCGGCGAGGTCACTGAGGCTCGGAATGGTGTGAGTAATAGTAACGATAACAGTAACAATGGTCGCAAGGAGAATGAGGAGGAGAGGAGTTCGAGGCCCAAAGGCGAGAAGAGGCGATCGTCCAGGCCCAATCCTAGGCTCAGCAATCCCCCCAAGAACCTCCATGGCGAGCAGGTTGCCGCCGGTTGGCCTTCCTGGCTCTCCGCCGTCGCCGGCGAGGCTATCAATGGCTGGACGCCGCGCCGTGCCGATACCTTCGAGAAGCTTGATAAGGTGTGACGCTTGGTTGTTTTTTTTTCTCTGCATCCGATGATCTTTGTTTGTTTGCATCACATGTGAGCTTGTTTGGTGTTCGATGATTTTGGAGTCTTTTTAATGTTTGGTTGTTGAGAAAATGTAAGGAAACATAAAGGGATTAATGTGAAGCTAAGAGTAGGAAACAAAAGTTGAGTCTTTCTGTATCATGTTTGGTTTCTAATAATAGCGATCAACTCAAATTGGTAAGCTTCATTAATGAATGGATTAATTAAACTTTGATTTAATTACTTAGCTATTTACTTGCTGAAGTTCTTACCTTTTGGGTGAATGAATGGCTTAGTCAGTTGTGCTTGTGCATTTGTTGTCTTGATCAGATTGGGCAAGGGACGTATAGTAATGTGTACAAAGCTAGGGATGCTTTGACGGGGAAAATTGTTGCACTAAAGAAAGTTCGGTTTGATAATTTGGAGCCAGAAAGTGTAAAGTTCATGGCTAGAGAGATTCTCATTCTGCGCCGTTTGGATCATCCTAATGTTGTAAAGTTAGAAGGCTTAGTGACTTCGAGGATGTCGTGTAGTTTGTATCTTGTATTTGAATATATGGAGCATGATTTGGCAGGACTTGCTGCAAGCCCTGCAATCAAGTTCACAGAGCCTCAGGTATTGCACAATTCTCTTGCTTTAGTTTTATTTTGTTTAGTTGACATATAAGTGTACAAAAATTCCCCTTTTTCTTGGATAATGGGTCACTTCTCTCTTATCTGTTATTTGTGAATATGGCAGGTTAAATGTTATATGCACCAGCTATTATCAGGGCTTGAACATTGTCACAACCGCCATGTGCTTCATCGTGATATTAAAGGGTCCAATCTTCTTATTGATAATGGTGGAGTCCTAAAGATTGCAGATTTTGGATTGGCTTCCTTCTTTGATCCTAATCACAAGCAACCAATGACTAGTAGGGTGGTCACTCTTTGGTATCGGCCCCCAGAGCTTCTTCTTGGTGCCACTGATTATGGTGTAGGTGTGGACCTTTGGAGTGCTGGCTGCATTTTAGCTGAGCTGTTGGCTGGGAAACCAATCATGCCAGGTCGCACAGAGGTAAGTTCTAAATGCTTCTATTTATTCACTGAGTTCCTTCGCTGCACTGTGTTTAGTTTGTTTGGTTTGTCACTGGTGGATCCTGTGGTTGGGCTGTCTTTGATGCTTTGAGATTCATGGATTTAGTTACATTGTTGGTATTCTGGGTATGTTTGTGTATAGAAAACATGTTTCCAGTCCTCCTAACTAAGCTCTTACTTTAAATAGGTGGAACAGCTACACAAGATATTTAAGTTATGTGGCTCCCCTTCTGAAGAATATTGGAAAAAGTCAAAGTTGCCTCATGCAACCATTTTTAAGCCTCAACAATCATACAAACGATGCATTGCAGAGACATTTAAAGATTTTCCACCGTCATCGTTGCCACTAATTGAGACCCTCCTTGCAATTGACCCAGCTGAACGTCAGACTGCCACTGCAGCATTGAGGAATGAAGTGAGTTTTCATTTTTCACTATTAAATAGATCTTGTCAAATTTCCTTTCTTCTTTATTCTCTTGTACAGGATGTTGAATGCCGGTTCTTTTATATTTATTTTATTTTTATCTTCATGTAGTTTATCATCCTCACTCAGGAATAAGTTTTCTTCGTCTGATTTATAATCTATTGAATATTGTCATGTGATGGTTGTCTATCTTTTGCAGTTCTTCGTAACCAAACCTTATGCTTGTGAGCCTTCTAGCCTTCCAAAATATCCACCCAGCAAAGAGATGGATGCTAAGCTACGGGATGAAGAAGCTAGAAGGTTGATGATTGCAATTAATGAATTAATCTTAAAGTATTAATTATTACTGTTTATCTGACCAAATTTTCTGTAGTTAGATTAACAGCTCACATGAACACGAACCTTTAGAGTGTTATTTAGACACCCTCCTGAAGTTTTAAACCAACAAATCTTAATATGTAGAGAATTATCGACACTATTATTTTGATGAAGCATATGTATTTCCTTGACCTTTGACTTTCCATATATTTTCACATTTCTTTGTAAGGTTGTTGTTCTTCTATCAGTTTTAAATTCTCTCGGTCATTTCCATTTTCTTCTTCTGATTCACCTCCCTCTATAAAAATGGAAAAAGTGCTTGATATATGCAACCTGAAACGAGTTTCATGATTGTAGATTGAGAGCTGTTGGGAAAGCTAATGCAGATGGTGTGAGGAAATCTCGCCCACGTGATTGCAGGGGACTTCCTGCTCCAGAAGCGAACGCTGAGCTTCAAGCCAATCTTGATGTATGTCATATAAGCTGCTTCTTTATTCAACAATATTTTCTTTAGTAGGTTTTAAGAATTAACATAGGCAGTCCCATCCATTATTATAATTGAGTTTAGTTTGTGACAGTAACTGTTTTCAATGGTATCTTATCTGTTCTGTCAACAAGTAAAAATTGTTGTCTTAGAATACCTGGAAAAAAAAATTCCCTTGCCAGTTGCCACCACCGTTGTTGTTTAGGTAGAATTATGAGTCAAAATGAAGAGCACATGGATGGCATACACAGCACTTTCTGTACATAGGGTACCTAACCTATCTTGGTTTTCCCAGTGCCTTATATGGAGATAAGCTTATGTATGCCTCCCTCACACAGTTTAGCTAGAGATATGCATATTGTATGTGCTGCTTATCATTTTTAATATAATAATACTATGGTACATAACTCAAGCGAAATGGGGAACAAGCAAGTTGGTGCTGACAACTAATCGATGTTGTGTCAGTATTTTAAGAAATGATTTATTAACACATGCCACCTTATATGCTATAAAATGAAGTGACTAAACCTCCGTCAACCTTTCAAGTGGGGTGGCCTAATTGCAAAACATCTGGGTTCATTGGAATATTTGGTGGTAACTATCTGTTGTAGTTGATGCATATGGCTAACAATGGTTTGGGATTCCAAAATTACACTTAGGCTTCTGATCCCAGTGGGGGAAATGGCACACAGGGTTTACTAATGTATATGAAGGATTGAGCATTGTTGGTTGAGTCAGAAATGTATTTTAGCATTGACTTTGTTCTAATGGTGCCCCTTGACTGTGTAGCTTCACTACGTGAGCAGTTAAACTGGTGGCTGTACTTAAATTTGAGCACTTGTTAATTGTCCTTCTTTATGTTTTGTCCTATTGCAGAGGCGACGCCTAATAACACATGCAAATGCAAAGAGTAAGAGTGAGAAGTTTCCTCCTCCACACCAAGATGGAACGCTTGGCTATCCTTTGGGTTCGTCAAATCACATCGATCCTGTTTTTGATCCTCCTGATGTTCCATTCAGTTCCACAAACTTCTCATATTCAAAAGAATCCATCCAAACTTGGTCTGGCCCATTGGTGGACCCTGGTGCAGTAGGGGCTCCAAGGAGGAAGAAACACGCATCAGGACATATTCATTCACAGTCAAAGTCCTCAAAAAAAGACTCAAAAAGATGAGGGTCAGCTCGGATCAGTTAGAAAATGTCATTTGAAACAACTTTCTGTCATTTTGTGAGACTGCTCATGAGGGCTGCAAATGCTGCTGATTCATCCGAGCCGGGAAAGCCATTCAAATTGAGAGGTGATATATAATTATATATCTTGTAATTCAGTTTTCTCATTTGTTTTCTATTATTTTTGTATGAGAGGCTTATTTATATTGTATATTTTATTTCTTCATATTTTCTCTCTGCCTTTAAACAATGTATTTAGGTTAGTTGTAATTCTAATAAATTTGTTTTGGGAACTCCAATCTTGGTTTCAGTTGTCATCTCCAATTTTGTTATATGTTGTAAGCTCTACGCCACGTGTTCCAAACCTGGTAAAGAACTTGTAAATTCTTTTGTGAGCGAGGCTTGGTTTTGGTTGGATGTAATTCTGAAGGTGGATCAAATGGAGAGTGCTTAAATTATCTTTTTGCAGTTGGTGCTCTATCTCCTGTAAAAGTTGTAGTGGCATTAAAAGTGAATGAGGTTGAGAGGACCAAGTGCTCATATAAAGGTGGAACATGTTGATTTTCTTTTAAGTGGCAATGCTCAACAAAGCAAGTACAAGATGTCAAGAATTTGCCGAAGAAAAAGCAAAAGGATTGTAAGAATGAAAGTGATTATGTTCTTTTCAGAAACAAAAAATGAAAGTGACTATGTAATGGAATTGCTTAAGCACTTTTATTAGGACCTCGAAAATTTTATTTAAAATCCAAGTGCTTTAATAATCCATAAGCATTTTATATCAAACATTGTCAGAAGTGCTTCTCAACTCCTTGTATACACATGAAAATGAAAGAAAGCAAGCAAACAATCCTTAAGAGCATCTCTAGCAGAATTGCTATACTCTGATCCTTAACCATTTTGGCTAGAATGAGGGCAAAACACAGCTTCAATGGACTTGCTATCTAGCTCTCTATTTTGGAGAACTCCCTATTTGAGTTTGGTGGCTCTCGACATTTGGAGAGGATGAGAGAAAAATTGAGGGTTCTCCATTTCTTCCTATTCTCTCTCCCTAGACACACAACCCTCTCTCACCTCTCACTTTTTAATTTTTTTAATGAACTTTTAATTTAGAGAGGATGAGAGAGAAATAATAAAATATTAAAAATCAACCAAATTAGAGAATATTATTGAAGAAAACTACCTTTAAGTAGTTTGTTATAATGACTTTCTAGCTATTTAAGTTAAAATTTGGAGAATCCTGGAGATGTCACCCAACCAAGCAATGAATAGTTTGCCCAGCCACCCACCTCATCCAGTTTAGCCTATAGCTGGCTGGCTGGCCCCCTCCTCCTACGCTTTTTGATCTCCTTGAGCCACATTCCCCCAACTTCCACACTTTTGCCTTTGCTGTTTCCTCAACCATTGGGCCTGGATCCAGGTGGCCCCCAACCATCACTGCCTTAATTGCATGAATATCCAGTAGTATCAGCAAAATGAAACTCCCTAGACACTTCTGAACTTGGCCCTCATTTGTAATTGGGTTCGTAAATTTTTTTTTGAGACAATTACATTCGTTAACTTGATAAATAGTTCCAATTGGGTCCTGCCATCCAATTATGTCAATTTATCTGTCAAAATGAGGGGGTAAAAACGTCCTTTCGGATTCTTCATCTAGCATTGACCCCAACTCCACCTTCTTCTTCCATCATTGACCCAACAAACCCACCTCAAGAATCTGACTATTTTGGAAAGCCACCTTGTTCTTCCATCATCAATTCAACAACCCCACCTCAAGAATCTGACTATTTTGGAAAGCCCATTTGTTAGAGGAGACTTTGTGCAGAAAATTCCAACGTTCTGGAATTTCAGAAAGACAAAAAAACAAAAAAAAATAGCGAGAGAGAAACTTACCCTACCCAACAATTCTTTTCTTCAAGGAAACTTCTTAATTCCACAATCTCTTGGCCTCTTCCCGTGATTTTCACCTTTACTTTTGCTTTCATTTGTGTTCAGCAGTCTCCCTCTTTGTCTCTCCCTCTCTCTCCCTCAACCTATTCCCCCCTCCTCCTTCAAAACCCAGATCCCAACCGAACCTGCAAAAACTTATTTGCCGAAAACCTTAGTTCGGTACCTTAAGGAGATGTTTTTCTGGTCAAGAAGAAGATACAAAACACAATACTCTATTTTACATAATGTACAAAACCCAAAATCCCAAGTAGACAAGTTCAATCTGTCTTGACGTCAGGACTGTGGAGGGAAAGGTAGAGTACGTTCTTTGGCTTTCTCTCATTGGTTTTAAGGGGGTTGGGTTGGGATCTGGGTTTTGAGCGGGTGGGATAAGGAGGAGGGGGAATGGGTTACGAGAGAGAGGGAGAGACAGAAAGGGAGAGCTGAGAGAGAGCGAAAGAGAGAGAGGGATTTGGTTTTGGATTTTTTATTTTAAGTTTATTTAATTAAATAAAAATCAATTATTCAATTTTTAAAATTTAAAAATATTTTAATTTAGATTGATGGTTTTAGCCCTCAAATTAATGGCCAAATTGACAGAAGGACTCAATTGGAATGGATGAGAGAGTTGGATGACCTAATTGCCTAAAAAAAAAGTTCACGGACCCAATTGTAAATGGGGGTCAAGTTCAGGGACGTCTACAGTAAATAACCCAAAATAAAATAAAGAGCTAATGACAAAAGACATCCTGCAAGTTTAGGGTGGTTCTTAATATGAACCCCAAGGTATCAATTTTACTAATTTACACCCTTACGTTTGCAACATCGTCTAATTTCATCCTTTCAATAAGTTGATTGTGTGGTCAATTATTAAATCCTGACGTGTCTACTGTGGGACCTACCTACTAACCAACTAATTCCTAAATTTTTTTTTATATAAAATGATAAAATAACATAAATTTTTAAAAATAAACTTAAAAAAATCCCAACCCCTCCTCAACCCAATAAACGCAACGCCCCCTGTTCACCCACTCTTACCCTGCACCAACCCCAGCCCCCATCCGTCGTCTTCTTAACATTGTCTGCCCAAATCGTCCATGCATCATCAGATTCGACCTTAACAACCTCAAAAGCACCCAATTGCTCGAACCCAATTGAGGAAATTAGATTCAAGTAATACCCAAATGGGAAATTGGGGAAAATGGGAAAGGAGTTGGAAGTTTCAACATTGTGAAAAGCTTGAAGGACCCAAATGGGGAACTGGATTTTCTGAGCACTTGGGTTTGGGATAGTCGAGATGGCTATGATGGGAAATGACAAAAGGTGTGGGCTTGGGAAAAAGTTGGGTTTTGAGTGATGTTAATGTTCATAGGGATGGTGTGTTTTTGTTGAGTTTGTGAAGAAAGTTGGCCAATTGGGGGTAGAAAGAAAGGTATTGAAATCGATGAAGAAGAAGTTACAGTGTTGCAGAGTAACTCACACCTTGGAGTTTGCTTATGCTTTAAAGGTTTCATTTCGAAGATGAGAATGGAGATGGAGGGGGTGAACATGAGGCGCTGGGTTTGTTGCCCGCGCTGGTGGGGTGGGATTTTTTAAGTTTATTTATTTATTTTAAATTTATGTTATTTTATCATTTTATATAAATTTATTTAGGAACTGATTGGTTAGTAGGCGGGTCCCACAGTAGACACGTCAGCATTTAACGATTGACCACATGGTCAACTCAAAGGAAGAATGAAATTGGACGATGTTGCAAACGTAAGGGTGTAAATTGATAAAATTGATACTCGAGGGTCCATGTTGAGAACCACCCCAAACTTGCAAGGTGTCTTTTGTCATTAGTCCTAAAATAAATATTTCACATCCATTTAAATAATTGTTATTCCGACCATAGATGCATGTGAGATTCGTATATAGTAACTAGTGAACAATTGAAAATCATTCAAACACACACACATTAGCTCTCACTTTGTCTGAATTACAAGCCATTGAACTGAGATGTAGGGAAATGCAAAATTGGCCAATTCGGCATAATCCATGCAACCAATAGATAATAGAGGTGATTCTTTTACATGCTGCCCGCACAAAGAGATTTTATAGAATACTACAGTAGTATGGTCACGTGGTATATCTTATTCACATATTATAATATGGGTGGACGACATGGTTTATGTCCCCCTTTTAGAGAATATTATCAATAAATATCCACTTATATTATAACACGTGTGTAAAATGTACCACGTAACCGTACTATCATAGTATTCTATAATCACTTGTCCAACGTAAAAATCGTGTAAAACTTTGAAAAGCCTACCCATCTTTAAGGCTTTTTTTCTCTTATTTGCAGGTCTTTCAAGGGATTTCTCTAGGCATGTGAAATTTGGTTTCAACAAAAATTATGATGATGTTGCTTATGATGACATACAAGTAGGGTGTTCACTCTTATTAAAAAGGGAAGATGAAATGATCCTTGAGGAAAACTCAAAAAGTAGGGGGTACAAACACCTTCAGTGGTTAATGCAGTCTTTGAGTGGACACATAATTGGCAATTGGGTACTTCGACATCTTTCCAATATTAGGAGAATACCGATTTGGTTGTTTTCCACGATTCTGTCTGAAATATAATTGGTATCCAATATAATAATCAATTAAATTCATAGGAGTTGTAGGGATATTCTCAGGAGATTGGTTGTCTTGTACTGTTGAATGAGAAGGGGGTCTTCATTGTATTCAGGTTCGTCTTCTTTCTCAATTGAGTCAAAAGTAGTCAAATCATGGGACATTTCAAACAGGCGACCGGTGGAATTCTTCAAGGCAACTGCTGGTTTTATCCCGAGGTGAGCTATTTGTTCTGCTTTTCGAGGCGATCGATCGCTCTCTATTAGAATTAGAACGATCGGTTATTTTTTCCAGGGAGCTTACTGTTTGAAGCGACCAGTCGTTATTGTTAGAACGATCGATTGTTTTCATCCAGACTTCGATTTTTCCATCCTCTAAGGTGCTCCAAATCTGTGCTTCACTTCGTGTATCCCCCTAAAGCGGAGAATTAGATACTGGGTCATGAAAGAATGTCTCGAACTCTAAAAAAAGTGACATCTATAGTGACATACGTGCACCGGGAAGAAGGATGATATTATCAGTAGCCTTTTTGATGAGTGACATATCCCACAAAAACACAACTAAGTGCACATGGATCAAGTTTGCTGAGCTGATTTTTGTGGAGATGAACAAAGGCTAAGCATCCAAAGATTCAGGGTGTGAGCATCAAAACACAAGGCAATGGCCCATGTTGTGTAGCACTTGTAAGGGAGTTTTAAATTTTAAAACACTAGAAGGCATGCGGTTGATTAGGTGAACTACAGTGATGGCGAGGAACATAAGCACTAATCAAAAGTGCTCACGTTGTTTCAAGAAGATGTCGATTCTTTCGTTCAATAACACCATTTTGTTGTGGTGTCTGAGGACATATCGTCTCATAGATAATTTTATAGTGTTGAAAGTAAGTCTGAAAGTCATGATTGACAAATTCTCCACCAAAGAATCTGAATTTGAGTATTGAACTGAGTTTTCATTTATTTGTGGAAGAACTGAAATAGAGGAAACTTCGTTTTTATTCTTAATCAAATCAAGCCATGTCATTCGTGTACAACCATCGACGAATGTGACAAACCATCAAACGCCAGAAGGAGCAATGATAGGCCAGGGTCCTCAGACATCAGAGTGAATTAACGTAAATGGAGTAGTACACTTGCTCGTACTCAACGAATAGGGCACATTGTGACTCTTGGCCAAAATACAAGTGTCACATTTGAAGTCAGAGTTTTTGAAACTTGAGAATAAATCTGGTAGAATATGTGTCATATAAGTAAAGGATGGATATCCCAAACAACAGTGCCATAACCAGTTTTGTCTTTGTTTGCTATTTGAGGAATATATCATGATATTAGCCATGCCTGTACTAAAGTCATCTACATAATATAGCCCCCTCTTTTAGTACCACGACCAGTAATCTCTTTAGTGTGAATATTCTAAAGCAAACAAAAAGTTAGATAGATTAGTACACAATATTTCAATTGTTCAGTAACCTGACCAATTGACATCAACTTATTGGATAGAGATGGAACAAGTAAAGTATTAGGCAATGCCAGAGAGGATGAGAGACCAATATTGCCAGCCCCTATCACAGGATAAGTAACTCCATTAGCGTTAGCAATACTAGTTCTTGTGGGTTGGGTGGTACTTAGAAAATCATCATGGTCAAACGTCATATGATCGGTTGCACTGGAGTCAATGATCCATCTCGTGGAATCACTCATATTCGGAGTATGGAATACATAACTAGATTCACTTCTTGCACCTTCACGTCTTTTGCCATCTTTGAGTTCATCCCACTAATTAAGGTAGGCATGCAATTTGAAACAAGTCTCACGAGTGTGTCTCGGATAGTCAAAGTGCGTGCAAGTTTTCCATATGTCTGGATCTTTGTTTGGGAAGTCGTAATATGTGCAGCAGAAGATTCATATAGTTTGGGTCAATATCTGGGTCTGCATCTGAGTCAAGATCTGGATTAGGGTTTGATTCGAGGTTTGGGTCGGGATCTGAGTCTTGGTCAATATCTGGGTCATTCTTGACATCAATTCTTTTAAGATCGGGGTCGGGGCCTGGTTGTCTATCTTCAAAAACTGGGTCTTCTGGGTAGTCAATTCTTCAAGGTTTTTGGTTGGGGTTGAATTCTGGATCTTCAAAATTTGGGTCATCTAGGTCTTCAATTCTTCTAGTTTTTTAGTGTGGGTAGTAGAGGAATCGATGGTGCTACTTCCATAGGTAATGATAGGATCTTGATCCCTCATGGTTGCGTTAGCGTGTGGTTGGCTAGGGTTTAATAGCAATCCCAATATCGCCACTCTGATACCAAGCTAAAATATAAAACTTATGAGAGAATATTATTTGTGGAAATTTTCTATGCATTCTTCTCCTTATAGGAGGTCATATTTATAATACAATAAATTCTTGTATGTCTAGGAAAGTAATAACTCATAATTCTATTAAAGTAGGAAATCATGAATTAAAGTAAATCAATTACATTTAATATAGGAATCTTCGGTATGTAAGGAAAGTAAATACGGGTCCACAAGTCATGCCAACAGTAACTAGTAAACAGTTAATAATCATTCAGACATCCACACATGTAAACTACTGTTGTTAGCACTCGCTTTGTCTGAATTACAAGGTATTGGACTGGGATGTACGGAAATGCAAAATTGGAAAATCTAGCATGATATTTGCAACCAGCATATAAGAATAGAGATGATTATTCGACATGCTGCCTGCACAAAAGAATGAAAAAAGACAGTCATATGTCACAAACTCCCATCCTCGCTGGTGCATGTTCTTTCCATAGATGGTCTGGTTTGCCTTGCTATCTCTGACGTTCTTGCTTTCATGAGACGTGTATGTTGGCTTCTTTTATTTCAAGTTCCATTCTATATCTGTTGTTCTGTTTTTTGATGTTTTTCATTTGGATGTTGTCTTTGTTTTGCTGTATTCCGTTGCCTTTTGGCTTTTGGTATGTAATACAATTCTTATTCAGACCTTTAAAAAATTGTGATGGTAGCCAACGTGGTCTACACAGTGGAAGAGGCTCTGATTCGCAAACCAGAGGTCTCAGGTGCAAACCTCTATGACATTTTAGTTGTGTCTTATATGCGTGTGTGTGAGAATCCCTGTCTCCAAAATAGTGTTTTTTTTTTTTTTTTTTTTTCTGTGGGTCAAGACGTCCATTCAGTAAAAGCCCCAGGGAGAAAACATCACCTATGGAGAACAAGCTTACACAACAACCAAGAGAGGGAACACCTAATCACACACAGCAAGGTGATAGTCCAATCTTGGTCAAACAAAAAACAAAGAAATAACGCCTACAGAGGAGGGCCAGGCAAGCCATTCGAAACCAAAATACTGACAAGAGATTCTGGTGGCCTCCCAGCCCAGCAAAAATGAGACACCACTCTAGAACTAATCCTTGTAGCATCATGTGCTGCTCGGTTAACATTGCGAGGGATCCAACTCCACTTGATGTAGGACAAATTAAGGGTATATTCCTACGAAGGAAATTTTGGAAAAGAGGAAAAAATTCAAAATCAGAAAATTGGGCTTCAAATATGGAAAATTATGCTTAAGCATCAATTATGGTGCTAGGAAAAGAATGAATGCATATCGTTAGGATTTTCGAATTGAATGCATATCGTTAGGATTTTCGAGTTGCTTGATTTCTTGAGAAGATCTATATTATATTTATATTTCTAGAATAAATTATCAATCATGATATTATTTTCCTAATATGATTTTAATTAGGATTTTAATTATTTTTTTATTAGTTAAGTTTTAGGAATATTCTTGAACTTAGGATTTCCTACGATTTTAGGGTTTCTTTGTTTTCTATTTAAACGGGAGACTTTGGAAAAACCCAAAGGAGAGAGAAATTTTTTAAAAGAAGTCAAAATGGACAAAATTGCCCTTATTTATTTTTGGATTTCTTAATGAATCCTTTACATTTGCATGTCTTTGATTTGAAAGTCGAGAGGTTTTTCTGTCTTTTTTGAAAAAGCTTTGGCTTTTTCCAAAAGTGAAAGTTTTTTTATGGCTAAAACCTAAATTTACTATAGGTTTTTGACAAAAAAAAAAAAAAATACAAAAACAATCACAAACGGGGCCTTACTCCAAATGATCTTGAATAGCCAAAGAAAAGTGGCACAACATAGAAATGAGAATACACGATATTAGTGCCCCATCAAACCTCAAATTTCCACCTCAAATTTTCCCTGCTTTTGTCTTCTCCATCTTCTTATTGATTCAGACAGAGAGAATGGACCTCATCACCAATAACATGAACTACACTTGTTAGTAGGTTCAAAATTAAATTTGATCACCGTGATTTTAATTTTTCAGATTTCATCATCGTATTTGTAGTAGTTAACTAATTCAATTCAATGTTTCAATCCGTCAATTTGTTTAGTTAAAAAATACTTAATATTAAATTACAAATAATTAACCTCAATATAAAATTTAATATTTCAAAACAAAAAAATCCTCATGTCCCCATGTCCCCATGTTCTGCCATCAATCTCCTTCCCCACCTACCCCAACAGTACCCAGTCCAGCCATCCCTTCTTCTTACGCCCACCATCACCTAACCCCTTAGGCCACCTAACCACTTAACCCGTAGGATAAAAGTCGACCATGATCTTTAAATCTAGGAATAACGAAGTAACGCTTTTTTTTAAATTTAATTTTTTATACAAGTTCATTAATGTAAAGGCAATATAAGATACATAGCCCCATAGAGGGCTTTTGCAAACAATAGAAAGATACAAACAAAATAAATAAACTATTGTAATGCAATTAGCAAAATCAATTTCACATACTGAAAACCAGCTCGTCAGGAACTAAAAGACATAAGAGGTTCCATAAAACCACTATATTCGGTGTTGCAAGAAAATCATATGAGAGTTTAGCTCTCTATCAGTTTGGGATTCGGGGAAAGAAAACACCTATAAGTAGAAAAGCAAATCCTGCTCTATTTCCACAAAGACACATTTTCACAACACTCATAAACACCCCTAAACCCAAAGCACCAATTTATAGTAGATTCACAAAATCAAACAGCTCCACCCCTCACCATAGATATCTAATGGGGATCTACCTCATCAACCCCAAAATTACAAGGAAAACACAGCAGAGGCCAAACAAAGATAGTATTAAATTTTAGAGAGATGGATCACTGACACACTACTAGCAACACCGATATTGTCCTCAACTTAAGCACATATAAAGCCCAACAGGTGTGAGATTTTGTCACAAAAGGCCTCCGTGTTATTAGGAGTGGTGACATTCATTATATATGTATTTCATTTAGTGAAGTTTTTGATCTGAGACTTATATTCTTTAACACGTTCCCTCACATGGGGCCACCACATAGTAGGTCATACATGGAGCCAAAGTTCACATCGAAGTTAAACATTCAAGTCAAACACGTGAATACCATATATTGGGTAAGAGTAAACATTCAAACCCAACATATGAACACCACATGTTGGGTAAGGAGTAAGGGTAAATGCCTAATAAATCAACCTGACTCTAATACCATGTTAAATTTCAAAGAGACGGGCGAGCAGCCCACTACTAACAACACCGATATTGTCCCCAACTTAACCACTTACAAAGCCCAGTAGATGTGAGGTTTTATCACAAAAAGTCTCGGTGTTATTATGAGTGGTGTCATTCATTATATACGTATTTCAGTCAAATTTTCGATATGAGACTTATATTCTTTAACAATAAATCTACACAAATCTACAAATATCCAACTAAAAAAGTTGGTAAGAAAACTCTAGAATAACTAGGGTGAGACAAACCTTGCAAAATACAAGGGAGACAAAAGCCTAGACCAAAACGGCTAAGAAGAAAAGCCCTCTACAAATATGGGGGGTAGGTAACTCAGTTTATTCGTAAAATGGGATGGTTACAAGGTAAAATCCCAAAACAACTAGCAACAATGTTGTCCAAACTTAACCATCTAGGTCAAATATACAGTTGGGTCAAGTCCATGCATCCATCCAAAGTTGAGTTTCATCTCAAAGCCCTTGGAGCTACTAGTACTGAACCACCTACTTGTAAGCATGCCAGAAATTGCACCTTAGTCTTTATTTTTTTTATTTTTTTTATGGGTCTGCTTCACTTTGAATCTGCCGCATCTCAACCAAATCAAATTTTGATACCCCTTGTTGTGATTGTGTACACCACAAGAAGTTAGATCGATGTGTACACAATCCCAACAAACTCCAACTTTGCATGATCTAAGCCAAGCTAAGTGTGACACATGCTCCCATGAAACTCCACCTCATGTTACGATTTTTAAAATGACATATTGGGAATCTCATAAAATTATATAGAAGCAAAATAATTATGTGAAAAAAAGGTAATTTCGATTTCTTTCTTAAAAACTTGGTGGGGTGGGGAAATGGTTTTGTTCAATTGCAGCAGAATTTTGCCAATCGCCTCCTCATGGAGGGGAATGGAGGGGAAGCAGTGATTAATCTCATTCACTCATTCTTTTTCTTTTTTCTTTTTTCTTTTTTCTTTTCTTTTTTAAAATATTCAGATAGTGACATTGCTTATTGTCCAGCGGTTTGTATGGTGAATGATTCTCGGCCAAGTACTTGAAATTTACAGACATTAAACTTAGATTTTTTTATATAAAAAAAACATTTCACACTCAGGATCATGATGTATGTAAGATGTTGGAAAAATTGGATCTAATTGCTATATTTTAATCACACAAAAATTTAGAAATAATCATTCAATTCAAGCTTAAAAATTAACATATGCTTACTGTTGGAATAAAAAAATCACAAAAATCACAAAATATTGGAACGTGGGGGGAAGTTTGGAAAAAGGTGGGGGGAAGTTTGGAAAAAGGTGGGGGTCTAAACCAATGAAAACGTTCAAGAAGAAAACGGTTGCAGGAGGAAAATTGCAGGAGCACAAATACAAGAGGAGACATTTTCACAGGTATTTTGGATCCTGTCAATTAATTCTTGTTGGGTGGCAACCCTCAAATCATTTTTCTCGGATGATAAATCCATAATGGGTGGCAACCCTTAAATCATGAACAACAAATCCATGAAAGGATTCCTGTTTAATAAAGCTCTGCCGAGCAAAAGGAAATCCTTTGAAATGGAGATGGTGTTTGGAGGGTTATTTCCAAAAATGTACACACACAAAAAAAAAAAAGCGTGAATTACCTCTTGGGCTCTCTCACCGCTCCTCTCCCTCTCTGCTTAAGAAGGCCTTTATTTTTCTCTCTGAGCAAACTACATCAAAAAAAATGTAAAGGATGTTAGTCATGAAGAAAAGAATAGGCAGAGAAAAAAATGGAGATCTGTAAAAAAAAAGGGAGAGAAAATAGAGGCCATGTTTTTCTGTCACAGCCTCTCTCAAGAGCACAAATCCAATTTGGGTACAAAACCCACAAACATAATCATGGAGGGATTTAACCTCACAGCAAATAAAAATCAGCTGTGTGCACAAAAAAGAGAGGAACAAAGCTTGAAAAGGGAGGCCACGTTTATGCAGCCTATTCTTTGAATTCTTCATCTGGGGATTGTTTGCGAACAATCAAAACCACGGAAGGAAGAAGGAAGGATGGAGGTCTTTAAAAGAAAAAGGATAGCCACGTTCCTGTTGACAACTTATGGATGCGCAGCAAACCAAAAGCAAAGAAGAAAAAAAAACAAAAAAAGGAAGCAGCAGCCAAGAAGAAACAGAAGAAGAAAAGCCAACAAGCAAAAAAAAAAAAGGGGAAAAGGGAAGTGGCTGACGCCACTTTCTTGAAATTGGAAGAAAAAGTAAAACAAATGGGACAAAAGACTTGGTGTTGCAGAGAAAGATAAGAAGAAAAGTCAACAAGTAACAAAAGAAAAGAAAAGAGAAGTGGCTGTACACCACTTTGTTTAATTTGCACATGGATGAAGCCTTGAGGTCAGGCTGACAGGAAAGAAAAGATGTCAGTTTAGGTGAAGGGATAAACTGTGACCAACAAAGAAGAGTCGTACCTTGTGGAGGTTTTCTTGTGAAAAAGTCTGACAGTGAGGCAGTAAATAGTTAATGGCATGAAGTTTGAGCCAGAGTCAGTCTGGCACTCTAAATAGAGCAGAAGTGTCTTGGCAGTAGCGTAACTCTTCTCCAAGTCAGAAATTACAAGTCCTTTACAGTCTCTATCTCTGAAGTCCTAGTTCAATTGTGATTGGTTTTTGATAAACCAAATGAGCACAAACCAACAGATAAAAAATATATATGTGTTAAAGGGCTCATAGTCAAATTACTAAGTTATATACCCTTTAATTCTTAAAGGCCCAACATATTTAGTGGGTGGCCAAATAATTACCCATTAAATTTATAAAGGTCTAGATTTCTTATTTCCTATCATATGGTTAATGGATTAATTCAACAATCCTCATAGCCATATTTGGGCCCAAATGCAATTGTCAATTGTAGAAAATTAGTGGGTTCATTAAAATGGCTCATTATTTTTCTTGGACATTGACAATAAGAAAAATGGTACAAAACCATCTAATTTTTCTCATAGGTCATCTACCCATGCAAATTTCAATGAGATTAAATCCAAATCTCTCAAATACAAATTCTCAATTAGCGGGCCACACTTACCCATTAATTTTCAATTTTTCTCATAGGTCATCTACTTATGAAAATCTTCAAATCGTCTCAAAGACACCAACTCTAAATTATTGGGCCACACTTACCCATTAATTTCTAAATTTTCGAACTACGTTGGTTTGATCCCTTTACAAGGGTACGTAGGCAATCTAGAGATTCAATCTAGATGCAACCATCCCAAACATATTTCCATATCGAATCCCTGGTTTATTCAGCTAAATTCACTCAAACACTCCTCAATCAAACTCATTCAAATTCTTCGTTTTGCGATGAGTCATTTATTCATCATGAATCTTTGAACTACGAGTGACTTGATTCCCGCAAGGGATACGTAGGCATCCTGAGGTTGGACTTAGGAGCAGCTGCAAAATCAAACACACACGTTCTGTTTCTTTATGATGGAATCAAAGGGTTTTCCCTTGAAGCAAGGGATTGTAATTAAGAGACTTGCGTCTCGAATGGGTCGAACCTAAAATAATAAAACCCCATTATTTAATTAGTGGTGGTGAAATTATATTAGGAAGATCACAGTTTTCCTTCAACACTTACAAACATACTCAATTAGACAACCCCACATTTAAGGTACTTATAGGAAGGTCTCTAACCTTCTCATACCTTGTATAAGAGAAATTTAAATTCTTGTGAACATCCAAGCCTCTCTCCACAAAAACGTGGTGTTTATGAACCAATCTAGAAAACTTTCATTTTCTCAGCCAGGAAATAGAATTCCAAATTTTTCTTCATGTCGGTCACCCCCACAATTTTCACATAATTGTGGAAGGCATTAAGAAATCTGTTAATCATTTTTCATATGCCTAAGAAGTAGAAAACTTCTACTTTTTCCTTAAAGCATGAGATAATAGTTCTATAGTATTAGTTTATAATTTCCTTTAAATCAATTTAATATTGCATTAGTAATAGAACCATGTTTATAACATAATTAACATGTTCATTAATTGATTAAAGCAAATCATTATAAAAGTAATTTTCCTTTATAAAGTGCACATCAATTTATACATAGGGTAAGGCTTTGGTACCCTTTGTTCATATCCATCTCATTCTATAGGTAGTACAATGGAGATATTTATTCTTAAAATATCTTCACTTCTTAGGCTCTTTGTAATTAGCTTTCTCCCTTTGAAGCCTCAAAGTTTTCATACCAAGTGCCTTACTCGTAAAATATAAACCAATTGATATGTCTCGTAATAGAGAGCATATGGGTCTGTACACTCTCCCGCATATCAATTCTATTGGACTGCAGCATGGAAATGCCTCTTGGAAGATGTTGGTTTGAAAATGCTACAATCACACCTTCTAACTTAAAAAAATCCAACCAAATGGGTTTGTATATCTCCAACAGCCCCAACACATTGCATGAACCTAATATTCTATATAAAATCATAGAATATATGTGTTTGACATAAAATGGATAGCAAAAAACTTCCAGATTTTGATGTACACTTCCCATTAATTTAGAAAACTTAATATCTAAGTATCAAATTTTCTAACAAACATTGACTCAACCAAAAATTTATTTTTGTGTAATCGATGGACATCTGCATAATGACAGTGGAACTCGAAACCACTTAGTTTGGTGTGCAATTCGTCATGGCGAATATCATAGTACCTTTTCGTTTGAAAAGTTACAAGATTTTGTTCCAACTCATGGAACTGCTACAAATATATACATAGGCCATGACAACTCTGAATTGATTATGACCAAGGTCTAAAATATCGATGATATCGGAAATATCGGTAGTCCAAAAATATGGAAATTTCGATGGAAATATCGGGATATTATCAATATCGATAAAAATTGAATAAAAACCACGGAAATTGTAAGAAAAACTTGGAAATTTTTATTGAAACTTTGGAGAATGTTTATTTAGTCAATTATCTATGAGTTTATCACAAAAAATTAGAAGGAAATGCATTGCATGATGGATTTAACTAATTTAAGTTGATTATACAGCAAGCGGGCAAACACTATGAGTATAAAAAATATGTAATAATTAATGAAAAAAGATTAAATACACCGTAATCATTTATATATAATGATTTACTATAATATTTTACACTTTATACATTGCATGGTAAGATACATGAGTGACTTAGTACCACATAGAGTTCTTACGAGGTTCAAATTTTTCACTATCTTCATCATCTCTATGTGTAGAGTAAGTGTATTGTGAAGAGTAGTCATCAAATGATAAATCCCCAAAATAGTTTTGCATGTAATTGTTAACATACCACCCATATAAATATAAATATTTTAGCATATTATCACAAAAACATAAGTGATATGGTGTTTAAGGTGTTGGAGGAGTAAAATGGAAAGGGTTCATATCCCCTTTGTGCTTTTTTTTCCCCTTTTTCCCCTTTTTCCCTTTTTTTTTCCTTCACATCGATATTTTCGATATTTTAGCGATATTACACCGATATTTTGACAAAATATTGCTGAAATGTGAGCGAAATTATCGACATCGATATTTTCCGATATTATCGTCGATATTGTCGATATTTATACGATATGTACATGGATATGTTCCGAAATATCCGTGATTCAAAAAAACCAAAATATCTTCGATATTATCGATATTTCAGACTATGATTATGACATATCCAAAAGTCAACTGAGCGGCTTCGTAATTTCTTAGAAGATATTCCAAATTGGCCAAAGCCTGTGTCCGCAATATGTATACATTGTGATAGTCAAGCGATGATTGAATGGGCACAAAATAATATATATAATGGTAAGTCTCGACACATACGTCGAAGACATAATACTGTAAGACAACTACTCTCAAGCAGTATAATTACTATTGACTATATAAGGTCAAGAGATAATTTAGCGGATTCGTTTACGAAAGGTTTGATGAGAGAGTTAGTTTTCAAATCATCGAGGGGAATGGGGCTAAAGCCTATATCTCAATAGTTGCCATTATGGACACCCAACCTAGTTGACTGGAGATCTTAAGACCTAGGTTCAAAGAGACAACTAAGTTATGTGTGACTTAAGTGCGAGCATTGTGGAGATTCCATCCCTTGCCCATTCCTATGATGATACAATGCTCCTTGCATCGTGTATGGTTAAGTTAAGCTTTTAATGATTCATGTGACTTGGAAAACCAAGTGGAGTATAGCAGGATACTCTTTATGGGAAGTCACCTATATCAGTATGAAATGAGGCCGTTTCTATGAGAATTGCAAGGCTTAATGCTTTAAAGTACTAACAAACACCAGGAGTGGTCCATGGTCGAAAGGACACAACCTAGAACCAAATGTGTATGAAAATGTATTATGTGAGTGATATTGTTTTGGTTTACACGACGGTTGAATAGTTCAAGACATCATGTTCACTGATTAGCTAGTAAATTCGTTTTTACTTCACTATGGAAGGTTTAAGGCCGAAAGCTACCTACCTTGATGTGGTGCCTTTTCAACCGAATTCTCTGAAGTGTCTGCATTGTACATTTGCATTAACTAATTTTCATTCATGTGGGGAATTAATTGAATGAAAATTAAATTGTGGGACCCGTGACTTTAAGTACATGACTTTTACGAATTGGTATGTATTAATTGAGAATAGTCATATTCTTAACAGAGGAAAAATAAAATATTATTTATTTTGTTTGTGAATAAAATAATAATACTTTATGTGAAAAGTTGCATTATTTCATAATAATTGAAATATTGCACTTCTTGGCTTATGTTTGTAACAGGAAAAGACACATTTGTTGATATTTTTCAGTCACATCTTTTCTGAACAGAGGCCTTGTCTCCTATAAATAGAGAAGGTCCTACAACGTTTCATTCATCCAATTATCATCCGACAATAGCAGTTTTTAGAGCATTCATAGCATAGTATTTTTATACATGTAGTGAGTTAGTAAGAGAGACACTACTACAAAAAGTGAAAAAGACGACCAGAAAACAACGACGGTCTAAGTGAAAACCGTCGTGGTTTATAAAAAGACGACGGTTCTAAAAACACCGTCGTGTAATACAACCTTAGACAACTAAAAAATGGAGTTTCAAATGGCTGTTCAAAAACAACGACGTACATAATTAAACAACCGACGTCTATTTGAAACAGATTTCCTCAGTGTAAAATCAATGCCAACAAAGAACGGCAGAAGTTATGAATCGACCGACGTAGAAAGTAAAGACGACGATTTCAATAAAAACTGCCGTTTTTACTCATAAAATAACACGACGAGGTTTTCGTATAAGACGCCGTATAATTACAAACAAATCCACGGCTTTAAAATACAAAATATCGCCGTATTAAATTAATTTACAACGACGGAAAATATAAATATATCGACGTCATTCTCGTATAGTTCTACTACGTTATCTTTAAATCGTACAATAAAATTTATCGTCGTATTTATTCATTTTATACGTCGTACCTTTAATTTTAACGGTCGTCTTAATAAGAATTTTTGTTAACAATTTTTTTCTTTGATTTTCTTATCCTACGTCGGTAGATCTACTTAATGACAAGAATTGAAATAACCACGACGGTTTATATAGAACACCGCCGACATAATCAGTTTTGTCTGAGATCCCAAGGGTTACGAAATCTTACCAGATGGAACTCTGTTCCACATCATAATCTTAACAGATGACACAGATTTGCAAATATTGCGTCGTGTTAGTTTACAAATTCTAGAACATTAATTTCCCTCATTTTAAATTTCCTCGGGAAAGAAAAATCTATTTATCACGCTTTGGAATTGAAAACTAAAACTGAAAGAATACGGGAAAAAAAACTCCATTTATAATTTAAAATTAAAATCCACGTCGGTTGTAGTACACTTAACGACGTTTAACAAAATAATCTACGTCGGTAATTATAAATCTACCGCCATCGTAACTTAATATAGACGACGAGAAAAGACGACGGTAGAACAGAAAACCGCCGTTGTTTCAGTTTCTTTAACATATCTTTCTGCAGGACTTGTGTAGTTCAAAGCATTGACAATGTCTTCATCATATCTCCCAGAAACTACTGATTCAATTGCTCATGCTTTAGAGGCCATCTGAAGCCATTTCTATTCTTTATCGCATTCTTGAAACCCATCTTCTTCTTCTGAAGCTCTACGGATAAAGGAAGAGGCTATCACAATAAATCCGACGGATCTTCTTAGGCAAGAAAATCAAGCAGAGGATCAGGCACATCTGATCTTCAGATTTCCCTGAGAAGCGAACTTTCCTTCGACAGCGAGTGGAGGCCAGGCTTGCATCTCTTTTGATGGAAAGCAAGGAGTATTCAGAAGCACTAAGTGTCCTATCAGGCTTGATCAAGGAAGTGAGAAGGCTAGTTGACAAGCTTCTTCTTGTGGACATATATTTGATGCGAGTAAGCTCAATTTCTCTTTGAGAAAACATCCAAATTATTATCTTTGAGACATGAGAGACTGAGAGAGGAAGAACTTGGAACCTTAAATGTAAACCGAAAATGAATGAAAGCGACAAATTTATAGAATAAATTTTTAAAACCAACGGCGGTCCTTACAAAAAAACCGCCGTTTAAATTGTAAAATCAACGTCGGTATGATCGACGTATATTACAGAAATCCACGTCGGTAAATTAATAAAAACGACGTGTTAAATAATATACCATGACGCGAGTTATTACTTATGTACTTTAATTTTTGAGTTTACTACGACGGTACCTACAAACTACTGTCGTATTTATTTACCACGTCCGAAGTTAAATGTACCGTCGTATTTTGTAATTTATACGTCGTAGTTATATGTAACCGCCATATTATTTTTTTGAAATGGTTTTATATGTAAGCAACTTTTCGTCTACTTGACTTACACATTTGTTGTTTTTATATTCTTATTTTATTTAAATCTGTCATCCAAAAAAGAAACTTTACATATTGCAGAATATTAATTTCCTTCGTTTTAAATTTCCTCCGGAAAAAAAACTCTATTTATAACGCACTGTAATTGAAAAATAAACTGAAAGGTCACGGGAAAAAAAATTCTATTCATAATTTAAAAATTAAAATCCACGTCGGTTATATTAAACCTAACGACGTTAAATGAAATGATTCCACGTCGAATGAAAAATATTGCGTCGTTTTAGTTAAAAACGACGTAGTTAAATGTAACCGCCGTATTATTTTTTTGAAATGGTTTTATATGTAAGCAACTTTTCGACTTACACATGCACTGTTTCCAAACCCGATTAAAAATTTCAATCTCCCAGAGAAACCTTTTCGTCTTTTTTCCTTGTCAGAGCATTGTCAGAGTTTCTCATCGTCTTCCTCTCGTCTTCTTCGTCGTCTCTGAACTTAAACATCGATCATCTTCCTCTTGCTTTCATTGCACGCAAAAGGTAAGCTTTCATTTTCACTATTTTGGTTACTGTTTTGCATGCTCATACGTTTTTTGTTTGAAAAATCTTTTTACCTTTTTTCTGGCCAAAATCATTTTACTTCTTTCCAAGTTTGATAAAATATACAGACAAAGAGAGAAAGTTTCCAACTTTGAAGACAACTACATCAACTAAATAAGACGACGGTAGACCACGACGGTTCGTCAGTTGTTCTAGCGTCGTCTGAAAATTGACAAAGTTGTTTTTAAAATAATAGTCTTTTTTTATATGCTTGTTTAATTGCAGGTTTGATTTCGCTGAACAATGGTTATTGTTTTACGTCGTGTGAATGTTAATACCACGACGGTGTATTACTATTGACGTCGTATGAACATAAATACCACGACGTTATATAATTAATAGTTTACCACGACGGTGTATTACTATTGACGTCGTGTGAACATATATACCACGACGTTATATAAATAATGGTTTACCACGACGGTGTATTACTATTGACGTCGTGTGAACATATATACCACGACGTTATATAAATAATGGTTTTAAACATTTATTACGTCGTTTGTGTTCTTAATGTTTTCCTGAAATATTTTCACTTGCAGTTTTGTCTGTTAAAATGGTTTCTCAACAACAAACTAAGGATTCTGGCTCCAAGAAGCTTGGAGTGGTAGCTCCCCAAGACAAGTCTTCGAAGGAGATGAAGTCTTTGAAGAAGATGAAGTTTGCTTCATCATCTGCTGAGACAGAACCAACCAGCCAGACAACAATCTCTGATGATTCAAAGACTGGTCGAGGTATGAGCACAATGCCTCGTGTTGTGAAGAGAAAGCTTCAGAAACTGAGGCCAATTGTTGAGTACAATAAAAGGGGGAAAGGTGTTGGCCAAGCACATATTGAGATGCAGTCGTATATTGGTGTCTTGGCACGCTCCAGGATCCCACTTGTGGACAAGAAATGGTCCCAAATCCCAAAGGATATAAAGGAGCAGATTTGGGAAGCAGTTGACATGGCTTTTGTCGTAGGCCAAGGGGGCAAGACCTCTGTTTTATCTTCTGCTGCCAAAAAATGGAAGGATTTCAAGTCTACACTAACGAGGCATTATATCCTTCCATACACCAATGACAGGGAGAAATTAAGCCAACCCCCTGAAACATATAAATTCATAGAGAAAGCACAATGGGATGCCTTTGTAGCTTCAAGGCTATCCAAAGATTTTCAGTCTGTGCATTCTCAACATTCACAGATTAGGGAAAAACTCGAGTACAATCATCGATTGTCTCGAAAAGGATATGCTGGATTGGAGGATCAATTGGAGGAAACCATGCCTGGGGTAGAAATTGATCGATCTACCTTATGGAAGAGAGCTAGACAGGACAAACATGGTAACATCCCTGATCCAAAGGTGGCAGAGAAGGCAAAATTAATTGTAAGCCTACTCACTCTGTTTTAAATTTTTATTAAACTGTGAATTATTCTTATTACGTCGTATGTTATATTTTTCGTCGTGTGAATGATATTACCACGTCGAAAAGTTTTTAAAAACGTCGTTAAAGGTCTAAATAGGAATCACTACTATGTTTTCTGTAATTATAGCATAAGACGTCGGTGGTTCATTTTCGCGTCGTGTGAAGGATATTACCACGTCGAAAATTTTTTAAAAACGTCGTTAACGGTCTAAATAGGAATCACTACTCTGTTATCTTTAATTATAGCATAAGACGTCGGTTGTTTATTCATTTCGTCGTTTTAAATAAATAACCACGTCGGTATAACTACCGTCGTGATAAGTTATAATAACGTCGGTTTATACGTTATTGCGTCGTGTGAAATTATATAATACGTCGTTTGTACATAAATAACCGTCGTGTGTTTTTTTGTTTATCTTTGTTTTAGGATGAATTGCAGAAACAAGTCTCGGAAGGCAAAGTCAGAGTAGATGGCAGCAATGATGTGCTGACCATGGCTTTGGGCCCCGAGCATCCAGGCAGGGTGAGGGGAGTTGGTGCTGGTGTTTCCCCAAGGCAATATTTCAATTTGCCCAAACCACAGAGGGTGAGCTTTGACGACCGTTTGAAGGAGAGTTTAAGAGTTCTCCTTCAAGAAGAGACTAAAAAGATGGAGGCTAAGGCAAGGGAAGAGGCCTTAAGGATGGAGGCTAGGACAAAACAATTGGTAGAGGCTGAGAGGGAGCATTTCCTGAGTCAGCTTTCCCAATTAATTCCCAATTTTGATCCAAGCATGCTTAAACCAAGAATTAGCCAAAGCCCCAAAAATCCAATGTCTGACAAAGCTAGCTGCTCTGGAGGTGATGTGAGATCCCTACATTTGGAGGATGATACTGCCAAAATGGGGGAAACATCAGCC
>NC_034009.1:11187650-11293135 GCF_000346465.2 Prunus persica
TAGGTTGTTTGTTAAAGGGTTTTAGGTATATGCTTTGCGATCTGTTAATAATGTGCTTATAGGTATGGGTTCATGGATTTTCTGTTTAATGGGTTCATGACAAGATCAAATAAAGGTGTACTTTTGCTGGAAATCAACACAAAAAGACACATCACCAACTTCCAAATGATTTCCAGCAAAAGGACACCTTTATTTGATCTTGTCATTTTCCGCTCTGGAGAAGGTGCAAAGTGCACCAATGCTTATAGGTATGGGTTCATGGATTTTCTGTTTAATGGGTTCATGGATTACATTATCTGTTATGTTGAATTGGGAATGGATTTAATTTTGTCGTATCTTTTAATCACCCTATGTTATGTTGAATTGGGAATGGATTTATTGTTTTCATGCTTGGTTTCATGTATATGTTGGTTTCTTGCTTGGTTTCATATATATGTTGTGTTCTTAATGGGTTTTGTGTTCTTGAAAATAAACTGAGACACGACGAATTTTAAGGCGTACGACGACGATTACACGACGGTGTTTTTAAACTACCGTCGTTGTATTACTTATACACGACGGTTTTTTCATAAACCGTCGTTTGTATTACGTATAATAGACGACGTCTGTTGAAAATCCGTCGTCTATATATGCCAAATACGTCTGTTTTTGATTAAAACCCGTCGTCTCTGTTGTTTATTACTTGCGATTAGATCATTGTATAATCTGCTATAGTGATGGTCATTGCCTGTATTTTCACTTTATTATAGATAATAGGTTATAGTGTCGGAGATGGATAAGTCATGGATGCACTCGGATAGAAGATCGAAGGCATATGAGTTTGGGGTGGAAGCATTTTTGAACTTTGCTGTAGAAAATCTTCTAACTACAACACATATCCGTTGTCCATGTGTTAAATGTGTTAATTTAGAAAGAGAACAAAGTGGCTGCAGGATAAGCACAATAGCACTTTCATTCAATGGCTACGCTTCAAGGTATATGTTGTTGAATAACGTATTTCTCTTTTAATTTTCTTCTTATTTATATGTTAGGATGAATTAAGATATGATTAATTTGCAGGTTCAAAGTGAAGTTGAGGAAGACAATCATGGCGTATCAGAAAATTTAAGGTGGCTAGCAGCTGGTCCAAACATGTCAGTGCCATTATATAGGAGCTATCTTATTAAAGGTATTAAATTCAATATCAAGGCACAAGATGATGTGCGGACAACTCAAAATAGTGGAGTTTATTTACTTGCACATACCATGCAAGTTGCTAGTGCCAAGGATAAAAACCCAATTCTCTCAAATATAGGTTTCTATGGTGTCATTCAAGAAATTTGGGACCTTGACTACCAAAAGTTTACAATCCCAGTCTTTAGGTGTGATTGGATAGATAGTTCTGGTCTTGTAGTCGACGAACTTGGATTTACCCTTGTAGATTTGAGTAAAATTGGACATAGGAATGACCAATTTGTTTTGGCTTCTCAAGTCAAACAAATATTTTTTGTTGACGACCCGATGCATCGTGGTTGGTCGGTAGTGTTATCAATGCCTAGTAGAGAATATAATGATGTTATTGGTGATGAAGTATTAGGTGATGTGATAATTGAGTGTGAGCCATTTACTAGAGGGATGCCAAATGTTGACACATTTGATGAACTGGTAGGTGAGTTAGGCGGTCAAAATATTCGAGATGGGTGTGAAGATATATGGATTGAATGATGCTTATGTAATTGGCAGTGTATGACATTAATTTTGTAATATATTGTAATGTGATTTCTTCACTTTCTACGTTCAAATAAAACACGACGTTATTGTGAATCAGTTATTCAGCATATTTACCGACGTCTTAAAGCAACGTAACAATGAAGAACCACGACGCTATTGTGAAGCAATTATTCAGGATATCACGTCGGTGAAGGATAAAGAACCGCCATGTAATTCAAAATAACACGACTCCAATCCCATAATACCGACGTCTAAAAAACGAGATATGTAATCTGAACGTTAAAAAATACGACGTCATCATACATTTTCCACGTCGCAAGTTCTTTTATAAACGAAGAGGAACGAAATTAATTCCGACGGAAATTCATTATAACCGCCGTCTAATAACAATTAAACGACGTTATTTGTAATACGGCTCCCATCATAATCTACGCCGTCTATATGTTCTGTAATACGGCTCTCATTTATTTGGAACCGACGTTGTTTAGACGTTCAACGTCGTCTATATTATTAAGTGCGTCGTGAGTAATGAATACATATAAATACAACGTCGACTATATAAATGTATACGTCGTAAATAATGACACTGACAACTATTTCCACGTCATCTTTTTTAGATAAAATCGAAGTGGAAAATTTATTTCACGACGGTTTTTTGTAAATAAGAGACGTTGTAGAACTTTAGCAGACTAAACACGTCTGTTTTTATTGTTTTCCGACGTTGTTGTATTTAACAACGTCTAATATTTATGGTCGTTGTTTGTTTCTGAAAATAGGACGTATAAATTTTTTAATACGACTCTCATATATTTGTAACTGACGTTGTTTAGTTTTTCAACGTCTACTATAGAAACACATACGTCGTAAATAATGACACTGACAACTATTTCCACGTCATCTTTTATCAAAAAATCGAAGTGGAAAATTAATTGTACGACGGTTGTGTTTATATGTGCGACGTAGTAGGTATCAATAACGTCGTCTTCTAATGTATTTAAAGACGTCATATTTTTTATTGTCGTGAAAATTATATTTAACGTCGGCGTATTTTTATTGTCGTCGTTGTATGTCTATCTTGCGGCCTTGTTCTCTTAATATGTGTCATATTTTCCCTTTTTAACGACGGTCTTTTTAGAGAATTGGTCGTCTATTATCATCATCGATTGCTTTTTTTAGATCTTTTTGCAGTACAAAGACGTCGTTTTGTATTTTTTGATGACGTTGTATTGTTTAACAACGACGGTTATTTAGCGTCGTGGTTTATGAGGGAAAAGATGACGGTGGATTCCACGACCATTGAAAAACCAAATACACGACGGTGATTTACCGTCGTCTTTTTGCTTTTTTGTAGTAGTGAGAGTTCATACATAAGTTTATGTTCGCTTTTCTTAGGGGATTGTAGTGCTAATTCAATAAAAAGTCGATCGTTATATCCTGGGAGACGTTTGCCAAGCAAATCCTAAAAGCACATGTGAGGAGGCAATTTCGTCTTAAAGAGATAGAACCAAATTCTATACTGATCATTTATAAAATATTCTTAATTTTCCTTATCGTTATTTTCTTATATTCATTTCCAATTATATAATAAATTTTTATTTTCGAAATTCTGTAAACATAGCAATTATTTTTATTTTTTACCAACATAAGATTCATATACACAGTAACTAATAAAACAGGTGATAATAATTTGCATACACACATATGATATGGTATTGTTTGGGATCAGCCCGTAAAAGCGTAACATGTCATTATCATCCAGAAGCATTAAATCGACAATCGTATTGGATGGATGACGTTTCAATCTGCAACTTGACTAAATTTAATCCATCCATGTAGCCGATGACTTGTCCAACGTAAAAATCGTGTCAAACTTACCCATCTTCATGGTCGGGTCCAGTTTAGTACTATTTTTGTCATATTGCAGCTAGTGTCCTTTTTTCTTGATCGACTTATTAGAGCAATAATTTTCACGTTTTCCAGCAAAACTAAACTGCATCCATCTTCTTTTGCTTTTCTTTTCTTCTTTCAGCCAGATTGTTAGAACTCAAAAACTACTGCATAACCTTAAAACACAGAGATACATGGTTTGGAATCGACATGGAAATTTGGTGTTTGTTTAGCAAGAGATGCAATAAAACAGTTTTCTGGTTGGTTATCCCAAAAACCAGAACACAGAAAAATTAAAGCAAAACAAAAATGTGACTAGGAACTTAGGAGGATCTCATGGGGAAACCCTAGATGGATATAGATTTACAAATTATTATGCGAGACATGATGCAATTGATTGATTGATTATTCGTGAAGAGATTTGTGTGAGCAAACAAAATCATGATGCTGCTTCTTAATTTATTATTCGTGTTAACATGGGAAATGTTCTTATCCGCAACCACAGGCTTTCTCTCCCTCTCTCTCTCTCTCTCTCTCTGATGTGGTGTGGGGTCATGTGGACCTGTGTGGTTGGTTGGCAATCAAACTGAGAAAAATTGAAGAAAAAACAAAAGCTGAGGCATGCAAATAGGAAGCAGTCTGCCCTGGACATGAGTCAGCACCTTAGGAAGCTGTCTGCCCTGGACATGAGTCAGCACCAGAAAACAAGCACCTGCTTCTGAATTATTTACCACATGCCACTCCAATCCAAACCGCCCCTTCCATTGTCCAATCATTGAATGTTTGAATGGAAATCAAAAGAGGTGAGAGAGAGAGAGAGAGGGGGAGACAGAGAAACGGGTTTTGTGGTTGATGGAAGTTGGAATGAGGTGGATTCCCCAAATTCCATGTAAACTGTAATGTAAGCTACCACCCAACTCTCCCTATGACTCACCCCAATCTCCAATCCACAAATAATAATCTCTCAAATATCTGTGTTTTGTCCACGCCACGCACACATTTATTGAACTCACGAAAGTCTTAAACAGTGGATTATCATAAACAACATGATCAGTACTAGAATTCTTAGTCAAATGTTGTGAACTAGTTAATATCTCTAAATAACCCTTTTTATTTTTCAATATTAATTATTCCCAACTTAAGTAATTTCAATACTAATTGGTTCTTATACATTACTTTTGCTTTTTTATAAACCTCAAATTCTCAGTATATTTATCTAATAAAAAAGAATCACACGCATGCACGCGATACATATACAAATATAACAGAAATTAATAACACCAAATTTCTTAATAATAACTTAGCTATATACATCTCATGTGCCCTTTTTTTTTAGTTGGAATGATCGCAAAGGAAATCTTTTTCATTTAGGAAAGATATTATATATACATATAAGGATAATGGATAAGCCAGTTCTATATCTTAAATGAGACAACAAACAACCTCGTCATAAACCTTGACACATATCAACACAACCACACCACATGGCTGTCCTATTAATAACTAAGAAAGATACCTAAATAGCATTTGGATAAGGATTTTATTTATAATCACAAAACACTTTATATTTGCCTATTTGCCCCTTTTTTTCTTTTGAAAAAAAATATATAATTATTTAGCTGCGCACTACTTTGGCCCCCTCTGCCATCGACAAGTGGCAAATTATTTTTGTCATTTTATTATTATTTTTCTTAGGAAAAACGCGTCTGAGGTCGTATTTGGCGTGTATATAAAGCTTCGCTTCCAGGTTGTCATTACCTTAACTTCTCAAAACTCTTCATCTGCATTCTTAAGCTGTCAAACTTTTGTGGATTTACAATAAATTAAAGGCGAAACAAGCCAATTTCCAGTTTTTTCTTTTTTGGGTTGTTGTTTTTCTTAGTCTATTGCTTTCGGGTTGTGAAAAGTTTGTGTTTTTCGAGTACTTGGGTATTTACCGTATTGGAAAATGGAGGTTTCGGTATTTCGCAGCTCTCAGGCGACCGTCGGGAAAGCCGAGTTGGCGCGAACGGAGCTCGGGTTCTGTAAATTGAATGGTAATTTGAAGACCAACATCTGTTTTGGTCAAAGCACGACCTGGAAAAACGCCCGGCTTCAGCTTACTGTGAGGGCCGTACAATCTGAAGCGGTTCGGTCCGATAAAGTTTCGGGTCCTGCCAGAAGATGCAAACAGGTAAGAGGTTTCTTCTCTGTTTTTGGTGTTAATTTTAAGTTTGGTTTCTCAGAATTTAAAGGAAATGAAAAAGTAGTTGTAGGTAGTATTAGGACTGTTCGAAATTTTATGATACAGCTGACCATAAATTCATGAAATTTTAAAAGGGTTTTCAGTAAACATGATAATTTTGATGTTTCGTTGTTTCGTAGTTCTTGGTTTGAAAGGCCAGAGTTACTGTTAGAACTTAGAACCTGTTTTTAAAGGGCCAATACCGATTGGGTATGCCTTCAAACACCTAATTAATATAAAACCAATCCTCTGTTGCATGTTTTGCAAAAGATGTACAGCTGAAGTGCTTGAATCACTCAAGGAAAATTTTAGTATTTAGTTGTGTAAAGCTTGATCTTTGTGTTATGCATTGAGTTTTTTCTTGTCATGATTGATTAGTTCAACTTAGTTGACTTATTTTTCTTGCTATTATACGTTTGCAGAATGATGGAGTAAGATTATTTGTTGGGCTACCCCTAGATACAGTTTCAGACTGCAATGCGGTGAACCATGCTAGAGCAATTGCAGCTGGGTTGAAGGCTCTGAAGCTATTGGGGGTGGAAGGAGTAGAGCTCCCAGTCTGGTGGGGAGTGGTTGAGAAAGAAGCCATGGGGAAATATGAATGGTCAGGCTACCTTGCTGTTGCAGAGATGGTTCAGAAAGCCGGTCTCGAGCTTCATGTGTCACTCTGCTTCCATGCATCTAAACAACCAAAGATCTCACTCCCTGAGTGGGTATCTCGCCTTGGTGAGTCCCAACCTAATATCTTCTTTAAAGATCGGTCAGGGCAGCAATACAAAGAGTGCTTATCATTGGCTGTCGATGAACTTCCTGTTCTCAATGGAAAGACTCCAATCCAAGTTTACCATGACTTCTGTGAAAGCTTTAAATCTTCATTCACGCCTTTCCTGGGTTCCACGATAACGGTAAGAAATCCTGAACCCTTAAACTCTATATTGAATGATTAATCATCTTACTCTTTTTGGTTTCACACTGGTTCTGAACTGTCAATCTTTCTCCTGTATTGCTGTATTGTTAAATTTCAGGGCATCTCAATGAGCCTAGGACCCGATGGTGAGCTTCAATATCCTTCTCATCACCGACTAGTCAAAAATAAAATTCCTGGAGTTGGAGAGTTCCAATGTTATGATGAAAGCATGCTTAGCAATCTTAAACAACATGCTGAAGCCACTGGAAATCCCTTGTGGGGTCTTGGCGGTCCTCATGATGTTCCAAACTATGACCAGTCACCGAACTCTAGCAACTTCTTCAAGGACCATGGGGGATCATGGGAGTCTCCTTATGGTGACTACTTCCTTTCCTGGTACTCAAACCAGCTCATATCTCATGGAGATCGTCTCCTGTCCCTTGCCTCTTCAACTTTCACAGACGCTGAAGTGACAATTTATGGCAAAGTCCCACTAATTCACTCTTGGTACAAAACAAGGTCCCACGCATCTGAGCTAACATCTGGCTTCTACAATACATCCTCTAGAGATGGTTATGAAGCAGTTGCCCAGATGTTCGCAAGGAATTCGTGCAAAATTATATTGCCTGGAATGGACCTATCAGACGAACATCAGCCACAGGACTCCCTTTCAAGTCCTGAGTTATTACTGTCACAAATTACAACAGCTTGCAGAAAGCATGGGGTTGAGATTGCAGGGCAAAACTCATCCGTTTCAGGAGGTCGTGGGGGCTTTCAACAGATAAAGAAGAATTTGATGGGAGAGAATGTAATGGACCTGTTCACTTATCAGAGAATGGGAGCTGATTTCTTCTCACCAGAACATTTTCCTTTATTTTCGAAGTTTGTTTGGACCCTCAATCAACCAGCACTGCAGTCAGATGATCTACCCATCGAAGAAGAAATTGTTGAGTCTGTACATTCGAATTCAGAATCAGTCATCCACATGCAAGCTGCTTAGTAGGAGTTAGAATTATAATTTATATATAAAACTTGTATACTATACTTGTATCTAATGAGTATTAGGCAAAATCATATAAGCTAAAGCATAACAAGAATAGCCAGTATATTACTGGCATTACCCTGTACCTCCTGTGCCAAAACTATGGTCATGTGAGCAATTTTAGCTTCGTTTGGATTGGATGGTAAATGTTCATGTTACTTTCTTCTACAGCGTCTTCATATTTTATTAACCCATTTTTTCCTCTTCTCGTTTGAAACACTCCAAATGCCCAAATCACATACCAAACCCCAAAATGTCAAAATTAGATAGAAGAAGTGTGGAGTCTTTAACAGGACTAAGAGTTGTGGGCCTTCGACCACAAATCAATCCTACAAAAGAAATACAAGAAGAAACCGTTAAGCTTCGGGTATCAATGTGGTACCCACCGAAGGCACTCCGATACTTAAGTCAGCAAGTGTGGGGTACCCAGTAATTTTGACAAAGTAACAGTAAAGGTAAAAAGTAGTTACCTTTTTACTTGGAAACTATTCCCTCTTTATAGAGAAATGAAAGTGGTAGTTTGCACAAAGTTTCGATGTGGGACTTTGTGCAAATCACTGTGGTGACGACTCGTGTCCATGGCTTTAGATTCTATAGTTGGGAGCTTTTGCAACTGCCTTGGGTAGGCAATTGCCACATCGAAGGAAGGTATCTCTTCGGCAGGCTAGGATCATGATGACGTCATTAGTGTTTTGGGGATTGCCCTGAAAGTTTTTTTTTTCTTCGGCAACCAATGTATTTGTCTATGCACTAGTCCCCCAAATGCCGAATGTGCTTGGTTGATTATGGTACAAACAGTAGTCCCCTAAGTTGCCGATCAATGAATGGCTTCTGGGTTGGGAACTTGTAAAATTCCAAGTAATCAAACTGAGTAGTTCGGCATGGCGAATGCCTCAAGTAGTCCTCTAGTCCCCCAATTTCACTTTGGCGTTGAGGCAACAAGTCATGGTCTGAAGAGCAGTCTTGAGATAGACGGTGACCGGATCAGTATGTTGGTTGCCGAAGGATGAGGTCATGTCAGACCAATTGGAAAGGGGGAAAATGATCTTGGCATGAGTCGGGCTCGAGTCCCTTATGCAATCAGCACGGAGCCTACCAATCAGGTTCTTGATATGCCTTCTACACGTGAAGTGGGGTCAAGCAACTAGATAGGGCCATCTAAGTCTGGTATCGTGGTGGTAGCTTCAACTTCAGTAGGGGTGGAAATTCCAGTGGGGGTTCCACTACTGAAGAGGAACGGGATGAGCTTATACGAGTTGGAAGAGCTGAAGATGGAGTATGGGGTTCCTGATTCAGTGGGGCTAAGGTTGCCAACTTCAACAGATGTAGTGAGGTATCCTCCTAAGGGTTATGTGATGATATTTTGGGCCATGTACAAGTATGGGCTAAGGCTGCAATTGCATCCCTGGGTGCAGATGATGTTGGCGAAGTTAGGGTATGTGCCAGGGCAACCGAACCCCATTTTCTGGATCGTGCTACATGGGGTGTATACAATTTGGTGGTTGGCAAAGCTGGGGGAGCCAACCTTTAAGCAATTCATGCACTTATACTCTGTCTCCAGACAAAAGGGCAATTTTGGCTAGATTCAAGCTAACTGCCGAAAGGTTAAGAAGACAGTTACTTCTTAGGGCACATGTCATCATTGCAAAATACATGGAGGAATCTGTTCTTCTTAGCCTTTGGTGTCACGGGATGACTTTTTCATAGTCTTCCTTTCCTGCGGCCTTAGACTTGATCGCCTCTCGAACAAGCTAAGTTAGCCTCCCTCCTACAAAATAAGATCGAACCAAGCAAAAACACAATAGCAAGAGTAACAATGATAAGAAAGCTTAAGAGAGTTTGTGACAGGACCCGATCCCAATTCCACTTTGGAATTCGAACCAAGTCCTGTGCGTGTCCGACACCTGGCGAATGTCGGGCACAAATGACCTTTTTACCCTTCCTGTTACAATTACTATTAAAACTTCCCTTAGACTCCTGCCGAAAATTCGGCAGAGTCTCCCTTGTATTTTGTCTAAACCCAAAATCTTCCACCTGTTAAACAAGCAAATAATTTTTCACCAACTGCCAGAAAAAAATAACCAAGCATTCACCAGATTAAGTTTCCCACTAAAACGAGATATCAGAGCATTTTCTACTAATTTACAAGATTTCAAGAACTTTTACAATAAAATCCAACGTTTCTTTATGGTGCAGAAGCTAGGAGTGGCCCGGTGGTGGATGCCTGCGCACTTCTACAGCCTGGGGGCGAAAAACAAGTTTGAAAATGTGAGTGGACAAAAATAATGTTCTTGAAATTAGTTTATAATCATAATAACCCCCATGGTAAAAATAACTTGATAAGTAAGGCTAAAGTTCAATTGTGTTTAATATAAGGTATTCATCTAACTATATATAAATGTATGTATATAAATTCGTAAAACTGAACAATTATATGGAGATATAAAACATGCACGAACATTGAGGAAACTAATATAAAATGACTGAAAGCAATAGTTGTATAAAAGTACTCAAATTCCTTTAAACTACCACCTAATTGTACCCCTGTAAAATCCGTCAAATCCCCTGGCAGGTCTCGGCGACACAAAGTCTATCCGAGCCGCAAACTGGCAGGATTCAGGGGACTGTGGTCAGCCTGATCCGCCGGCAGGTCTCGATGACACCAAGTCGACTCGAGCCGCTCTGGCAAGATACAGGGGACCGTAGTCAGCCTGATCCGTAATCCTGGCAGGTCTCGAGGACACAGAGTCAGCCGAGCCGTAAATCCTTGCAGGTCTCGGGGACACAGAGTCAGCCAAGCCGCAAATCCTGGCAGGTCTCGGGGACACGGAGTCAGCCGAGCAGCAAATCCTGACACTCATGGTCCGAGCGTCCCCGAAACTCGTGAGGCAATGTCAAGTGCATTGACAGAACTGTAAATAGACTGGATGTCCGTAGACATCGGTCCATCTGAGGGTAATCACCAAAAACAGGTACATGGTGGTTTTAAAATAACTACTTTTAGAAAAGTCTGCTAATTATCCGTAATATGATATATCTGAGCTAAGCTGCTATTTCTGAAATATAAATCTCAAAGTCTGCTGGTTACCACTTTTTAGCATGTTCAACTAAACAGCATAGAAAAAAAGATATTTTACAATGCAATTCATGCTCGGAAAACATGCAGTAACACTTATTCAAGATCAAATATGAAATTTAATTATAAAAATCGTTTAGAAAAGAAAAGTCCACTCACTGCTGGTCCGAGCTAGCTGGACCCTTTGAAGGTCCCTCATGTGGTTCTGCCGGTCCTTTGGTACCTTAGTCGAACGATTTGGTTGAGAAACGAAGGAGATCGAGGAGCTTGAAGTTTCGACTGAAAACCGGCGGTTTTCGTCAATTTCCGGCGAGCTCCGGGCGGTGCCGAGGCTGAGACCGGTCGGGAAAGGACGGCGGCGGCGAGGCAATTCCAACCGTACCGGTGCCGTAGATCGGCTCGGGCTGTGGCGTCGGCTGGAGGAGCTGGAAGGCGCGTGGGAGGAGAGAGAGAGAAAGAGGAGAGAGAGAGGAAAGGGATAAATATCTCACTTTTTGTCCAAATTACCGTTTTGCCCTTCGTGGTATTTTGACCGTATTTTCTTCGTTACAACTCCGATTCGAGTCTACTCCGTGTCTACGAACTCGTTTCGCCGTGCTCTACGCAACGGCGTAAGCGAAATTGCCAAATTCCTTCTCGATCAAAAAGTCAACCTTTTTCCTATTAAATAATGCGAGGGCAAAATCGTCTTTTTGCTAGAATAAATTAATCCTAATTTTTAAATATTTTGTTTTGGGTTATTACAGTTTGGGAAAATATATGCTTTTATTGCTACTCAATGCTTTACAAGTTGTGAAGTGAGGATACACAATGAGACATCTTCTTTATATAGAGTTCCTATCTCACCTACCACCACAATAGAGGGCTAGGATACAATCTCACCAACCGAACTCTACCTAGTACTGTCAACAACCGGAGTCTGCCTACTACTGTACATTGAATCTAGACATATAGGCTAAGAGGTCTAGCATGATCCATCCGACAGGCTGGGCCTTGGGCTTCTTTTGTGGGGCTTGACTTTCACAAATGGATCCTCTAGGTTGGCCCCATAGTTGTTGGATTGAGCCTTCAACATGCGGGCCGTGACACTTTGGTGACTTGTAATGTTTGTCGGGAAAGACCGTCGACAGACTTGTGCCAACGCATCTTTAATCCACAGGTCTTTGGTCATAACCTTTTTGTTGATTTTATTACTTGCATGTGCTTGTATGAATTGCCATGCTACCGAAGCAGTATAAATGAACTAGTCATGTTCTTGTTTGTGTAGGTTCGGTGAATTGCAATTCTTTGTCGAATGACAAGGAAAAGGAGGATGAGGTGGAGTTGGTGAAGTCGTTGCTTTCGGCAAAGAGGTGAGAGTACAAGAATTTGGTGAAGCCAGAGCACTTGCTTGAATCAGGGTTGCTGCAAAGAAGTAAGTTGTGTTTCTTCGGCATTTATTTTTGTATATATATTTTGTTTAACTAACTTCTTGTTTGTGTTAATGGCAGTGGCGGGGATTGTGAAAAGAGCGACAATGGTGGTAGAGTCACTAAAGGTGGTGAGATAAGCGAGGAGAAGAAGCAACAGTGCCTTAGGGTGAATAGAAAGAAGGGTAAGGTTGTCAAGGTCAGAAAGGCCGAAGATAGGCATACCAAGGGTGTGGATGATGTGGCCGAAAGGGTTGAGGATCGTGCCGCAGGAAAGCAGCCACGGGATGATAATGATGGGATAGTTATGGCAGCCTTGGACAAGAGGATAAGGGGATTAGAGGAGGCCATTCATCATGTCATGTGCGATGAGCTGGGGCTGCCCCCATTCGACTTGGAGCCCCCTCCGAAGCTTCCGCTCAGCATGGAGGAGTTATTCCCTACAGATGTTGAGGATATTGACTTTGTCGAGGTTCGGTGGCAGAAGAAAGAGGTGACTTTGGCGATGCATCATCACGAGGTGTCCCAGGTGAATGCCTTCCTCACCGAGGTGAAGATGGATGCTGGGGAGTTAGCTCAGACCAAAGCCACCGACTTCTCAGATCGTGTGCAAAAGACAATCTTGTCTTCTACCAATGTAAGTGCCGAAATTATTAGTTATGGTTTGTTGACAATAACTGCTTTCTGATACCTATGTGATCATATGTAGGCTTTTGAGTAGATGTATCTTACCTTAGCTAAGGCAGGTAAGGAGGTGGCTCTAGCAAGGCGTCAGATGGAGATGGCAAAAGCTGCCACTGCCGAAGCCCAGGCCGTGATTTGGGAAAAGAATGCCCTGGAGCTGATGACCACTAAGTTGGAAAATGAGCTGAATGAGACGAAAAGGAAGCTGGGGATAACAAAGGAGGCTCTAGCCGAAGCTGAGTGGACGAAGGTGAAGGAGATTGTTACGACCTGTACCAAGGCAGTAGAGGAGTACAAGGCGTCGAATAAGTTCTGGGATCTTGTACTAAATGAGATTGTGGATGAGTAGTTGGGCTGGGAGAATCTCATAGCGAGGTTCAACCCTACGTTGGAGATAAACTTTAACACCAGCAGCGTTCCTCTGCCAATGTTGCTGTTTATCCCGATTTCGAAGCTAATGCTGGTGCCGAAGGTAGCGATGGCGACGGAGCCAAGGATGCCGAGTAGGTTACTGGGGAGGGGTAGGGCATGGATGTTGAAGCATGAGGGCTTTGTGTGTTTTTGTTTTTGTATGTAGCATATGTATCTTCTGTAAATAGTTTGAGAGTGCCGAAAATACTCATGTTATATATGGATATTTTGTCATGTCATAAGGCGAGGGTATTTTGGTAATTTGTCATAGCATGTTGTATGTTTTAACAAATGTCTTGCTAAATGGTAACTATAAGTGTGTGTCGAAGGCACTTGTGTGGGTAGAAATGAGCCAAGGTAAGGCATTTCATTCAGGTAGATGCTGAAAGGTATACGTACATAGGAAGTTTGGTAAAGCATAAAACATAAGTGCCGAAGGCATAAGAATAATGTGAAAATATAGGTGCTGACGGTAAAGACCTTGACATATTTATCTGTGGTAATACTTTGGCTGAGTTTTTGGTGGCTAGCAAGGTTTTGCGCATGACCCAATCTCCAAGTTTGAAGGCGCAAGGCTTCACACGAGAGTTATAGTATTTGGCAACACGTTGTTTATAAGCGAAGTTGCGCATTTTGGCCTGGTCCCTAAGCTCGTCGATGAGGTTCAGGGCCAACTGCTCATCGTTTGCTTCGGCATCATATGCTGACATTCGGTATGAGGGTTGGCAGATCTCTACCGATACAACAGCTTCGATACCGAGAAAATGGAGAATATCAAAAAGTGGTGAGGTAAGACCATAAGACCTCGGGGAGCAGGTCAGACCAACAGCCTTTGGTTTTGTCAAGCTTTGTCTTCAAAGTCTTTTTTATTATCTTATTCACGACTTCTACCTGGCCGTTGAACTATGGATTGGCCAGAAAAGCAAAGCAAAAACGGACCATAGGGTTGGAGCAAAATTGCTTGAATTTGGCATTATCAAATTGTCTACCGTTGTCTGTGACAATCACTTAGGGTATGCCGAAGTAACATATGATATTTTGTCAAACGAAGGTTTCAACGCAAGCTGATGTAATGGTGGCTAGGGCTTCAGCTTCGGCCTACTTGGTAAAATAGTCCACAGCAACAACATAATACTTGACCTTGCCCTTTCCTTCCAGCATAGGTCCGATGAAGTCAAGTCCCCACTAAGCGAATGACAATGGGCTGATCATTGGTGTTAACGATTCGGCATGGAGTTGTGGGATGGTGGCAAACCTTTGGCATTTGTCACATTTCTGAGTGAAGGCTTTGGCATCAGTGTGGACAATGGACCAAAAATATCCTTGTTGAATAACTTTGTGGGCTAGAGATCGGGCACCATTGGCTGCCGCAAATGCCTTCATGAACCTCCCGAAGGACATAATTGCCTTCTTCTAGTTAAATTTATATTTTGTATCTATGTTGGGCCTATTTGCTCTACTTCTTGGGATGGGCTGCTTTTTTGGACTTTCTAGCTTTTGTCATGCTTCCCACCCTTATGAATTAGAGCCACTTTGACCCCAACAAAAAAAAGGTTTGAATTTTGGTACGTTGGGGTTTGGTGCCTCAACTCAAACCAAAATTTGCTAAAATTCAAACTCCAAACCCCGAAAATGCCAAAATTCACACATCAAACCCCAATCCTAATAAATTTCTATTTTGCATCTTTGTTGGACCCAAACCCCAAAATACACAATCTATACCTAAAACACCAGTACACAAACAACAATAAATTATCTGACCTTGTTCAAAATACTGGCAAATAAGGAGCAGGATACAACTTCTTCAATACAGTTTTGCATGTATTATCTCAACATCTTTTACTTTAGGCTCAAGTCTGTATTGGTGGGAAAATGTACCAATTTGGCTTGATGCTCTTATTCGAGCTGACAGAGATGTATACCTTGTGATTTCTAATGAAATATTAAAGCCTTTTAACAAAAGAAAAAAAAAACCTACAACTTCAATGGCTGATTTGACATAATAAAATATACAAAATGAACGCCAAAATAAAATTAAATGTGGCGTTAAATTTCAGCAATACGAGGGTTTTTATAAAAATAACTACTATGTACATTAACAAGTAAAATATACAACACATGGTGGATGACAAAGAACCAAAGCTCTCCCACTTTATATTCCAGAATTCTTCCGTCGTTCGGCAAAATCATGATCCAGCCCGCCTGTCAAGCCCAGCACTGCAATCACCTTCAGCAAACAGTCCCATTGAATTCAACCCACAAAATGACCCTTAAACCTAGCTGCTCCTGAACCACAACAAAAAGCTAGGGTTAACTATGCTCATCTACATAAATATTAGCATCTCCTACAGACCAATTAGCTTGACTATCATTATACATCAGAGCACACAGAACCATCCATTCAGATTATGTTAGTATTGCTGATATCTGCGGTCAAAGCATTATGTTTAAGTATATAATAGTTTATTAATTTAGATTCAAATTAAACTATTTACCAGATTCCGGAAGATTCAGCTTCCAAATCATTATTCACAGGCGATCTTGGTGTCAAAGCTGCTGAGGCAGATTGAAAATGCCTGGAATGCTGATATTGGGTACCGGTAATCCATGGTAAATAAATCTTTCCCCACTTTTCCAAATTGGAGGATGATCTTCTCATGTTCTGGCCCAGCTGGTCCATTTTCTGGAGAAGCCACCAACTGAAAGTTTTTCACTGAAGCAACTGTTACTCGTCCATGGAAGTTCAAACACCAACACTGGAGTTGCTCATGCCACCTAGGAGACTTATTTCTTAACACCAGCACCCCACTTTTCTGGCTGGCCAAAGGCCCTGATATTCTTTCCACATGGTTTGATTTTGATCGGAAAAACGGGAGGGATGGAAGGAATTCTGCATTACCATATGAAAAATCTGCCTGTGTGGGGGCTACTCCTCCAGGTTCAACTGAAGTGGCTGGAATGGCATCCATGGTACACTGCATTCTCCTTGGACCCCTGCTTGTACAAACTCTGTGAGTTATGTAATTTTCTGAGTTTGTTAGAATAAAAATGCACCCTGATCTAAGTGTACTGAACAAATTATGATCACAGCAGAGATTAAGAGAAAAAGGAAAGCATCACCTATGCAGATGAAATTCCTAGATGTACTCTTATAATTTCATTCATAAAGGAAGGTTCAATAACTTGTCACAGAAGGAAAACTTTTACCTGGAACCCAACATATTTAGTTCATACTGGATGTGAGCAACTGGATAGTTTCCAGCAGGGACCCTAGGTGAAACTTGTTTCAAATTTACTGGCCTAGTAGAGCGACTTTTTGTAATCTTGGCTCCGGCATGAGTCGGCTGCCCATCAAAGATTGTGAACTTTGTTCCCAAAAAGTTTGATCTTCACAAAGAGAGGGGAATAGTGTGTTAATATTTAAGCTCATGCTGAAAAAAGAAAAAGTTACAACATATGCATCTTCAGGCACACCTCAATTTCCCAATATAGTTGCTGCTCCCCTTTGACATATCATCAGCATGTAGTGAGACAATATAATCAGTGCAGGTGGCGCGTTTATACTTGCGCGCAGCAAGTAGGAACTTTCCCTCATCAGTTAGTGCTGCCACGGACAACAAAAAAGTTTAAAAAGGTTATAGCTCAAAAAGGAAACCAGAAGAAGACACAGGCCCACTATTTACAGAAAGTGACGGCAATTTCTGGAGAGGGAAATGAATACCTAGATAACCTAACTAAACAAAACCAGATCAAAGATGGAAAAGCCATATCTTTGAAAAACAACCTAAAAGAAGAAAAAAAAAAAAAAGGTTACCTATGATTCACACTATACTACACAATAAGAAACATCCATTTAGGTTAGAAATTGCTCACCATGGGTAAGACCAAGGAAAAGGTAATATGTTTGGCTGGAACGGTTCCGTTTTATAAAGCACTGCAGGAGATCATCCCTTGGACCAGGCTGCAGCCAGCAAAAAACAGATATTGAAAATATGTAAAAAGAAGATTTCAAAGGTAGAAAACAATAAATCAAAATTTTGGCAAACCCAAGAGTTTCCAATCAGAAAATCAAACATAATGAGAGCACAGAACAAGATTGACATGATCTTAGGCTCTTCGTATCACTATACTGTCATCTAAAAATTTAGCTCATAAACACTCTACATAGGAAATGGATAGGAAATTTCAGCCACTATCCTCTATAAACATTACAAAGACAGAATTTGGAGCAATTGACATAGAAGGACCAAGAATTATCCTAACTAGTCCACTCCAATCTCACACCAGAAGCATCCCAGAAAAAAAAACAAGCAATTTCCACCGAAACCGCCATCATGTTTTGTATATTGGAAACTGTTAATGCAGCGAGATCAAACACAAATATAAATTCGACCATAAACTCAAATCAATATAAAGCTTCTTTCTTTTTCCTTGAGATAGAAAAAGAGACCTGCTTGACGGAGATGGGGAAGGTCAGCTTCCCAGTGAGCTCAGGAGCCTTGACGATCTCCTTGGTGAGGTGCCTCCAGCTCCGGCAAACACCGGCGCAGGCGACGACGCTCTTCCGCGGCGGCCAAGCGGCCTCGGAGGCCTCGATTCTCACCAGCACCTCCCTCAGCAGCTCCTGAGGCATCTGAGCCCAGCAGCTCTGCTTCAGTGACTCACCCACCGACTCGGCCGAGCCAGCCGAGTCTTGGACCACCCGCTGCGACCGGGAAAACTTCATGTCCTGAAGTATACTCCTTATCGACATTTCTCTACTCAAGCTTATCAAAATCTATCAACTCCGCGATGAAAAAGATGAATTTTTGGTTTTGGGTTTTTGGTTTTGGAAACAGAGGATTGGAATTTTGAAGAAGGATCGAGTGTGGGCGAGGCAAGTGGGAATATTTATTTGTCTTGTTGTCTGTTTGTTTGCATTTTTTTTCTCCTCCAAGCCTCCTTCCTTATCATCACACTACAAAAAAGCATATGAATTTCTTCTTATTTTATTGTGTTTGAGAAGATAGCCATGGCTAGTGTTATTTATTTATTTATTTTGTTTGGTTGGTGGAAAAAAGGAAAAGCAAAAAAAAAAAAAAAAAAAAAGCAAAATAATAGTAACCATTTTTGGCTTTTTAGCAAAATTTTGTTTTCTATTTTTGGGGCCATTATTAATTGTATATAGTGCTAAGTTAACATGTATGGCATAAAGAAAGAAATTTTGACAAATTTTAAATAAAAAAAAAGAAGAAAGAAATGAGGGGAATTGCGAATTTTCGTTCAAAATTGGTCAGCAGAAAATAGAATCGAACAAAATGAAAACGTGATTTGATTTGAATATATTTAGTTTCCTGAATAGAGTGATTTGGTCAAACATTTACCATTTCTTCAGCATTTTGTTTAAATATATAATATGTTTAATGTTTTCAACTCTGGAAAATGACTTGTTGTTATGGTACACGTGGCGTATTTTGATCATTGAAGTGTAATTAGGAGATTTACTAGCTATGTGATGGAAAATAGGTCATGATGAAATTTGGAAAAGAAAACTCAAAAATAAAAATGCATGAATGTTTCTTTAGATTGGAGTTTAGTGGTAGGTAGGTAGGCGCATTTCAATTCAATACAATTTAACCAAACTGATCGACGCAATTTAATCCAATCCTGTCTAAATCCAATTTGGTTACTATTGATTACTTTGGCGATTTAATTCATCTTTAAGTAACCAGTATGTTTTATTACGTGAATAGATTTTAGTCCAAAGTAGCTGATTAAATTTATTCTATATATAAAAGAGCGATAGTATTTTATTGATAATATAAACAAAAACCAGTATAAAGCAACTAAGGTGCCGAATCTAGACACAACTTCTTCAGTGACAAAACGCAACAAGTTGAATTGATCTAGATAGAATACGTACAACCCAAAAAATGATTAAATCTCTTAATCAACAACCAGAATAACATGTATTCAAATCTGCATTAAAGATTTGTCTCGCAACGGCAGAAACAGCAAATCTGTATCGAAAGCCAAAAGTCAAAATAAAATAAAATATCCTAAACAAAAAATAAACCACATCAAACTTCTAAAGAGTGGGAATTATTAGACTAAAACAAACTAAGAAACAAAATCACCGCTCCACATCCTCTCGGACAACCCGAAATGCTGCCCTGACGCAACTCGACATCATTCTCACTTCGTAACTTCAAATCTATATCGAAGGCTGACAACTTGAGTCAAATCCTTGCATGCGTTGGTCAAAAAACAACAACGTTTCACTGCCATGGTTCTACATCACCAAAAACAAAAAAACAAAATAAAACAAAGAATCCAAAGGGAAAAGGAATGAATGAGAGGAGAAGAAATGTGATGTAGTAGGAAGGGGCGCTAGAGATGTAAATAGATCGAATTTTAATTTGAATTCGATGTAACTAATAGGACATGGATTTGGTTGCATAATCCAATAACTCGATATATTTCGAATACATTAACTTGTTAAGTTAACGGAACAAATTTAGATCTTGCCTAATCGGATTAGATCGAATCGAAATATTTTTAAAATCAAATCGGGTCAAATTTTAGGTGCTCCGCTCCATCTCCAACCAGTTTATAGGCCTGGCTGCGAACCCCAAAGGTTTTCTCTCTTATGTTATAACTAAGCTGATTACATTCTACTTTAATGTTCATGTAGCTTCTTTCTTTCATTTTTTTCCAATTAAAGTTGATATCTTCTGGCAAAAGGAAAACGTTGATATGTTTTTGTAAGCAAGGCAAACCCTAACCCATTTTTCAACTAATAATTTGGTCCTCATTAAATACGCTTGAGCTGCTGCCTGCCCAAAAAGGTAATGCAAAATAGTTGATTATGGACGAAATCCAATTCAATTTCAATTATCTGAAAGTGGACCCCACAGGCTGAGGAAGAGGCACACGTACATGTACAAATAAATTAATCACAGTCTCAATCGATGGGCGGAGCCGCGGATGGCACAAATTTGCCGGCTAAAACAAGTTGGTAGAATATTTATAAATTTAAAAAATTGCCATGTAATAAAGCAAAAATTAGCTTTTCTGGTATCTATATATTATACAAATAAAATAAACACATTAATTTTTGTTTTATCGCAAAAGTGGCATAACCTTTGTTTTTATTTTTCAAATGGGTCCAAAAAGAAGAAGACGCAACATATTCTAATTCCATCCGATTTTGCTGAGTATACCCCCCACCCAACCCGGAGTGAAAATTGTGACGGGAATCTCTAATCTAATTGTTGTTGTGGGCCACTCCAATAATCATATTCCATCTGTTTATGTTTTCTGTGTTTAGCTGGACCTCTCCCTTCTCTTCTCTCACACAACACTTATACGGCAAGCAAGTTTATAAAGATGAGAGGAAAGCACCAAAAAAAGAAACCAAAAGCAAACAAATTAGAACAGAGCATGTGTAAATGAGGACATGATATATCTTCTTGTAATGAGAGGAACGCTTTGTTTGTCGGTACTTAAATCGATGTCTCTTTGTCTAATCAAAACCTACCAGGTAAAATATGCTTTCAGATATGATATGATATGAGATCCTTTGGAGGCCAAACCTGATCAGGAGCAAAATTGACCTAGCTCACTCAGAGGATTATGATATTATGGAAAATATTTACCTCATTTTTCCTGTAAGTAGGAATTCCTGCATTTCTGCCAATAACATACGTGTATAAGTTTTTTTTTTTATGTTTTTGATGAATTATTTTTATACATATGCTAAACTGTGATTTGAATGAATGAAGCAAGTGATATTCGGCTATTATTATAATAAAGATTAATATTTGACTCTTGTTTGAGAATATTATGTTCTCCATATTGAGAGAGAGAGAGAGAGAGAGAGAGAGAGAGATGATATTTTATGTTTTCTCGACAGGATAGGCATGGGACAACCCAAAGAAAAATGATTATTACAACAGCGACCAAACATGAATTTAAGATGTTGATACATACCCCAAAAACCCAACCAACTTTTGCATTGTTTTGTCTCACGAAAAAGTGAAAGTCCACATACCAATTGGTATGGGTAGGGATTAGGAAAGTGACGATTGCAATTTTTCTAAAATGGGGGACTATTGGAGAAAGAGGATGGATGGATGCCAGCCTTATCAATCACATGACAAATATGATATTCGCAAGCATCCTACACCAGCCTTAAATCATCTTTCACTTCCTTTGATTCACTTGGAAAAGAATTTTTTTAATTTTAAAAAAAACATCAAATCTATACCTATAAAGATGATGGTTATAAAGTCATATCTATAAAGATTCTATATTCAAGGAAGACCCTGTATTTCTCGTTTCCATAACAAATGAAAGCCTCTAATTAAAGAGACCCAAGACATCAATAACATCTCTGGGTATGAGTTGTGGTACGGTCAGTCGCCAACAATAATTTAGCTTTACTTTAACTCACCTGACTGACAGAATAATATCCAAGAATCACAAAGTTTTTTTTCCAGAGACGGCCACCTCTTTTTTACCACATCCAGTCTGAAACTTATGACTCAATTATTACCAAAGAATGCTGATATTTTAATCACAAACAAACAAACTCCTCGTTGAAAATAAAAGACCAATGTATTTAAAAATATCCTAGCACAACAACTGGAAGCTGTCCAAGTCTATTGCTGTCACACATTAGTCTTGTGCCACTTTCATTGCATAAATGTTAATGGCAACTTACCAGGTCCCACCAACTGAGAACTCCCACTTAATTTCACATTGAAATGGAGCAACATGTTCCCATCTCCACCAAACCTTCGATAGATACAAGAGAAGAGGATGTATTTTCTTGTCTATCCTTTAGGAGTTGCCAATGACCAATGACAACAAATAATATACATAATTTGCATCACATAATTCAGCATGTTGTTGCACTCTCAAGAGATTAAACTTTTCTCTTTTTCTCCATGAAACAAATTGAAGATCATTCAGAAAATTATAGCAAAAGGAAAACGATATTAACCAAACTAACGGAACAATAAAAATATAAACCAATTAAAAGACTAGAAGTAGTTGTATTTACAAATTCGAGAGTAGCATATCTTCTGACAGAAACTTAAAATTGAAATGCACAGCAATTGATATCTAAATATAGGTCAGTCATTGACTAGAATGTAGAGGCCTAGAATGAACATTTTAAAGATAAGCTTAGTTAATATCAAAAAAAGAATCCTAAGTCCTAACCTCAAGCATTAGGTTAAAATTAAACCTTCACCGAGCCAAAAATTCCTACCAGGATTCCTATATAACGTGAACACTACCATTTTGCTGTTGCATGGTCCCCAGTGATTGTCCTACAAAACCAATGAAATTATCCAGGTGAAGGATTTATTCACCAAGTTACAGCCCAAATCAAACAAGATCAAGTCTAATGCACACATCTTATGGAACACTGAAAAAAACAATCTTACAAAGAATTAAAGAATACCTGAGCTACCCGCAAAAGAATAAGGTTTTGAAAGAATTTTGCTTCTTGTTAAACCAACACCAGCAACCTGAGGCCTTGGAACATTATCAACAGGAAACTGATTTGAGAAGTCGCCATCAGGCAGGGAACCTACTGAGTTCCCCAAGCAAACTTCTGAATTTTGGGCAAGAATTTGATCAGGTTTCCTCATGGAAGGTAAAGACTGTGAGTCTCTCTGTTTTGCAATAAGTATCTGGAATTAGTTGTTAATCACTACAAAGTTTGACGAGAAAAGGAGACAGAGGATGGGGAGGGGGATCATTTATGCATATTGTGATGCAATGCAAACGTTGTCCTATAATTGCTTAACATTTAGGCTTCAACGCTCAACACCTTAATATTAGTGCACTCACCATGTCACTACACAGCTCCTTAGTTGATGCCACTGCCTCATGGTAAAGATGGCAAAGTGCTGATCGAAGACGATTGCTTTTTTGAGAGTAATATACTTTAGTAGCAAGGGGAAGAGGGCAATCTGATTGATACAAAACTCATTGTTAAATACTGTAAAACTAGAACACACAGTAGATAATCGAAAAAGAAGAATCATCAGGATAAACTTTCCTAAGCAGTTGATTTACATATTTGATAATTCATCTTTAAGAAGCAAGATCATTGTTAATCTTTGTGTGCTGAAGTATAAAAATTGAGTAAACTGACACAACTATTAGTATACCTTTAATTGGCATGCAGCATTCAAGGGCTTGCCCAGACTTCTTATATTTAAGGGCAGAGTCATTAGGTATGTCACTTACAGAAATGACTCCTTTTGAAGAATCCCTATCTGCACACATGCATGAAATACATACCTATACATGAGTACATCATAAACTTAAAACTTCTCACACTTTGAAACATTGTGGTAAAGGACTCATTCCCAAGTAATGAGGCTAGCTATACATGCAAAGTTAAAATTTCCTTCAACAATCTTTGCAAATCCCTTGTAATTTCACCTTCGGGGGGATTTACATAGATAAAGTGATTGGATATTCGAGAACGACCAAGCTACAGGACAGTGTATAAGAAGACGAATGCATATTAAAGATTTAGCCTCACAGGGGCATGCATCCTGAGTGCTTGTAAGTTTTGATACAGCAGATACTATTCCTATATCATCTGATAGTGGCAGCTGCTCACCTGCTACCCTACAAGAGGGGAAAAAGAGATTTGTGTCACATAAAGGAAATGAAAGACAAATATCAACAGTATTTAAAGGGTGCTTTCTTTAAATTAAAACAAAATAACAAATGAACATTCCAACAAACCATTGCATTTGACTTATATAAAGGGTGCAAGAATATGTCCCACTTTGACACATTGCAATTTAAGGCATAAATAAAAGTAGCAACTACACCCTTTTCTCTAAAAGAAACCAAAGGAAGCATAGGTTCAGGGACAAATGAAAGAAGAATTCACCTAGATCGCATGCCTAAGCGCTTATTATCTGGACATTCTACACCACTATAGGGCATATAAAGCCACTGAGAGTCCATTTCTCTAAAATTGCCCCAGAACACAGTGCATAAATATTTAACTTCCTTTCAAAAAAAATAAACTGAAAATTAACAGTGCAGCATTACATAAGATCAGAGGAACTAGGAGGGAAAATGATGTAGTACAGCCCGTAGGTATTAGATTAAGCACTCAAACAATAGAACATAGAAGAATATAAGAGATCGAGGAGACGAAAATATAGATCGAAAAGACAAAAGAAAGGGCAGAACAGTAGAACAAGAAGAATATCGGAGGTCAAGGAGACGAAAATATAGATCAAAGGGACGAAAGAAAGGATCGAAATCAGAGAACCGAGAAGGACGGGCAGAAATCACATAGGTTTAAGAGAAGGTTTACTCAATATCCAAACCTGAATTTCAAACTACATCGGGTTATTTATAGCAAACTAAAACCTAGACATAATAGAATAAAAATCCCTTGCTTAAACAGAAATCCTAACCCAATAAAATAGGAAACTTAAAACTAGAAATCCTACTAGAATTTGGAAAACTAGAGAATCTAATAAATTTAGGTCCTACGCGTCCTGCATCAGAAAGAGTCAGGGTACTAGTGTGCAATATATATTCAAAGTCCAAATATACAGTTTTAATTTACTTAAGTTATGCACACAATCATAATGCAAAATAATTATCCTTCATAATAATAAAAATCATACATTTTAGACCGTTTTGTTGGAGGAAGCATCACACATGTTGAGCCATTGGTATTTCCAGGACTAACTCCTGAACCATCCATCATATATGTCGCATCTACATAAGCTGAATTCCCTAGATGACATGGTAAAAAAATGGAGAAAGCTGAATACAGATTGAACAGTAAAATAATTTGTTCGATTGCTATACATTTTTTTTTCTTTCAAAATACATATTGAAAAGAAATCATCTTACATATTTGAATATTATCTCCACAATCATGTTGTGCAGAAAAGAAACCAACTTAAAAAGGCTATTGTGACATTGCTAGATGATATCAAGAATAGATCTAAACTCCAGGGAGAATCTTAAGAATACGTACAATCTGCAACGTCATACTTCACGTAACAGGGCTAGTCACTTTATACAGCTCATATAACCATTAATAAATTCTGATCACGTGTCATTAGTGTTGTCAAATCAACCACTACAAGTATGCCCTAGCTACATGGTTTCTTGAATTAAAAAGATAGTTCCTCTGCTTTACTAGCTCATTGAACAGGAAAAAAGATAATGACAACCCAGAAGATACAAGCTGGCACTGCCCAAAAGTTGTACAAGCCTATGTGAAAACTAAAAAGCTAAGGGTTCGTCCGATAACATTTTAGTTTGTATTTTGTTCCTTTTTCTTAAATAAAGTGAGGGAAAATATATGGAAGAAGTCAAGGAGAAAGATGAGAAAAAATGGGGTGAAAACAAACAATTTTTAATTTGTGTTTCAAAAACCATTCTTTATATCCTCGCCTTTATCCCTCAAATCTACTCTCTCTCTTCTCAATTTCTCCTTTTTCCGTTTCTATATCTTTAATTATAAATAAAATGCCAAAAACAACAACATCACCGAATAGGCCCTAAGTTACAGCTTTGAATAATTTGTCCAGGAATGTGATTTACATGACGAATTGGACTAGCCTAGTAGTATAAGGCAACCGGTGGGGCCAGAAAAAAAAAATGACAAAGCAAAACAGAAATTTAATATGAGGAAGCCAATAGATCAAACTTAAGCACAAGATCAAAGGCAAGAAAGAGTTACTTTTTGTCTCCATAAAACAGCAAGAATTCATTCCGATTTGCCCATCCAACTGGGGTTGTGATACAGCAATATCATCTGCTTCTACAGACTCAGATCTTTCTAGCTCCCCAACTGATGTGGACTGGTCTAGAAAAGGTTAAGTACCATCAGATTGTCACACCATTAAATAACATTAGCCTTCAAACCAGAACAAAATACCTCTGAGAAGATACTTGCAAAACACCCAGAAATTGGTTTTAAAATAATGACTACCAAGAACTCTTTCAAAAAACTAGGAACTTTACTCCACTTTGGTTCAAATAGAAAAGCAAAAGGAGAAAGGGGGTGACATATCAGTAGGAAATGTCAGAAAGAACAAGGAAAACACTAAATTTCACTGAAGTCATTATAAAAAGGATACTAGCATAAGCAGTTAACAACTTTTTCTTCTCCTTCCTTGGAGGTTTCCTTTGTCCCATACTTCCATCAGGCTCCAAAGTAGTTTCTTGCATAGCATTTAATGACCTACAAAGTTCTGAAAATTTCGAGCCATCTCAGCATAGGGCTAGAACCACACACTTAAGAGCTAGGAAGCAACCAATTAGCAGGCATTACATGCAGGCCAATAAACATTGATAAGGTCATTTTTTATCCTAAATTTGAATTTGAATTCAGCTAGGATGAAAAAAAATCCTTGTTTATAAATCCTTATCAGCATGATATTTTTAAATCTTTATCATATACAAAAAATCTGTGTTTCTCTAAAAATAAATTAAGGATGAATCACGCATCGAATAATTATTGATACCATTTGAAATTTACAAAGAAATTTTCATAAAGGAATGGACCAACCAAATATCCACACAAGAAAGAAAAGAAACATATGTGTCTATATAAATAAATAAAGGCTTTAAGTAAAAAAATTAGTTTTTTAAAATAAACATATATAAAAAAACCTTCAAACCTGCATGTTCCACATATTGACTGGCCTTGACTGGTCTTTTACAAGCATTGCAACATACCTTCACAGTGATAGTTAATAATCAGATTAGACAGAGGTTATGTAGATATATAATCACACAAACACATCAGAACTAAACAATTACATAAATGAGTTGGGTAATCTTTGGTACCATTTTTATTTTAACTCAAAAATAGATCAGCTATAAAATAAAGAAAACATATTCTTCATTTTGGATTAGCACTCCATTAATATCATATTAGGCAGTGGTAGTAGTAGTGGTAGTAGGCTGAAGGACCACATTGTTAAAGGAATTCACACAGGGTTTAGGGTAACTTATATTCTTCAAGTGGTTAAGGTATCCTTTAATTTCCGTTAAGAGGTAGTTATGAGAGTTAATTGTATAAGAAGCACACAGGTAGTAAATATGAAGCTATTGATATTTAATTTAGGACGAGAGAAAGAAAGAAAAAGCCAGCTTGAACAGTGTTATATCCACATGACCAGTATACAAATTTTTCTGGGCCAAAGCGGAAACACCCAACATACATGGCCAAATATATACTTCCAAATACATATTGTATATTGTTTACGACCAAATCTTTACTTCATAGACCTCCATACCATATAGCATGACAAAACAATGTGATCTGAACCTTACCAAATGCAAAGGATCATCCATCGGCTTCAAACCAAACACATGCATATCTGCAGACCCAAATGGAAATCATCAACGAGTTTATGAAACTACAAACTTAGAAAATCCAAAAGGCTTGTACAAAATTATAAAATGTTACGCAACAGAATTGAACACCAAGAATTGTGATACCATATGCATCCGCAAAACTAAAATTATATAAACAGAATGACTAATAAAGGTGCATATTTTGTGAGCCAAATTTGATCTAATTGTGAATATACTGTATAATAATGTTGATTAAAAGATGTGCCTAGTCTCTAGACTCTCTACCACCACCACCACCCCATTATCATTAAACGTCACTTTGGCACTGTAGCATTTTCCATGTTAGAAAACTCAAGATTAATTCAAGCACGCCTGCTACATCAAACATGGAACAAATGCACTTTTTTATTAAGGGGTATCTGAAATGCGCAAAGAAATCACCTTCTTCGTCAAGCAAATTTGCTTCATTCGCGTCACTTAACTCTCTGCAAATCATTTGAGCATCAAACTTCTGATGGCCAACTTCCTCTGTACGGGGGAATGAGGTCAATAAGAAACCAAAATAACCAATGCAATGCTGCTTAGGAGTAAAAGTAATGAGTTCTACAAATCATAAGGTAGATCATCTATAAGTATAAAGGCAGAGCACAAAACTACATGCAATCCCAAAGTCTCCTTGTACCTGCTATGCTTTGTGTGACACTCCCCGATGCAAGAAGCCTTGCCATCACTGCCATCCTCCCACTTCCAAGTGAGCATACCATTGAGACTTGTATATATCTGTAGGTAACAATCAGCAATAGTAAATGACTGCTGTAAATGACCAAGACCTTACAGAACATTTGTTCACCCTTGCATTACCATATAACCCGAAAGGAAAAATAAACAATAAAGGCAGGGTAAGGCAAATTCAGCAGCTGCTGCTCAAGGTTTATATGGCAAACATACTTCAAAAATGCAGGGGCAATTTCACCATTATAAGCATGAAATAATCCATTATTGTGTGCAATTCAAACACATACTTATCTGCTACTCTAAACCCAAATTTTTAAAAAAATTATAAGTTTTTTAAATAAAAAAACTAAAAAATCGAACTCATCATTATGTGTAAAACGCAATATACACGCCCATAAAAGTGTAATACAATCCAAAACCCTATCAAAAGGTTCAAGCTAAAGAGCAAAACGCAGCCATGCTTAATGTCAACCACTTCAAAAAATCAAAACCAAAATCAAGCGGACTAACCTCACCTTGAGTCCGTGCACAAGAAATCCTTCAAACAAAACCGATAAAATCCTTCGCAATTACCGAAACGCAATATACACGCCCATAAAAGTGTAATACAATCCAAAACCCTATCCAAAGGTTCAAGCTAAAGAGCAAAACGCAGCCATGCTTAATGTCAACCACTTCAAAAAATCAAAACCAAAATCAAGCGGACGAACCTCACCTTGAGTACGTGCACAAGAAATCCTTCAAACAAAACCGATAAAATCCTTCGCAATTACCGAAACCGAGACGAAATCGGGAAATCCGAATCAGTGACGAGTGCGAACTCAGGGAGCTCGGAGCAATGCTCGCGGAGTACGAAGGCGAAGAGAATGTCTGAATGTACGTGACAATGGCGGAAGCGAAAACCCTAGAATGGAGACGAAGAGAGAATTTTACTTTTTTTGTTTTCCTTTTTGGTGTGGCGTTGAAACTCGAAAACGGTATTGAATGTGGGTGCTGCTGCTCTTTTTCTATATTTGTGCAATCCTTTTCTCCTCCGAGAGGAGAAGAAAAGAAGAGAAGAGGTGGCAAAAGCTACAAGTTGTAAGAGAGAGTGAGAGAGAGGAGAGAGAAAGGGGCCTTTTTTTCTGAATTGGTTTTGGCCGCGCGTATGAAATATATATGTGTTTGTAAGTGAACGGCCAGCACGTGCTCCACAGTTGCCACTGGATTTCAAAAAATTTCACCCTGGTAATGGGTTAAAGTAATTTTCTTTTTACTGTCAAGCATCTTACACATTTTCCATCCAAATGTTGTTATATACACCCAAGTTCCAACAAATATATCACTACACTCAACATTCCACCCAAAAAATATATATATATATGTGGATTAGGCCAATTGACTATGATAGTGAGTATGTCGCCTTGCATTCAAGTTTAAATCCCTCTCCCTATAAATTAGAGTAATTTAGAATCTAACTATAGATTGCATCGACAACAAAAAAACCAATAAACACACACAAAATGTCCAACTTTACATAGAGGCTTGAGAGCAGGTGGTAGAAACTTGCTATAATTGTGGAGGTGTGTAGAAAGTTACAAATTACAGTGAGAGTGCCATTATATATGGAACAACTAATGGGCCTCCTTTCATGGGCTTCTTCAAGTGGGCTAATGTCATGTTCAAATTATGGTACAAATTGTGTTAAATGTTTGCCTTTACATGCAGTGGTGATATATTATATTCATAATTCATGCCTTATGGTGGTTAGTCATAAGGACCAATACAGCCATATAGGGTTAATATAATTATAGAATCACATTAACCATAAGGGGTTAATTCAAATATGAAGGAGTCCATCAGCAACATCAAACGCACAAGATGTACCTCCACTCATAACCCTAAGAAATTCCTGAGGGAAGGGGGGAAGTCGCAGACCTAGAAAAACCAAACATATACCTCATACCACCAAACTACAACTACAAACATGACCTTCTAACTCTCACAAGTATAAAATACAAGTAGAGACTAGAAATATGCAACAAACTCAAAAGGACTTGATGCACTTATTACAACTCACAAAACAAGTAAAAATAACCTGATCTGCTACCATGTCATCACCAAGATAGCCAAACAGCCACCAAACTCAGCCAAAACAAAGGCGTCGGAGGGGAAGTGGAGAGGGTAGAGGAAAGTCTGGTCAGATAATGAGGGAGAGAAAGGAGGGGGAGAAGAGGGATGTAGGCTACCGACCCGAAAGAGGATGACAACTAAAACTTTTCTTTTAATTACTTACTTCGCTTTCTTATCCAACAATGTCACCAAAGAAACTTGAACTGAAAGTTTACCAACACAATTAGAGACTGAATTCCACTAGACCAAAATTACCTTCCTAAAAATAAATTTAATTTACCAACAAAAACATGAATTGAAATGTTCAAAAAAGAGTCCAGTATTTTTACATTTCTCTTTTCCCTTGTTGCACATCCCTTGGTTGCACTATCGGCGGCCCACTTGGAAGTGTGATCAGTGGTTACATTTTGGTGCCATTAACTAGCCCAGCCCAACTCTTCCAACAAACCCATCTCAACCTTGTAGGTTGGCTACGTCCCCGCTTGGTGGAGTTATGTAGTTGAACTTTGGGCTTGCCGAGATCCATGTTATAGGAGAAGAAGAATTCGAACTCAGATGTAAGAAAACAGGCATATTGTCCCAATCAATTAGTCTAACTTATATATATTTTTTTTTTTGGGGTAAAAAGTCTAACTTATATTCAATATGCTATAAACGACAATAAAACTATACCCAATACATGATTTATTATACTTTGAAATTTTGATTTTAGACATGTATGTGATGCAGTAGGTGGGCTTAAGTGGAGTGGAGATAAACTTATAATCTCTCACGCCGACAACAACAAAAAATGGTTCTAATTGGGAGTGCTTAAAGAGACATGATGAACAACACTGATCAGAAGGCCATATATTAATTCATGCGAGAAGCTTTAGAAGCTTGATTGGCAAACAGAATCAGTGAGGTGGGTTTTGCTTATAGGGTCCCTGATTTACCTAGGAACCAGGAAGGAAGGCAACTCGTGCAAACAATGGGGCCATGATAAATAAATGGGAATAACACTTTTACTTAGAAAATTTTCAGTGTGATTGTCATCCCTTACGTTATATTGTTAATTTACGTGTTATAGTACGGATAAATAATATAATTTATATTTTATAGATTTAGGGTATAATATTAATGAATAATATATATATATTATAAAATTAGTGAATTAGTAAATTAGTAACACTATCACTACGTGGCAATATGACAATTACATTGAATTTCAGTCTTATTAGATATTTTGATTAATAATACCATGCAACAGTGTGACTTCAAGAATTGTTCATACTTTATCATGAGTATTTTTTAGTATCTCCTTCACATGACTATATATTGTTATCAGTTCATTCATATTATAACACGTGTATTTATTGATTAATACTATATCTTAGATCCTAACATATTAACCATGTCATCTACCTATAATTTAAAATATCGATAATATCGACGAAACATCGAGGATATTATCGTTTTTTCGGGTCAGGGATATTTTGAAACGTATCCATACACATATCGTATAAATATCAATAATATCGAAAAATATCGATGTCGATAATTTCTCTCACAATTCAGTAATATTTGGCCAAAATATTGCTATTGATAATATCAAGATGATGAAGACAATGAAAATTTTGAAGAGTTATTGTTTGTCCAAAAATTGATGATTTCATTTATATATAATATAAAAAAAACCTTTGCAAATGACAAAATTACCCTCAATGAAGTATATGCAATCTAATTTCAAAGGCCAACTTTGTCATTTGGAGAATTTTTTTGTATAAAATCATCAATCTTTGGATGAAAAATCAATAAAAATGAGTTTTGTAAAAACAATTTAAAAGCTTAGGGAGTGTTTTTGTAATTTCCAAAACCTCAAAGAGTTTTGTGAAAAAAACCGAAAACCTAAGGAGGGGTTAGTGTAAATAACTCAAATTTGAATCTTATCGGAACTCTATGTGTATTTTATCATGAAATGTATAAAGTGTAAAATATTATAGTAAATCATTATAAATAAATAATTACGGTGTGTTTAAATCAGTTAAACCCATTATACAATGCATTTTCTTCCAATTTTTTGTGATAAAGTAATAGATAATTGACTAAATAAACATCCTCCAAAGTTTCATGAAATTCTTCTTAAAATTTATGTAGTTTTAATTCAATATTTATCGACAATATCCCAATATTTTCATCTAAATTTTCATATTATTAGACTATCAATATTTTCAAAACCATCAATATTTTATACCTTGCATCTACCCATATTATAAAGTAGATAAACTAGCTAGTAACACCGACATCCAGTAACTATAATTCTTCATCGACCAGTAGCTCATCAACTCATCAAATTACGTGAGTAGCCACGTGGCAATAGATTGGTGATGATGTGGACCATGCGGTTGGCACTCAAAGCCACTGTATCTATTGATCTTTAAAGATGTCGGCATGAAGCTGAGCAGTCATCATAGCTTTGCAGTCAGAATGGGCATCATCACGCTGCAGCATCACGACGAACGGTCCTCATTTCAACTACAGCAAACCCCATCATCCGTACCCTTCAAATATAAAATGTTATATGCTCACTTTATAAACAGGTCAGAAATATATATTTGAATTTTACAAAAAATTCTTCAAATATAAAATGTTATATGCTCACTTTATAAACAGGTCAGAAATATATATTTGAATTTTACAAAAAATTTAAATTTTAAAAAAAAAAAACAGAAATATTTGAGGGTTGGTGTGGGGATTATGATTCATGGTGATGGTGGCCGTACGAACCATCTACCAAGCCTTGTGAACGTGGGGAACCACTTTGCCTTTGGTTGCTGCCTTATGCGGGGAGCAAGGTTGGCCCATCCATACGCTGAGATTCTAAAATGGTACTATTCTAAATTATTTTTCCATATATAGGCCTTGCTAAATAGGCGAAGAAAAAAAAGGTAATAGTATCTTAATTGGTAGGTATTCAAGAATTAGTATTGAGAAAACCTACATACAATTCATCTTTACATCCTACGATTTCAGGAGATTTGATTAGCGATGTAATTCGTAGGATTTCGAGCTTCTGTATTTAGCATTTACGCATTTACATGCATTTAAAATAATTTTAACCATTTGATTAATCTAATAAAATTGATTCGTTCATGTCATAGTAATTGTATTAAACTAAACAATCACCCATTGTACCTTATCGTTTTCACTTATCCATCCAAAGTGTCCCCTCCTTTGGTCCTCTATTGTTAACAGGAGTATGTTTATTAAATCGAATTTTTGTATATAAAAAGAAGATTTAGAAGAAATATGATAAACATGAAGGACCAAGAATCAACCCAAACCCACAGTGGATGAAGAAATTGTCCACAAAATTCAACGCATTTTCTAATTTCATTGGCAGTGAAGAAATAATTAAGGAGTTAGCCCAAAAACCCAAGTTGTTCAATTGTCCCAAAAATTCAATTAATTTTCTAATTTAAGTGGGCAGTGAAGAAAGAATTAAGGAATTACCAATTAAGCCAATTCAATTTTTCTCTTTTTTTTCTTACGAAAATTTGGTATGTTATGCCTTTTGGTCTGCCAATTCATATTTGAGTTTTAGATTTGTGAAAGTTTTGCAACTTGAAGTTAGAGACGTGCCTCTCTCTACTTCATTGAGGGGATTGTTAGATTTGTGGGCAAAGACACAAATCTGGTATTAGACTGAAAAAATACGGTGCACCCTTTGGTGACATGGATTGATCAAATTCATTAGATTAATTAAATGATTAAGATATTTTTACATGCGTGTAAATACATATATGCTAAATGCAGAGACTCGAGATTCCAATTCGTAATATAATTCAAGTGGTTTTATCTACTTATAAGAATGAAGCGGAACAATTCAATATTTGAACAAGCCTTAAGCAGAAATTTTATTATTGTTTCTTATTATCTCCATCCATGATATACTATACATATACAATATACTAAAGAGATGAAGTCTAGTTATAATACTTTTAAGTTAACCCGTCCTAATTATAAAGTAAATTTAGGTTTTACCCATAAAAAAACTTTCACTTTTGGAAAAAGCCAAAGCTTTTTCAAAAAAGACGGAATAACCTCTCAACTTTCAAACCAAAGACATGCAAATGTAAAGGATTTCTTAGGAAATCAAAAAATAAATAAGGGCAATTTTGTCCATTTTTGCTTCTTTTAAAAATTTTCTCTCTCCTTTGGGCTTTTCCAAAGTCTCCCTAATTATAACTCATTTTCTCATTCTAAGGTTAACTCGGATTTGTACAACTTAAAATACTTTAACATACGTGTAACATGTTACATGCACAGTGAGTTACGCTTGTGCTTACGCAATTATCGTGCGACATTTGACTTGGCATCAATAAATAAGTATTTTATATTTTTTCTATGACCATGGAAATTGACAAAGCGAAGCTCGATCTACATCTACTCATGCAAAACAAAAAACAAAAAAAAACAAAAAAGAGAGCTCCCAGGGCGAATGAGAATAAGAATATAATAATAAAATATAGAAAAGACCCTTCATTCAAGGCGACACAATGATACGTCACAGTACAAACATTTTCTGTTTGATTACCAAAACCGTCTAAGCACAGCATACCATCATCACCGTCCACGTGTAATCATTGTTGCTCAATCAACGGTCACTTTCTTTCCAAGTTCAAACTTTCTCTCTACACAAAGCCGTATATATTTCCTCACTTGGCGGTCTCTCTTCCTCCTCATCAGTCCTCTCACTTCTCAGCCCGTGGAGTGCTCCTTCTCCCTAGACTCCCTCTCTGTCCAAACTCTAAACTCACTTTCTCTCTCTAAAATCTCGTGAAACTGAGAAATTTTGGAATTTTGGTAATTTTTTAGGTTGGAAGTTTTTTTTTTCCCTAAAAAACCAGATCCAAATTGGATCATTTCCTTTCTTGTTCAAGAATCAAAACTTAACAGCTTCAAAAACTCAAGCTTGTGCGGTGACTGGTGAGTGAATCAAGTGCCGAGTTTCTATGCTTAATTTTCAAGCTTTATTTGAATTTTGTTAATTTAATCCAGACAATTCCAAGTTGAAAATATGCAGTCTCTGTTTGGCTGGTGAGAAAATGTAAGGGAAAGGAAAGGAAAGTCTTGACTTGGATTGTCACCAGTCTTTAACTGTTTTGGCTTCACTTCTATTAAAGCTAGATATTTCCATTCAAATATCTAATTTCACATACTTTTTCCCTTTTGCTTAGGTTGTGTGGTCCAAAAGAATCAAATTAAAGTAAAGATCTCATTTTTCTTACAATATGTTCACTTTTTTCAAACCCCAGAAAACGAAGGCCTTCAAAATCTAGGCCTTGAGATTTGTCTCCAAAGGCTTTGACTAGAACAGTTAACTGGCACTTGTGTTTTGCTCCAGTGCCAAGTACAATGGCGGTCGACGTGAGCTCACTTTCAGAGAGATCAGTGGAAATGCTGATGACCTCAGACCACACCTCCGTGGTGTCGATGAACCTGTTTGTGGCTCTTCTTTGCGCTTGTATTTTACTTGGTCATTTGTTGGAGGAAAGTCGATGGATGAATGAGTCCATAACCGCCCTTGCCATTGTGAGCCAGCTTAATTTTCTGTATCTGTCCATGTATGTGTGTTTGATGGAGAATTGAATTGAGAATGACTTTGTGTGAGTTTTGTTTTGGTGGGCAGGGACTGTGCACTGGAGTTATTATATTGCTAACCACTGGAGGGAAAAGCTCCCATTTATTAGTATTTAGTGAAGATCTCTTCTTTATATATCTGCTTCCGCCTATCATTTTCAATGCCGGGTAAGTTCAATTGGGTTTTATGTGTGCACCTTTTAAGTTTTAAATGACTGTTTACATCAGATTCATTATTCATTCACTTTTAGTTGTTATAATTATGGGTTTGTCTAATCAGTTTAATTAAAGCTTCTAAAGTAACATAAATGGTATGAAACGACAGGACTTCTGTTCAATAACAAGAGCTGGCGTGAATAGCGTAAGATGTATGATTTATATGATTGATTCGGTTGGAGATAAGCCAATAGATGAGGGTTATCTTCATGTGATCATAAATTTTTTCTATTTCGTTTTTTTTTCCTTGAAAAACGACCAATGATTTGTCATCATTCAATCATGCAAATCAGGAGTAGAAAATGATCTTCCTGCAAAATGAATTGATCTATTTAAACCTTTCACAGGAGTAAGTTGATGGAATTAGAAAAAGGCTATTTCGAAAGTTTTACTTACTATTTATTACTAAGTTCGCAGTAGATTATGATTGATCTTTTCTTTCCAACATCATCAGGTTCCAGGTAAAGAAGAAGCAGTTTTTTCGTAATTTCATGACTATCATGACGTTTGGTGCTGTTGGCACTCTCATATCCTTTGCCATCATATCCTTAGGTAAATCGCAACCTGAGGATTATAGCTTTTATAGCTTAGGTTTGTGCTGTAAAGGTTTAAAGATGTGAGGCACTTTAGGTGTGCTAGTATATAAAAAATTGTTGGAAACAGTAAATCATTTAAAGTTTGACTTGGTTGTGAACAAGCTTCGGTATTTCCAGTTTCTAAGTTCTTTATGTGTCAGCACTTTTAGTTGGGTGAAATCTCTATTGATGCAACTGTAGTGTGAACATGATATGGTACAAGTGTTCACTAATTATCAGATTCTCTTTTTTGTCAAGTGTTCCAATCATTCAGAATCATTGGGAACTTCATTTTTAGTATTTTTTTTATAAAAATCTTTGTCAAACACTTGAATGATAACTGATTTTATGGAATCTATTAAATTCACCAGAAATACACAAAACTTGCTGCATGTGCAAATTTATTCTTTTGTGAGGGTCATAAAGTAACTAAAGACATTTTATGATTCAACTGAAAATCTGGAAAAAGGAAAATAATCTGAATCAATCATCTATTTTTTTACAGAACGAAGTTATTAAAATTCACAACTTTGGTTACTTAAAACAGGTATGTGGATGTCTAGTGCTTGTTCTTTTCTGCACCACATCTATTTGGAAACACTAACTGTGTGTGCAACAATGCATGTGACTCCATTAGCAGACATCTTTATCAAACAGCTATTTGTGTGGGTGTATGAAGAGGTTTACATAGTGTGAATTATATTCTTAGAAGCTATAGCTTAAAAAGAAATGAGTTTCCTTGTGTTTCCAATGTTCTAAAGGTGAAGATGTACAATTTTACATTTACTTTAGCTTCTTTTGCGATAAGAGTTATTTTGGGTCAGTTTGTTTCTGTTTGTGACATATTCTGTTGTTGATACTCTTTGACTTCGATTGACCAGTGGAGAATTTTAATCACGGGCTTTCCGTGTTAATGAATTCTTTTTTATTTTGATCCAGGTGCTATGCACTTTTTCCACAAGTTCAATATTGGTTCCCTCAAGATTGGAGATTATCTTGGTATACCCAATTTTTCTTTATGATATCAAATTATTTTTGTTTTGTTTTGATTCCGTTACTTCCTGCTTAATTGTGTTAGTTCCTTGGTTGCAGCCCTTGGTGCGATATTTTCTGCAACCGATTCTGTTTGCACCTTGCAGGTATGCATTGTCTTGACTCTTCTGTAGCTGTGCTCTTGTTGCAGCTTTAAGAACAACACCTGAATTAAATCCAAACTCTCAATGCAGGTGCTTAATCAGGATGAGACACCTTTGTTATACAGCCTGGTTTTTGGGGAAGGGGTGGTTAATGATGCCACATCAGTGGTGCTTTTCAATGCAATCCAGAGCTTTGACCTCTCTCACATCAATACAAGCACTGCTTTGCAATTTATAGGAAACTTCTTATATTTATTTGCTGCAAGTACAATTCTGGGAGTTGTAGTAAGTCCCTCTCTCTCTCTCTCTCTCCCCCCCCAACCAAAATAAAAACAAAAAGAAGAAGAAAATGCAGAATCATTTGTGCCTCCTTGTTTATGATATGACCCATCCTTTTTTTTTTTTCTTGCAGGCTGGACTACTTAGCGCATATGTCATTAAGAAGCTCTATTTTGGCAGGTTTGTAAGAAATAGTATCTTGCTGGTATTTTGCTTGTGATACCATAAATATGATTGAGTGAAGGCAATAAGAAAGTAACCAATTAATTTTCAATCAGTAGGAGCAAAAATAATGAATTGCTGATTTTCCATCAAATCACCTATTGTACCACTACATAAATGGCTATAAGATATCAAGCAAAGACACACTAAATTACTTTTTTATTAAAAAATAAAAATAAAATGCCGTACTTTTATGCTTCTGGTTGGAATCTTAAAATAATGGGAGTGCAAGAATTTTGGATAAAACTTAAAAGTATTACCTGCCTGCAAGAGAAGTGTTCCTTTTCCCTCTCCCCCTTTGCACATGATGTTTTTTTTTTAGGGGTTTCTAATTATGTAATGTTGTGAAAAACCCACACAAACCACACAACAGAAATTGCCAAATATTAAGTAGATAGATAGATAGATAGAGAGAGAGAGAGAGAGAGAGAGAGAGAGAGAGAGAGAGAGAGAGATATGTGGTGCGGAAAACTTGCCTATATCCACAGGAGAGGGAGACTGAAAATCTACTAATTATCAAATTTTTTGTTTTACTTTATGTTGAAAGACAGGTAATTTTCAATGTGATTTTGAGTAGCCTCTTATGCTTGTTTTTGCAATTTACAAAAATCAGACACTCAACGGATCGTGAAGTTGCTCTTATGATACTCATGGCTTACCTTTCATACATTCTATCTGAAGTAAGATTTCTGGAAACTTGTACATCATCTCTCTTTTGTTCTTGTTTCTTGTCTAAAGGGAGATCTGACCATAAGTTAAAATTTTGACTTATCTTGCAGCTGTTTTATTTAAGTGCCATTCTCACTGTGTTTTTTTGCGGAATTGTTATGTCTCACTACACATGGCATAATGTAACGGAAAGTTCCAGAGTGACAACTAAGTATGTTGAATCTCCATAAAACATTTTCCTGGACAATTGAAAGTCAGTCTTATTGAGTATGTCTATAGCTCTGGAAATCATTGCTGGAATAGCTGTCATGTTACTGATGTTTCAATTCTCTTTACCAACTAATGCAGGCATACTTTTGCCACTCTGTCATTTGTTGCTGAGATTTTTATCTTTCTTTATGTCGGCATGGACGCCTTGGACATTGAGAAGTGGAGATTTGTGAGCGATAGGTATGTTTAATGCATAAAATGGAGATTGGCCTCCTTTAGACTCCTTCCTTCTTGTACATGTGTGTCAGACAGTGTTTACTTGTTCTTGATTATTAAGTTAATTTTTGTTTTGCTTCTTTATTCAGCCCTGGCAAATCTATAGCGGTGAGTTCAATACTGTTGGCTCTGGTTCTGGTTGGAAGAGCAGCCTTTGTTTTCCCCTTATCTTTCTTAACCAACTTGACTAAGAAATCTCCATCTGATAAAATCAGTTTGAAGCAACAAGTAAGAGTTTATCTTTTTTTTCTTTCCAGTTGTCTCTTTTGGTATAGATTCTTTGAATCAAATGATATATTACACGTCTCAATGGGTTGTCTGGTTTTCAGGTTACAATTTGGTGGGCTGGGCTTATGCGTGGCTCTGTTTCTATGGCACTTGCTTATAATCAGGTAAACATTGAACATTGTCCTTTCTGTAACCTCTGAGACTGATATGTTCTAGTCTTTGGAACTTTCATAACTATGTATAAAAGCCAGAGTAAATCCTTGTTGTGTACTTATGGTACCGGCTTTGAGCTGTCTTTGCTCTATATTGCTGTTACAATGATGTTGAGCAATTTTAAGCTCGGCAAAGTGTTCTGTAACACTAGCATTGATATTTTGTTGTGAACTAGGTTTGAAAAGAAAAAGAAATTATATAATGAGTTCCTAATTTGTATCTGTATGCAGTTTACTAGGTCTGGCCATACTGACTTGCGTGCAAACGCGATCATGATCACCAGTACTATCACAGTTGTTCTTTTCAGCACAGTGGTAAGAAACCAGTGGCTCAAAAACTAGAGCTCATTTGGGACACATTTCATATATCAACCACAAATGACTGGTTTGGCTATATTTTATCCTTTTGTTTATGCAGGTATTTGGTTTGATGACTAAACCACTAGTGAGGATTTTGCTTCCTTCATCAAAACACATCGGCAGTATGATATCTTCCGAACCATCTAGTCCTAAATCAATCACTGTGCCACTGCTCAGCAATGGGCAAGATTCAGAGGTGAGCCTTGGGGTGCAAGATTCAGAGGCAAATCATGGGCCCGTGAACATACCCCGTCCAACTAGTTTACGAATGCTCCTAAGCAGTCCTTCTCACACTGTCCACCATTATTGGCGAAAATTTGATAATGCCTTCATGCGGCCTGTGTTTGGTGGGCGGGGTTTTGTACCTTATGTTCCGGGCTCACCTGTCGAACAAAATGATCATCAATGGCATTGAGAAGTAACTGATACACATATAAGCTCTAATTTATGTAATTTATAGGTTTGGATTGAGATCGGCTTCAGTGTGCATTTGTTTATACATAGCAGAATTTGGGGTGTGGTGACAGCATTTTACACAAGATGAGCTGCTTGTTCGTGTGGTGGTTCAAAATTTTCGTGTCTGCATAGGTTGCTGACTAGATTAATTCCTTGACGGTTCGTACCCTTATAAGTTTTGCGTGATTGGAGTTGTATATTGATGATTTTGTAATGATCCTTCAGAATTTTGATTTCCAAAATTTCAATGTTATTAGCTTTTATGGTTGCATGTTTTTGACAAAACCAGATCCAAAACAGAACCATTTCTTACTGAAATATATGAAAGTGCTTCTGGCTCATCGTTTCTCATTTGCATGATGAATAAACAAAATAATTGTCAGCAAATGTGGTTGGTTAGGCCAAGGCAGTGTGACCATGCTCCCTTGCATCTGAACCCCTTCCCGTATATTAGAATAGTTGAGAATCCCTTCCTGTATATTAAAATAGTTGAGAATATCACTCTTGTCAAAAAGATTATTGTCGTTTATTTAAATGAGCAGTCATTTTCAGATTGATACATGCCGTTTCAGATGTTAGTTTTACACTTAATACATGTTTTCATATTTCAGTTCTATGATTAAATCACCGGCATAAATTATGATTTGAACCTTACCCTGAACTCGAAAAAAGTAACCAGATTTGCTACATTCAACAATTTTTTTATTTATGAAAAGGCTAAAATCAACATTGATAACTGAAATTCATGGAACACTGGCATCAACAAAATGACATTCCTTTATAAAATTTTATTTGAGAGATCAGCTCTTACATGCAGAATTCAGATGGGTCCATATTTTACACATCAGACTGAAGAACATCTCTGGTGTCAGAAACATGCAAGCAGATAGATCCTTCTAAATTAGCCATGAAGGAGAAACAGCTTTGTTTTACTGTCTAATATCTGAGCCATAATTTTTTTTCTCTACGGATGGATATAGTATCCGATTGCTAGACTGATGAGAGCAACCATACAAACATAAAAGAGAGGGAAGCCAACCATAATCCTTTTGACATTGTTCTTCCTCCTCAGCAACTCCTACAAAGAGAAAAGGCAGACAATCAAATCTCTAGACTAGGGCTCATATATACAACATAAACACAGCATACTATTAAAGTAATTGGAAAGAGCAGCAAGGCTCAAATCATGATAAAAGAAGACTGAAGCAAAACAATCAATTGATGAGATAGAAATGGATTGGTCCAAGATAGAGAAACCAATTATTTTAAGAAAATAAAAAGTCAAACAGAGAAGCTAGCATTTCACCTCTTCACCAGTTAACATTCCTTGTATTGTAGCTCAAAAGTTCAAAACTCTTAAAAGTAATAAAGCTCAAAAGTCAACCCTTTACAATCGATATTTAGTTTATTCAAATAAGGGTGTTTTTAATTCTATACTATTCTTGTCACTTTAGTCATCCAATTCTCTCTCTCAACCTGCACGCTATCTGATTCGAAGGCAATTATGGTAGAGAATATATACTGCATTTACAGCTTATGCGGCTATCCTCTAATGAAGATAACAGAAAAAAGGATTCGTGGAATAAATTACTCACCAATTCATGTTTAAGCATATTCTTCTCGCGAGTGGTCATGCTTCTATCTTCTGTTAGCTTCATGATGGTAAGTTCAGCCTGCAAAGAATATATGACATTGATATTACTTTTATTTACATTTTCGAGGGGATATGTTAACATTTTAAATAGAACTAGGAAGCAGCTCCTGGTCCGCCTCATTGGGATATGGACTATTGAAAAGGGGGGAATCTTAGGAACAACAAAGTTTGGTATTCACAACATTTCTCGAATAGCAGATATGTATCTAAAAAACTTAACAAACATACTTCAACATGTTTAGAAAGTAGACCTCTACCCATATTATTCCCCTCAGGTTCCTTAAATGCAGATATTTCTCCAAAAATCCTTCCAAAGAGAATTATAACACCTAATATTAAAAAGAAGGATTTCATGGTTCCCACGCTATAAAGATAGATCTAGATGAGAAAAACTGACCTCTTTTAGCTTTGAATCCAATGTATTTAGCTTCAATTTCAATTCATCAAAATCCTTCGTTAAATTCAACGCAACAGCATCCTTAGCTGGTTTCAATTCCTCCACAACCTTAGCTGGTTTCAATTCCTCCACAACCTTAGCTGGTTTCAATTCCACCACATCCTTAGCTGGTTTCAATTCCTCGACATCCTTAACTGCTCTTGACTCATCCATGTCCTTATAAGTTTCAAACCCCTCAACATCCTCAGCAACCTGGCACAAGGAAAACAGATCGTGGTGCAAGGGTCAGTACAATATGTGTGAACAACTGTTTTATGAAAATACAGTTTCAGACTTGATTGCAATATAAAATAGCCATTCCTGGAAAGCAAGGTTCAGATCAATATTTCTGCTTCCATATAATTGGCTCCAAACAAAATTATGTCCCCCACTAACGTACAGATGGCAAACAATGCTGCCAACCACGTCAAAATGCTAATGCAGATGTCCTATAGTGCTCCCGCCCACGCATTGTCAAGAAAAAAAAAAGATATTTGGATACAACACAGAGCAAGAAATTCAAGAAAAAGGAAACATAAAAAAAAAAAAAGTTAGGAGATCAGTTAAGAATCAGTTTAAACAGATAACAGTATTGCTCTTACCCCATGAGGCGGGGGTATGTTTTCAACTCCACTCAGAACTCTATCCTTTTTCACTGAATTTTCATAACATGGATCTTGCTTCGACTCTCCATTAATTGGTACAAATACTGGGGAAGAGGGTGGGCTGATGAGCACCACTCTTAGTTTCTTCTCTTCAATGTATTTGCCACTATCTTTTGAGAACTGCCAAGAAAAGGATAAATTAAAATGAACATTTTTTTATGAAAAAGTTAGACCAAGAGAACCAATAATTCTTACTTTCTTACCATGTCAGATGTAATTTCCTCTTCAGTTGTCCCGAATGGAATAACTGTGCTCAGGATAAGGAACTTGTCTTTGCACTGCAAATCAGGTGGCGCGACACGCTGAGCTTGCATGGTAACTGCATTGACAAAAGAGGTGAAGAGCGAAAAGTCCATTAGTTTTGGTACTAGATTTTTGGTCTGCACCACAACGGGCTACTGGTTACTTCTCTAGTAACATGGAAATTTATGTTCAATTTTATAGTGTACTTGTTCAGTACAGCTCTTGATCATTACTTTAATCTTACAAACGAGGTCACTATAATACATGTATGTAAGGGGAAAGAGTACTGCAATCATGACGGCAAAGGCGTATTGGAGAAAAACTCAAGAACCCAAGATGGGGATGGATAAGTAAGAACTAAGAAGAGAGAATGAAGAACATAAGACCTGTGAAATCACATGTTGCCTTGGGTTTTATGATGCCAGCGTTAGGCCGCACGCAGTATTTCTTTGGAGAAGTGGTTTTTACCTGCGCATAGATTTTGCCAAATTGCAAAGCATTAAGCACCAATCCAATCTTCTTAAGTCCTAATCAAACCCGATTTTCATCAATTTGGACATATTTTCATGAAAAGTGAGTAAGGATATGTTTCCATGCACACAAACACAGAGCATACAAAAGCTACATAAATAATTAAGAAAAACAGAATAAAAGTTCTGAAAATTGAAGCAATACCTTGAAAGCAACATAGTGATCAGACTTATTGCCAAGTTGAATCGAGCATAAACTTTGCTTCTTCAACTCAACTACAAGAGGGAAAGAAAATCAAGAGACAATTAAAAACATTAAACAAGTCAGTTTGATTTGGATTCTTGGTTCTTGGGTTTTGATGAAACCATATTAATAAAACAAAAAAGAGTGAGAAGTTACATGTGAATTTGAGTTCGCAGGGTTGAACATCCAAAAGCTCTGTGGTCATCATCACTGTCAAACCTTGAGAAAACGCAGGCAGATGTGAAGAACCCAGATGAAGAAAAGAGCCAAGAAAGGAGAGAGAGAGAGAGAGAGTGAGATTGTGAGAGTCTGTGAATGGCAGAAAGGTTGGTGTGTTGGTGATGTGAAGTACTATATGAAGAAGGTTAAGGCGAAGCAGAGAAGTGAAAGCAAAGAAAGCATTTGGGGATTGTGTTGTTGTTGGTTGCAGTGGGTCTGTGTTTCTCTCTCTCTCAATTGTGAACGGTTGTACCCGCTTTCTCTTCCATTTTCTTTCTTAGCAAACACCCAACAGAGCAAATAGACCCAAATGCCCAAGATGGTATCAGAGGAGATAGATTTTTGTGACAGAAAATGAAACCCATCAGAGGGCCAAAGGCTCAAAGCAAACGCACCAAACTAGACAAGCTGGCCGTTCGTGGGTTGCTGCCACTCTGACTGTGCCACATGCACTTGTACAGTCTCTCTTTTTACCTCACCGAAAGTAAAAGGCTAAAAGGAGGAGAAGCCAAAAAAATAAGAACTCCTTTTATCCGCCTTTTTCTTTACCTTTTCCTAAGGGGAAAGGTAGGGAGTCAAACATGAGTACAAAAAGAAAATTTTGATCAATGTTATGTTGTATGTGATGTTATATCACACATGATTGTTTTAGATATGAAGGAAAATATTTGAGAGGGTGGGAGGGGAATTTTAAGCTTGTGAGGGCAATGCGGGTTTTACTTTCGAGTTTGGATTCCCCTTTCAATAGGTCCCATCTTGTAATCAAAATAATAACGTCAAACGAACCAAATCAAGAGCCATGAGAGATGTTGGCATTAGGGGTGGGCATCGGGACCGGAAAACCGGAACACCGAACCGAACCGGTGAAAAAAAACCGGTTGACCAAAAAAGTCAACAAATCGGACCGGAATCGGACCGAACCGGTTCCAACCGGTTCCAGTTCTGGTTTTACATCTCTCCGCACCGGACCGGACCGAACCGGACCGGTCATATATTTTATATTTATATTTTTACAAAATTTTAAAATCTAATGCCATTTTTTAACTTTTATAATCACTAATTTTCCAAGTTCAACTTCAAAAAATTTCTAAATGTATGAATTGGATTATTTGTTCATTTTTAAGCTAAAAAAACAAGTTATTTATTATAATTTTTTTATTAAAAAAATTTAAAAAAAAATAAATTAATAATCCTGTTCAAAACCGGAACCGGTCAGAACCGGACCGAAACCGGTTAGAACCGAACCGGCCGGTTTTCGAAATTTTTTTTGCCTAAACCGGACCGGTTAAATAATACCGGTTTCGATTCCGATTTGAGGTGAGAACCGGACCGAACCGGACCGCGCCCACCCCTAGTTGGCATGAGTGGGGATAAAAAAGAAGAAGAAGCAAATCATTTTCTGGATCTCTTGCAATAATAAATTATGCAGAAGATAGCAAATGGAAAGCAAAGATCTATAATTTTGTAATCTTTTCATTTAACTGAATATAGATATCATCCACAACAAAGCTTTACCAACAGAATTTTATGCCTTTAATTTTTAGAACTCACAGGAGCTTGAAGCTTTTAAGCCAGCCCAATTCAGCACCATACCTTGTCAACTAGTGGAATAAAGAGCTGGCAAATGTAGGCAAGTTAGGCCTTCCCAACCAATAGACAATCTTTCCTTTGTACTTAGCCATGCTTTGATTTAATTATGAGTGTTAGCAAATGGAAATATTTGGTTTGAATTTATAGCTAGGAAGCAACCAAAGCCAAGGCTAACACAGCATTCTGGTTTACCTAACTGAATTGTGCAACTCACAGTTTGACAAAGAGACTCAAATCAAGCACGACAACCAAGACAGCACATAGATTGAAGGTGTGTCAGCAAACAATATATGTGCACATTACACATATACCTATGAAGCTGCATTCACCATGAGGCTGATGTGAATATGCAACAAAATTACTCAACCTAAAATGGGAGTTATGTCAATTAGAGCATCAACTGATGTGTTAAAAATGCCACATAGACATTTAACGGTTAAAAATAATATTTTACATCATTCCAACCGATGTGTTAAAGCTGATGTGGAATGAAGGCTAGAGGTTGAGATGTTATTTTTGACATCCCAAAAGCAAGATGTCAAATGAATATTTTATTATTTTTTTTTTCTTTCTTTTTAATTAAAAATAAATCAACACTAAATGCAATAAAATAATAATTTAACCTGACATATCAGGTGGAGTGTAAAGCTGTGTAAGATATCAAATTGCTACATCAGTCATCAAATTTAAATTTGATATTTGGTATTTGACATCTCCCTTGGAGATGCTCTTAATCATTGATAATGTATGTACTTTTTTGCACTCCAGTTCGAATCTCCTTACTTACGTCGTAAATTATAGTAATTTAGAATATTACCTTAAAAGGAAGAAAGAAAAACGTATTTCTAACTATTTTAGGGACCAGCTGCCCTTTGATTGGGAAACATATGGAGCGTGCGGAGTTTTCTAAGCTCAAGGCATTTAATCAAGTTGGTAGACTTTCTGATGGTGTTCGAATTGTAAAAAAAATTGGCATATGATTGATCCCTATTACCTGAGTTGACCAACCCATCTCATATATTGTTCTTTAAATTCCTTAAATTGTTTTTCTATAACTAAATGTATCTTTTTAGTAAAATTTGGAACATAAAAATTGCGTTTCTTGTAGAGTATTGCACTTGGTGTTTCAAGAAAAGCAGCGTGTTTGGTTCATAAGAAAAAGGAAACATTTCATTTCACATTTTTTGTAAATTTAAACATAGAAAATGGTTTTATGGTACATAAGAAAGGGGAGGAAAATGAAACTTCCTACGGGAAATTAATGTCAGAATTAAATGCACTTTTTTTCATGATTAATTTGTCCTTATTAATAATTTAGAATTACAATTTTATTCAATAACAATTCTTTTTTATTTTTTATTTCTAACATATGTATACAGTCCCGATCTCTTGGACCACAGGAGTCCAAGAGATTTGTGGTCACTCACCGTTGGATGTAAATTCAACGGTTCACGTATAATATAAAGCAAAAGGCAAAGAATGTTGAAACATTCAAAATACCATAAAATTTCCTTGGTTAATGCAAATATTAAGAATTAAAATTATTAATTAAACGAGGATAATATGGTAAATTCATAATTTTTAATATTAAAAAATTTATAATTTAAAACAAAATCAGATAATGGGTCCTATTTTTATGAAACACAAGAACTACCCATCATTTTTTTAAATTATAAAATAAAAAAATAAAACCAATTGGCACATGCGTGAGTAGGTATAATTGGAAAAATAAATCAAATTTATTTTTCATTTCTACACAAATCAAATATGGGAAAGGAAATAAAGTGGAATTTCATGGTTACATTCCTAGCATTGCCAAATAATGGGAAATATTCCTAAAAACATGAAAAATAATTTTCTATCAAATCCTTTCAGCGAAGCAAAAATAAAATTAAAGAAAATGATAGTTCTAATGAGATTTGAATGGAATCATTATCCTAAGTTTTCTATTTATGCATACAACATATGCTTACATGACTTTCTGCTGCATATGTATTGTTTTTAATAAATAAAAAATTTAATTGTCCTTTTAAGTAATTTGACATAAAGAAAAAATTGTCACTGAAATAATCTATTAAAAATGGGTGAGAAACTATAAAGATTCATTAGCGTAGTGTTTTAGAGCAAATGTTCATACAAGAAATGTCTTGGGTTCGAGTTCTAGAATTTGTGTAGTATGTATGAGTTTAGTCTATTGCCCCTCTCAATAGAAAAAGTCTTTAAAAAAAGCGTGAGAAAATAGGGTGGAAAAAATAGCATGACTCTTCTTTTTGCTTTTTTTTCTTTTGTTTATACCGAAATAAACGGCCTATTACCACCGAACACGTGGAGGGGATCGATACTGATCAACGGACCCCTTCGGCATGCTCCCTACCGAAGCCATCTATCTTGGCCTCTTTCACCATCAGACACGTGCCATGCTCACAATCCATGCCCAGAGTCCCACATCGGAAATATGAGCACAGTGCACACCTCCCAAGGCCTATAAAAGGAGACCCATATCCCCAAAAGGAAGGGATCAGAACTAACGGTACGCTATCGTGTGATCTATCAGTTAAACTTTACTAAATCCGTACTTACTTAAGCATCGGAGAGCCTTCGGCCGGTACCGCACCGGTACCCAAGGATTTACCGAACTTATCCTTTTGTAGGTACTTATTCTTCCGAAGTAGAACGCTCACCGAAGACAGTCATCTACCGAAGGGATAAATTTAACTAAGTTGACGAATCACGTGCTGAACCACTTTTTCGCATCAACATCTTTTTCAAAACTACAGATGATATTAAGAGAGAGGAAAAACGAATCTCATGAAATAGATACTTTTAATCACTTAAACTACAAATCTTTTGTAAACTACTATTGTTTTTCAAGTAAACTGCAGAATTACCCCCGAACTTGTACCTAATTATCAATTTACCCCATGAACTTTTCTTATTTATAGAAAATTAAAGACTCGAACTAAATTTTATTGCCAATTCCCCTTACTGTCTAAATCAATAACATGTCATCCAATAATCCGTCAAATCATTAAAAAAATATTTTTCAAAATGAAAAAAATAAATCCTATGCCCGCCCCCCTCCAAAACAACAATTAACTAAGGTGAATTATTTCTGGAGAAGGACCCATAAATTGAAATGGAATGAATTGTTTGTTGGGAAGAAGCTTAAAGTATAGCTCCAAATGCATTTGCAACTTCCCACACACAAACAAGCCAGCCACAGAGCATAAATCAGAATTTGGAATTTACAAGCCCGCCAATACAATCAAACATTCTCTCTTTCTCGCGGTCTTCTTCTCAAGCCCATTCCCCCATGACCACAAACCCTTCACTCCAGACCAATCCCCCACCTTTCTTCCTTCATATTTTTTTACCCCACAAACCATTCACCCTGTTAGGATCCAACCCTTCCCTTGGGCCATAGCCTTAGCCCAAGAGATCATCTAGCTATTTTCCCCAAAATAAGATATTTTACTTTTTCCCATGTATTCAGAAGTTGGTTAGTTTCTCTCTCAACCGATTTCCAGTTGGCAATCGAAGCTAGCTGTATATACACCAGTCTGCTTGGTGGAGAAAGTATGAATGAAAATATAGTTGTTTACTTTCCTTTCTTCCTTCTATTTTTGCTACGCTTTCCCTTTTAGGTCCAAGGTCCCATCATTTGGTATCTAGAGCCTGGTTTTGACTATGGGAAGAAAAGGGCAGACAACAGCCTCCTTGGAGGTTGTTGCCATTGCGGAAGCCGAGCTTGATGCTCAACATGAATTGTGGGACTCTCAAATTCAGGAGGTCCAGGCAACGGTGACGGCACTAGCGGTTCAGTCAAATATGTCGGATGTGCAGAATTCTTTAGCCGCTCACCAAGATCAGAACGTCGCTTTCCAAAAGTCGATGTTGGAGGAGATCCGCGCTCTTTGCAACTGCAATTCACCGCCCGTATCGACTCAATCAGAACGTATTACGTCTACTGGACCACCACCACATAGCACGGTCCTATCCTCATCGACTACCGTGCTAAGATCTCCGGGAGCCATGGCCACGACGGGGGGTATTTTCTCGACTAATCACACCTTCACGGCACCTAATCACCCAATATTTGCTGGTGCCGGACCCAGTTTGGGATTCTTGGCGTCAAATCCGTATATTCCACCTGCGATTGTTCTACCAGGAGCATCGACTATGGGGTCACCATCGTTGCAACCCCAGATGCCAATACCTCAATACTCTCAGCCACCACTACGAACAACGGTGAACCATCCACTAGTAGGACCACACATCATTCATTCGGGATCACTCATGTCCCCAGGACCACACATCCCCTATCACTCAGCATCTCAGATGATGCCGATAAGCCCAAGACCTCACTCCCCCCATTTTTCTAGCATGAAACCCATGAAATTGGATCTTCCTCGTTTCTATGGTGAAGACCCCTATGACTGGTTGGCAATGGCGGAGCGCTTCTTGGAATACCACAAGGTAGAAGAATCCAGAAAAGTCATGGCGGCGGCTATGCATTTGGGTGGTGACGCAGCCCTCTAGATGAAATGGTATAAAGCCAGGTATCCGAGAGACTCGTGGGCCATCTTTTCTGACATGCTTCTTCAACGATTTAGGCCAAGAAAGGCTCTGAATGTTAACGTGGCACTTTCACGGATACGGAAAATGGGCTCAGTGGCAGAGTTTGTGGCCCAATTCATCAAACTGTCTTGTCGAGCTGTGGGTTGGACTAATGAGCTTCTATTGGGTGTATTTGTCGGAGGTCTGAAGGAGGAAATTCAAGATGATGTTTTAGCCCTTGAACCCAAGAATTTGGCCCGAGCCATGGAACTAGCCCAAATTTATGAAAATAAGCAGATTAAGAAAAAGGCTTCATTTAGGGCAAATAATACCAAATCTTTTCAGCCACCTTCGTATCCAGGAACGAAGCCACATTTCTCCACACCAGGGGTCACCTCCGAACCTACGACATTTGGAAATCGACCAGAAGGACCAACGGTTCAGCGTAAGACTCAATCCAAGCTTCAAGAACGTCGTTTGAAAGGATTGTGTTTCTACTGTGATGATCCCTATGTTCCAGGTCATAGGTGTAAATAGTCTCGCGTTTTCATGATCGAGGTAGAAGGAAAAGATATGGAAACTGTGGAGGTTGGTTCAAGTGAAGGTCTAGATGCTGTAGAAGAGGACTCGACCCTGACAGATGATACCTCCGTACAGCTTCATGCTATCACCGATAAGAGAAGGAGTAGAGGGAGAGCCATGAAATTAATGGGGCATATTCAGGGCATTCCCATTCTGGTTTTCATAGACTCTGGTGCCGACAAGAGTTTTATAAACCCATGGATTGCAGAGCACCTGCGCCACCCCATTGATAGGACTGGTATTGAAACCGTGGTGGTTGCCTCAGGTAGCCCTCTAAAAACCAAAGGCATGCTCCGACAGGTTCCAGTCCATATACAAGGATATGAATTCAAGCATGATTATCGGCTTTTGAATGTGATTGGCTGTGACATGGTGCTCGGCATGGATTGGTTAGAGACTTTGGGATTGGTAGGATGGCGTTTCAAACACAGGACAATGGAGTTTACGGTGGCAGGATCTAATCACAGGATTATGGGTGCCATGAATGGCCCATTACAACCTACCACCCAAATCTGTCAATTGGGATCTAAAGAGAACGCAGTAGATTTGAATTTTCTGATCCATGAGACAACCGACCCTATGTCTATTTCGGTCTCAGAATCCCTGCCAGAACCATTACAAAGTCTGCTCAATCAATTTGCAGATTTGTTCTCAGCTTCTACAAGGCTTCCCCCAAAGAGAAGTGTAGATCACCAGATTCCTTTACTACCGGGCACGGGGCCAATTTCAGTCTGACCATATCGTTACGCCCATAGCCAGAAGTCAGAGATAGAGACTCAGGTTAAAGAAATGCTCAAAGCCGGTTTAGTCCGCCATAGCAACAGCCCTTTCTCATCACTAGTATTATTGGTAAAAAAGAAAGAAGGCACCTGACGTTTTTGTATTGATTACAGGGCTCTCAACCAGGTCACTATCAAAGACAAATTCCTTATACCTGTTATTTATGAACTACTGGATGAACTATATGGAGCCTCGTATTTCTCTAAATTGGACCTGCGGTCAGGTTATCATCAAATCAGGAAGAAAGATGAGGATATTCCGAAAACTGCTTTTCGCACTCATGAAGGTCACTATGAGTTTCTTGTAATGCCTTTTGGCCTCACAAACGCACCATCCACCTTTCAAGCACTCATGAACTCTGTCTTTCGTACATACTTGCGTAAATTTGTGTTGGTGTTCTTTGATGATATTCTAGTATACAGTAACTCATTTACTGACCACCTTGCTCACCTTCAACAAGTCTTTGAGCTCCTGCGAGCAAACCAATTGTAGGTCAAAATGTCCAAATGCTCGTTTGGACAACGGTTTATGGATTATCTGGGCCACACAATCTCGGCAGCTGGGGTTGGGGTTGACCGTAAGAAAATTCAGTGTATCGAAACTTGACCGAAACCCGCCACCGTCAAAGGACTAAGGGGATTTCTCGGTCTTGCAGGGTATTATCAAAAGTTTGTTAAAGACTTTGGCCTCATCTCCAAACCCTTAACCGATATGTTGCGCAAGGATGGCTTTGTATGGTCCACGGAGGCAGAAAAAGCTTTTGAAACTCTCAAAGATGCTCTTACTACTACACCTATTCTTGCTATGCCTGACTTCAACAAAGACTTTGTAATTGAATGTGATGCTTCTAATGGGGGCATTGGTGTTATCTTATCACAAGACCACCACCCTATCGCTTACCTTAGCAAGGCTCTTTCTACCAAGCATCGAAGTCTCTCTGTTTATGACAAAGAAATGATGGCAGTAATATACACTGTGGAACATTGGAGACCTTATCTGTTGGGCAGGAAGTTTAAGATTCTCACAGACCATCAAACCATTCGATATTTTTTGGAGCAAAGAATCACTACCACCACTCAAGAGAAATGGCTGCTCAAACTCTTGGGTTATAATTATGAGATTGAGTACAGAGCTGGAAAAAATAATGCAGGACCTGATGCCTTGTCTCGTAAACATGAATTATTGGCTCTAATGGGACTCACGTCCCCAATTTTTGATTTCATTCCTCAAATTGCTGCAGCGTGTCTTCAGGATTCAGCCACTCATTAACTCGTCTTGAATGCTCAGTCTGCCTCCAATCCCAATTCTTACTTTACTTAGGTCAACAACCAATTATATTACAAGGGCAGCTTGTATGTACCAGCCACTGCTACGTGGCGCGAGCAGATCCTGGAGAAGTTTTACAATACTCCTACTGCAGGACACTCCGGTTATCTGCGGACATACAAGAGAGTGCTACGCACTTTTAGATGGCCTGGTCTTAAATATGATGTCAAGAAGTATGTGGCCACTTATGATACCTGTCAACGCAACAAGTGTGAATCTATTAAGCCGCCCGGCTTACTACAGCCCTTGGCCATTCCAGACTCCATTTGGTAAGATATTGCAACGGATTTTATTGAAGGATTGCCGCCAAGCTCTAGAAAGAATTGCATCCTCGTGATGGTCGATCGTTTGTCTAAATATGGCCATTTTGTGATAATCAAACATCCTTACACTGCTGTACAAATCGCTCAGATTTTTATCAAGGAGATTTTTCGACTTCATGGTTTGCCCCGCACCATAGTCAGTGACCACGATCCTACTTTCCTCAGTCAGTTCTGGACAGCGTTCTTCCAAGCTCAGGGCACCAAGCTATGCCATAGTTCAGCGTATCATCCTCAGTCCGACGGACAAACTGAGGTTCTCAACCGCATGCTAGAACACTATTTGAGTTGCTTCGCAGGGGACAAACCCACCAGCTGGTCTTCCTAGTTACCTTGGGCAGAATGGTGGTATAATACCACCTTCCACTCTGCTATACAGATGACGCCTCATGAGGCCGTCTATGGGAAACCTCCTCCTGTCGTGTCTTTTTATATACCTGGTACTACAACGGTAGATGTCGTGGACACCACCTTTCGGGAGCGTGATACCATCCTCCTTCAACTCCGTCAGAATTTGCAAGTGGCACAGGATCGTATGAAGTACTTTGCAGATAAACATCGCACTGAAAGGGATTTTCAACCAGGGGACTGGGTTTATCTCCGCTTGCAGCCTTATCGCCAAGCTACAATGCGTAATCCTCAACATCCCAAACTTGCTCCTCGCTTCTATGGCCCTTTCCAGGTCCTTTCACGAGTGGGCACAGTTGCATATAAGCTGCAGCTTCCTGGATCTTCTCGTATCCACAACGTTTTTCATGTCTCATTGTTGAAGAAGAAGCTGGGTTCGAATGTCTCCCCTTCTCCCACTCTGCATCCCATGACAGATGGCCTAGTTCACTGGATGCCAGCGCAGATTTTGAATAGAGGTTTAATCAAACGGAAGAATAAACTAGTTACACGTTGGCTCATTCAATGGGAAGGACTACCAGCCGAAGATGCCACCTGGGAGGATGCCTCTGATATTCTAACTCGTTTCCCTTCATTTCAAACCTGAGGACAGGTGTTGTTCTTAAGAGGGAGGGGATGTTAGGATCCAACCCTTCCCTTGGGCCATAGCCTTAGCCCAAGAGATCATCTAGCTATTTTCCCCAAAATAAGATATTTTACTTTTTCCCACGTATTCAGGAGTTGGTTAGTTTCTCTCTCAACCGATTGCCAGTTGGCAATCGAAGCTAGCTGTATATACACCAGTCTGCTTGGTGGAGAAAGTATGAATGAAAATATAGTTGTTTACTTTCCTTTCTTCCTTCTATTTTGCTACGTTCTCCTTTTAGGTCCAAGGTCCTATCACACCCCTTCCCATCCTAACCCCATTCCCTCATGACTACCACCCCTCAACAAACCCTCTCTCTCTCTCTCTCTCTCTCTCTCTCTCTCTCTCTCTCTCTCTCTCTCTCCTTTTAATATGTATTTTCAATTACAACAGAAGGGAAAAAGATGAAGTGGGTGGCCCCTTTTGTTATTAAAATAATTATATAGATATATATTATTTCAATATTTAAAATGACCAATTTGTTCTTATATTTAAACGGTAAATTGAATGAAATGTTGAGATTTAGACGATAAGAAGAGAATTGAGAATAAAATTTAGTTCAAGTCTTAAATCTTATTTTTTAAAAAGTGAAAGAATAAATTGATAATTAAGTATAAATTCAGGCATTTCGGCAGTTTTGATCAGGGGAAACGAAGCCAACTGTCAGAGTGGCTGCACCAAAGATATTAATTACCATAAATACCCTGGATCCATCGAGGAGGCAAACAGCAACAAAGAAATAAGAAGAAGAAGGCCCAAATAGTCGCAATTTCGATAAAAACAAAGCGAGAAAGCCCAACAAATCCCAACAAACACCAAGAAACAACAAACGCCAGCATTTATAAAACCTGTTTGATGACCCTCCTCCTCAAATCAAAACCCACTCTCTCTCTCTCACATACACACTCTTCGTGCTCTCCGCCTCTCTCTCTTCTTCTCGTTTTTACTTCTTTCAATATCAGATCTCTCTTCTGTCGACACCAATGGCTTCTCTCACACAAGCTTCTACTGCTCTTTCAACCTCCTTCAAGCCCACCTTGGTATTACTTTCCCCGTCTCCTGTTGTCATTTCTCTGTTGTTAATTACAATCTAATTTTCAAGATTTATGATTTTCATCATCATGTTTGTTTGTTTTGTTTTCACGATTTGAGGTTTTGCTATTAGATTTGGATCTTCGGTTTGTTGAATTAATGAATCTGGGTAAATTGTTGAGCTTGTTAGTGATTCTTTGTGGTCTACTGTCAATCTTGCAGCTTGCTTCCGTTTCTTATTGATTGAAATGGGTGATTTGGATTTTATTAGGTTAAGTCTGAGCTTCCTTTGCTAATCATTAAGTTTGAGTTTTTAATGAGACGAGAGAGTAAGCTTGAGTTGAACATTCTTGCTCAAATTGACTTTTTTATATACTATTTTGAAGTTTGGGAGCTGCACCATGTCTGCATGTTATTAGGTTAGAGTTAGACATTACATGAACCAGAGTTGTCATCAAGACCCATTACACGGTGGGTCCCATTTGGTGTTTTGAGTCCACTTGGTCTGTGATTGATTTTGTGATGTAGACTGTTGAACTTTATAATTCTGTTTTAGTTCAAGAAAATGATGGAACAAAATTGCTCTAAATTTCATACTACTTCCTCTCTTGTAACTGCTCAATAACACTTTATCAAGTTAAAGGAAGCTGTAGAAGTTGTAAGATATTTGCTAGGTAGGAGATTGAATGTTTAGAAGGCATATATTGATGTTATCTTTTTCATGATGTCAATTTTTGGATAACAGAACAATATTGACTTAGAAAATTTAGCTTCCTTACATGTTGCTCTATGGTTGAATGTTGAAGCAGGCAGTCAGCAGCAGGAGCTCTGGTCTGAAGTCAGTTTCCTTTTCCATCACTGGAAAGCGCTTCCCATCTCTCAGTTCCCGACCTGGGCGTTTTCAAGTTTCCTGTTCGGTACGCTCAATTGATTATAATGCTATTGTTGCTTTTGTTTTTGTTGTTGTTCCTATTCGATAAATTTCTGCGTATCTCCACTTTTGTTGATGTGGCATTAGTTTGTAATTTATTCTATAAATTTTATTTCTAATTGCTTGAATATGATTAATGGTTGGACTTGTTTGGAAAATTAATTTTGTTCCCTTAACACATTACACTTTTTAGAGAGGTTTAACTGTAGTAAAACAAATTATCCTTTGAGGTCCTCTTAAGACATGGAGTGCTGTTTCCTTTAATGCAGACCTCAGAATGTCTCCTTTTTTGGGATAAGAGAGGACCTGATAGCAAATAATGTCATCTCAGAAAGCCAGTTCTTTGTACCTTTAATGTGCTCTTGGCTCGCTATGATGCCTACACTCTTACGTACTTTCCTTTTATCTGTGAAACAAATTATCTTTTGAGGTCCTCTTAAGACATGGAGTGCTGTTTCCTCTAATGCAGACCTCAGAATGTCTCCTTTTTTGGAAGAAGAGAGGACCTGATAGCAAATAATGTCATCTCAGAAAGCCAGTGCTTTGTACCTTTAATGTGCTCTTGGCTCGCTATGATGCCTACACTCTTCCATACTTTCCTTTTATCTATGAAACAAATTATCTTTTGAGGTCCTCTCAAGACATGGGGTGCTGTTTCCTATAATGCTGTCCTCAGATTGTCTCATTTTTTGGCTAAGAGAGGACCTGATAACAAATAATGGCATCTCAGAAAGCCAGGGTTTGTACCTTCAATGTGCTTTTGGCTCGCTATGATGTCTACATTCTTCCGTAGTTTCCTTTTATCTATGTAGCAAATTCTCCTTTGTATATCAAAACCATGTGATAGGTTGCTTAGCTTTGTGTTGTTTATGTAAAAAAAATTCTTTAACATAGTTTTGGTAAGTTCGGTGGTCTATGATCATGAATTTGTCTAACTTTGATCATGAAAATGGCTCACAATCTTGAAAAATCAGTCCTATTCTTTAATATTAATAACTAGTAATATGGTATTATTACTTCTTTGTAGGCCAAACCAGAGACTCTGAACAAGGTGTGTGGCATAGTGAAGAAGCAGTTGGCTTTACCCGAAGACACAGCTGTGACCCCAGGCTCAAAGTTTGCTGAACTTGGCGCTGATTCTCTTGACACAGTAATTCCCAACTATCTTTTGTTGCTTTCATTTTCTACCAAGCCGATTAATATTGTAGCTTTCTGTAGTTTTTTCTTTTGTACAATGCAAGTTGAATTTCAAAATGACAGCGTTTTTACAGAGTGGATACAACAGGCCACGGTGTCCGATTTTCTTTTACATTTGAATATATATGGCTATTTTCTTCAGTACATCTTCCACGAGGAGAAAACAACGTGCGTGTCACAAGAATGTGACTGATCATTCATTTCCCACATTGCTTTTATACAGGTTGAGATTGTGATGGGACTTGAGGAGGAGTTTGGCATCAGTGTGGAGGAAGAAAGTGCCCAGACCATCGCCACTGTTCAAGATGCAGCAGATCTGATTGAGAAGCTCGTTGAGAAGAAGAGTACTTAATAGTTTAGAGAGAATCAGAAAAACCTATGGACCTTTTTCTTCCTTTAGTTTTTCTTTGTTTTTGTTTTTGTTTTTGTTTTGTACGAGCTTTATATTATGGTTTTGGTACTTTAATTATCTTATGGATATTTTAGTGTTCTTAAATGTGATGATCTCAAGTGGTGTTTCTTATGTTCTGAATTTGTCTTTTTTATCTGATGAAGAACGAAAAAGTACTGGAAAAATAGTTGTTAAGTTCTGAAAATTTTCTTACTCTACCTTCATTTATGCTATTTGGATTAGTCTTTAAATATAGAAGTTCATTCTATTTGAACTTCTAATAATATTGCCTCTTGAATAGAATTTTTTTAATTTTTAAATACAAGTGATGATTGGGGAGGGGAAATAAAACCTGACTTCAAATGCAGGGATTGGGGAGAGGGAATTAAATTTAAGACTTCAAATGCAGGGATAAATGCTGTAAATCACTTATTGTTAGTTGTTATTTTTTGCCCACTTCCTCCGTAAAAGTACTTCGGAAATTTTTAACTCTTGATGTTTTCTATATACAAGAAACAAAAATCTATTTGTGTTGAATAAAATTTTGTGATCTACCCAAAGTTGGAATGTTTGAATAAAAATTGTCTATAGAATTAAACTTCAAGACTTGGTAATTTTTTGCCCAACGTCCTATAGTCTGTATACGTTTTGTAAATAAACATTTCAAACGATGCCGGTGTCAAACATGACGGGTTGGCCCAACACGGCATGAGTTCAGCTCGTTTAAATGAGGCACAGCACGGCACGAGCACGAATATTAATGGGTCATGCTTGGCATGGCACAAAAACTTGGGCTGGGCGGGATCAAAAAATGAGGTCCAATGGACTGGGGCGGCCCATGGCCGGAGTCCGCTTCAAATAGTTGATCATTTCTTGCCTCTAATTATATTTTTAATGTTTATAATTTGAATTATCTAGTGGAAAAAAAAAACAAGTGAAAAAAATTCAAATTAAATAGGTTGGTTCTTGGGCCTAAGCACGGCACGGGCACGAGCACGAGTCCGGCCCGGTTCGTTTTAATGTGGACCTGGACTTTGGGTCGGATCGGAATCAATGATTTTACTAAATGGGCCGGCATGACACGGCTCGATAAATTAAATGGACTGACCCGACACTGCACGAAAACGTTAAAAACACGAGTTTAAATAGGACGGCCTGGCCCAATACGGCCCGTTTGACACCTCTAGCCACAGGGACTAAATTAGATTTAGTTATGAAGAGTTGTCTTCAATTATGCTAGTGGGATGGTCGAATTATTGATTTTCTGCTAAATTTTGCCTAAGAAAGACTTAATTATGGATTTTAATGAAAAAGAAGAAAAGGAAAACTTAATCATGGATCCTTGGCCCAACTCCCAAGTTGAACATGTTCTTTGCTTCAATTTCTCTCTCACCCGCTTTAGAAAAACTTGTGGAAATGGAATAACACTATTTTATTATTGTCAATCAATCACAAACTGTTACGTGAAAAAATTATCACGTGTAACGTGCCACGATTGATAATAGTGTTTCTTCACCCACTTGGGTAGCGTCTGGCAAACAAACTAGACATTCTTATTAAAATCGAGCCATCACTATTAGATAAAAAGAATCCTATAGGAGACTGTTATTAAAGATCAGGACAGCAGAAAACAGACAAATTAGATTACCTAAACCACCAATTTTATTTTAGCTTGATTGTACAACATGTGACTGGCTACTTATTGTATACTTTGGAGTCTCACATGCACTTGAAATAGAAGTTGCTTCAATTATTCGATCCAATTGAAAACCGGGTGCAACATCCTGAATTATTTCTTCTTGTTGTACTTTTCCCTTGTGGGATGGCATGGGGCTTGAAGCACAAAATTCAGAGATTCCAAGAAGTACAATAACCCTTCAAAACCAAGTAAACGAAAGACTTTAAGCGAATGGATTAATGTTCTTACAAGTCTGTTGATGTTTGTGATATTGGGGAGGAGAAAATCGAACCTAAAACCTCGGATATAATGATAAATGTTCTTTAACCACTTACATAATCAATTACAAACTCTCTAACCTATGATGGAAGTAGGACTATACATATGTATATTAGATGGTTTCACTCCATCCCATTTTGAGGTACTAATTACAAACAATGACAATTGAATCTCGTAGCCCAAAAAAGACTTACACCCTAATAAGCTGCATAGACTACATATGCGGCTGAACCTGCAAAAGCAGCCAGCTTTAAAGGCCAAATTAAGCTTATAGATGCTGCTGAGGAAGCTGGCAATGACCCAAATGGTGAGAGTGAAGAGTAGGGGCCAGGAGAAACCAAGTCGTCCGGATTCGGAGGGCTAGGGTTGGAGGGAATGGTGGGGATAGATGAATCAGTTGGAGTAGCAGGAACCACAGGACCAGGAGATGGCAAAAGTGGAGCTATTTCTGGAGGCAATCCTTGTAAAGAAGATGGAGGAAAATTGGTGATCAAGAATGCTGGTGAAGCTGAGATGCTAGATGAGGCAGAGGAGGCTTTTGAATGAAGGGAAAGCAGAGGTGAGGCCATGAAAGCCATAATGAGAAAAACTATATGGGACCAAAAAGAGGCCATTTCTAATGATGAAGATATCAAAGTTGGGAGAGTGGAGGGCTTATATATTTTGTGCAATCAAAGTTTTTACTAAAAGAGCAGAGTGAATGGGATTTTGTGTGTGGTCTTTTGGTGTAAGTTATGATTTGGGATATTTTAAAAGGATGACTAGACTAGGGTGGGGTCCATATGCCACATGGGTAGTGAAATTTGGATGAATATGAGAAAATACAGGTTGGCATATTTAGTGAAGAGACAAAGATCAAAGATGGGTTAGCATCTTTTGTAATTGGAATCAGATGGTTTTGTTTTCATTTTTCCTTTTGGTCCGTGATCTTGCTGTTCCCTGATTTCTGATAATCCGGAAGCCCAAGTCCTACTAATCTACTTGACTAGTTTCAATGCTATAATCATTGATAATCACCCGTCAATAAATTTATCAATTCAAAGGTTTATTGTTTAAGTGATTAATAATAATTATTTTTGTATGAGATCATGCTTTTGAATTCCCTAATAGTATTTGATGGACGAAAATTTGAATTTCATATGGTGCGTGGACCGTTGATTGGTGTAGGTCCCATCAATCAATATTGCGATTTACTCAGAAACATACAAGGCATGAGCATCCTAGAGTAGGAAAAGTTCGAAGAAATTTCACGAGAAGCGTTGATTGATGTTATGATTTGTAAATTGACTCTATTACCATTTATAAAAAATAAAGAACAAAATCAGAAATTCAGATAAAATAATGCATGTAACTAACCAAACAAATTAAATTTATTTTCTACCATTCTCTAGTCAATCCACAAACTTCCATAGTTCCAAAGCCATTTGCAGGGCCTGACCACAGAAACGTTTTGATGTCCATAGATTCCCTTCCCATTGGGGTCAATGAACAAGTGTAGTTTAAAATTTCAATTACCAGATTTATTTAATGTAAAAAATGAATAGAAATGTTGCAACATTGGACATTATTGACTAATGATGCAAAGATTTGCAATCATGATAGATTCTCGCATTACACATTTTTCCAACCGTTTGATGAAAAAAGTCTGAGAGGTCAAGGACAACCTATACCCACCCCCAACCCCTCCCCCCAAAATCACGGGTCCATCAAGTAAAAAATTAGATTATAAAATAAATAAAAAACTTACCGACAAATGATGTCCTAACCCAAGGAATTTCACAGGATGGGATTGTCACACTATTCCAGCATGCATGAGCAGTGGATCCAAAGTTTGTTTTTTTTCTTATTTGCCAAAGAAAGTCTTTTTTGTTTGTTTTTGGGTAGATGGAATCAGAGTTTGGTCTCCATCCCAGCCAAATCCATGGTTTTCTAGAATTTTTATAAAAAAAATCTTGATTTATCTATATATAAAACAAAAAATAGAGAATGATGAAATATTCAAAATACCCTAGGTTCATGCAAGCGTTAAGAATTGAAATTATTAATTAAATGAGAATAATATAATAAATTCACATTTTTTCATATTAAAAAATTTTAAAATTAAAAAAAATAAATAAATCAGATAATGAATCATATTTTTATGAAATGGTTAATCGTTTTATTAATCTCTAAATTTTAACCCAATTTGCATTTGAGGGAGTAGAAATGGGGATAGAGGGGGAGAGATAGTTTAATTTTAATTTTATAGTTTTTAAAATTTTTATTATTCATATTTTAATCAATTTTGATACAAAAATACCATTTTGCCCCTACACTTAACAGAAAAGTGAACAAAATTGACAACAATACCATTTGTCCTAACAAAACTAAAATTAAAGGACCACATGAACCATTTTGGAAATTGAGGTACTCAAATGCAAATCGGGTCTAAATTCAACGACTAATAAAACGATTAACCTTTTATGGAATACAACTATCTATTATTATTTTTAATTCTAAAATAATTTAATTTTAAAAAAAAAATTTAATTTAAAAAAAAAAAAAAAACAAAAGGCCTCTCCGTATGCGCTAGTATTTCCTTTATGTACAAGAATTTTGTGACCCCATAAATTTGTAGATAATGGACATCAACTAACCAATCTCATACCACAACTAATCAGCATTTTGATATTAGTCGAACACAGGATTTTGATCAAATTGCAGCCAACTAAATTCCAAGAGAAATATGTATTAAAAGAAACTATATTTAGAATTGCAATGGACATACAAAGTGTACACGGATTATACAATGACATGTCAACCAGAGCTGGATTGACACTAAAATTTTATGCAAAAAAATTAAACTCACCTTCATAATTTGTTGACCCATTCTCAGGAACTCAAGAGGCATGTCTTTATGCCATTGTGAAAGCCAATTGATTTGCATACTGCACACCGAAAAAAGAAATCACTAAGTTAGAGAGATCATAAATATTATGAAACAAAACAATAGGAAAAAGAAGAAACCACCATATTACCTCTAGCGTTTCACAAGCAGCGAGGCAGCCGTTGCAACTCCACGGCCACATGGAAAGCAGCAGTGGCTAAAACAGGTACACCTGAACCTTTAAGCTCAGAAACTATGCCCTCAATTCTCGAAATCTCGGGTATAGATATCGACAATATCATTGCATGTAGCAAATATTGCCGGCAAGAATAACCAAGTGCATGGAGCACCCGCTGCACCAGTAAGTGAGATGTGCCCCTACGCCACGACTCAAGGACTGCAGTAACTTTTGGCAGATTAGTTAGAAGACCGGCAGAGGCTTCCCTTGGAGCTGCCTTGAGCAACAAGACCACACATTCGGAAGCTATATCCGCCACATTTCCTCCATGGGATCTACTCAACTCTAGCAAGACACCAATATTGCTGCCAAAGTCCGTGATATCTCTAATGCCTTGTTGATCAGCACCACTTGCCTCGGAAGACACATCACCTATAAGAGCAGGTTCTTTTGAATAGAGGAAGCCTCTTCTACCACTCACTGACCGTAAAAGGAAAGCCCTGCATAGGCCAAGGGTTGGTTCCAGAAAATCTTCCATATCTTTTGCGTATACGAACTCTAGAAGATTTCCTATTTTCCTAACTACCTTTAGCTGAGAAAGTAACTTGGTTTCCATTTCAGGTGCCGAAGTCAGGGCCAGACATAGCATTACATTGTTGACATTTGCACTTGAGAGATCACCAAGCAAAAACTCAAAGCATTGTGAGACTATCTTAAGATCTAGAATGTCTGCAATTTTGATGTAATTAAACTCAATCAGCATCACAAGAAGCTTTTGTGCGTACAAGGGGATTGGATCTTCATCTTCAATCAAAGAAGGGTAGAGAGGAAGAAAATTTTTATTGGATATGGATTCCAATTCTTTGGACCTTTGCTCATCCTCAGATTGTTCATTCAGGAAAATAACCATCACGTCAAACAAAATTTTCAAGCACAGAAACCTGGCATCACCATCCTTGTTGCCCTTATAAAGCACAGCCAAACTGGGGAGGATTTCACGGATAAAAATATGAGGGCTTTCAAGAATTACAAGTGACTCCTCTGACACAGACTCAAGAACTCGAAGAAGGGTAATCTGAAAGTCATCCCTGCCCTGGAAATCAACAGTAAATTATTTATCAGTATCTATGACATCATTTTTCAAAACTTCAAGCTAATAGACGTTTATTCTGTAGCCCTTCACATCATCCCCACCCCCTTGTCCATAGGATTCAGTCCAAGACCACACAACTAAAAGGTGCCCACTTAAAAATAATGGCATGGTTTACTAGAAATTCGTGTAAAAATGTCTGGTTGTCACTTGTTCGTGCATTTTAACAACCTATTACCACCTGGGATTACTTGCCAAGACACAGTACCTGAGCCAGGCAAGTTACAAATCATCCCAAGTTCCAATCATTAACAGTTGGCTGATCTAAGCCATTTTGGCATTACTAAATTTTCATATCCAAATTAAACGTCTACCTTGGATTAGCCAGATAACAAAAAGACTAGCAATGACTAAACAACAAAGAATGGTTGGGCTGCAGCCACCTACCTGAAATGTTGTCTCCACGAGTTTAATTAGATTTGCCAACTGCTGCAGGACCTGATCACTCACCACCTTGCGCTTAAAAGACGAGCTCCGAAGAAGATGGAGAACTACAGGAAACATATGAACATTGGTCTTTGGGGCAACTCTACTGTTCAGGGGAGATAGATGCCCATGGCGCCTTCCTCCCATCATTTGCTGTATTTCTCCAGTTATAGTATCCAGTAAACTGGGTATAGTAGATGCCACAACACACACGGATGCATCTAAACACTGCTGCACATAGTGGTCCTTCTCTTTTGCCAACCTGTCAACGGCAGAAAGTAACTTGGCATTGCAAAACAAATGTGGCAGCCACCTCCTACCATTCTTACAAAGAAGAGCAACGAAAACAAGTGCCTTTCCCTTCAAAACCTCACTTCCCTGATCGATAAGAGACACAAGACCTGGGACAAGATTCTTATCCTCAATCAATGGCAGGAGCTGCCTGCCAATATTAGTGAACATATGACTTCCAAGCATGGCCATGTTTAAAAGGTTTAAGCTGATTTGCTGCTCACGTAGACTGCCTTTCACAAGAGCCGATGCTATTTCTTTTAAAGAGAGCTTCTCTATTACTGGTTGAATGCTAGGTGGATTGAAACGAACAAGACGGACTAAACACGATCCTGCTGTGAGCCTCATGCTCTCCTGCTTCCCAGCAGCCCTATATAAATAGCACAGGTTATTAATCATGTCCTGGCTTGTCAAACGAGCTGCCCAGTGCCCTGCTTGACTGCAAATATTTTCAATTGTCCTCAATGCATATAGTTGAGTTAAATCATCCTCTCCTTTGCGCAAAATTGATGACACCAACGAAAGCAAAGAATTTGAAACCTGCCCGAGGTAAAATAAGTTATCAATCAAGAAAATATAAACAAAAGAGCAGGAAAGAGCATAACTAAAGCATATACACATACAACATGGAACTCCATCTTTTACTCGTGTAAAGAGTAGAATTACATGTTGTACATAGTATAACAGTCATTCCTTTTATCATAAGGTGCATAACCAACAAATTTATTCCAATAACGTAGGAAGCTAACCTGCCACCCGGATGTGGACCGGATTTCCTTTGATGGAGACTCTGCTGGATTGTTGTCTCCAGCTTGCTCACTTTGAGTAGATATATAGAATAGCAACTCACCTAAAGCAGCCATAGAAAACCTCCTCACTTTTTCCTGCTTGTCTCTAAGGCCATCGGCAAGTGAACCCAAAATTCCAGAATTTGCCAAATCATCTTGAATAAAAGTAGAATGGCGAATCAGCAAACCAACCAGAGAAGCAAGTTGGACACGCAAAGCCAAAGCCTTGGACAGCCGAAGCATTTTAACAAGCATAAGCATGATAGGTCCATTGGTCAAGATATTGGCGGCCTCAGCATTATTGCTTAACATCTCAAGGTATCTAATTACATTCTGCTTCTCCCCAATGCTACTGTTCCCATTAAAAATGGCTATAATCTTATTGTTGAGTGCATCCAAATGGTCTTTAGAGATTTTCACGAAATCAGAGGCTTGTAGAGTGTCAAAAGGAAGTGAAGGAAGAACATCCGAATTTTTATCAGATTTTCTGCTGGGCATCACAGGTCTGACTGAGAGATCAGATGGATGCCAAAGAACCTGTGAAAGGTTATTCGAAGATTTCACAGGATCATATTCCATTGCAGATCCTGAACCTTCTTTAAATCTCTGATTTTTTATTACAGGACTGGCACTGGGTGGGATTACAGCCACTTCAATATTATGAGGAGATGATTCCTGATCAAGTCCTCTTGAGTCATCTGAGGCAGGCATATTAAGCACAGAAAGGGTGTCTGATTGGTTTGAGTTGTTTTCCATGTCTTCCACTTTACCCTGGTGCTGATTCTGACTTGAAAATTTGTTATCAGGTGTACAAGCTTGATTCTCAGACCCATCAGATTCATCCTGTGTGTCATCTTCAGTGTTCTCATTAAAGTCAAGTTCCATGTCAGTGTTCTCAATTTTGACTTCAGAATCATTCTCAGAATTAGTAGATACCGGCCTCCGGTAGTTTTCCTTCTCATTTTCCCTCTGCAGGTTCATTTTTGCTATTCTCGAGAGTCTCAAAAGATTCACACCCCTGGTAGCACCAGAAGGATCCTTTTTTTCATCAACCCCTCTTCCAGAAACCTTTGCTTGAGTTCTGCGGCCACCTGGTGTACCCTTGACTGGAGTCTCATGGCCTTTTGTTCCTAAAGTAGAATTCTCATCCTGCTTAAAAGTTTTTTTAACATCCTTTTGACGAGATTTAGGAGTCCTGTTTATGGAAGATTGATCACCATTACGTACTGACAGACATGGCTTAGCACATTGCTCTAGCATATTATCAAAAGCAGGCTGAGGAGGTAGAGGCACCGCATTTAACTTAGTCCTCCAGAAGGCATGACCACAAAGTTCAGGCCACTGTATTCTTTCTGCTGGATCCTTTACGAGTAAAAAATTTATTAGATTGACAAAAGAACGACTAGGAGTGCCAGGTAGAGGAGGCGCCGGATCTGAGAGGATGGATTTTACTAGCTGAGTAAATTCCCTACCCACAAAGGGAGGCCTCCCAGCATAGCACTCATATAGAACACAACCAAGGGCCCAGAAATCAGATGCATATGAATGGACACCCCCCTCTTCAAACAGTTCAGGAGCCATATAACAAGGGGTTCCACGTTTTGCTTGTGGCAACTATACATGTGCAAGAAGGGAAAGCTTACATTAGCGTTTTCATATTTTGTTGACAAAAAAAAGAATTGGAAAATTTCTAATTAAGCTCATATAAACTTCATCAAAAGAATTTCAAATGTTGTGATAGATAAGATAACCTACTGAGGAAGAAGTTGTTTGTGAAATATCGCTCAACTTTCTAGCCAATCCAAAATCACAGAGCTGCATTGTGCAAAGATACTAGTTCAGATGAAGAGCAAAACAATTAAAAAATTAAGAGAAATAAACGAGCAAAACAGCATGCCTTATACCTTGGTACGGCCATTTTCGTCCAAAAGGATATTTGATGGTTTCAAATCACAGTATATGATTCCCTTTGAATGTAAAAACCTAAAAGGAAGTGATTCCAAGAACATAACTTAAATAAATTAAACATGTAGAGACTTGTAACAAGAAATAAAATGAAGCAATTGAAGATTTCTTACAACAAAGCTCTAACAAGGTCACAGCCAAGGTCGTGAATTGACTCTTCAGGTAGCTGCTTATCCTGCAATTCTTCCGTACATTATTAGTATCACAGTGCTAAAAACATTGTACATGTTCCAAACCAGCATTCCAAATGTAGAATTTTACGATATAACATGACGCATGGAATCGTTATAAAACATTGGCACCGTTCTAAGACCAAACAGACTAGCATAGCAAATAACATATCCACAAGCTTCTACACATCAAGGCAATGCAAAGTTCACACTAAGTGATTAATACCTGGTTTAATAATGTCATCAAATTGCCTCCAACACAGTACTCCAAAACTAACCACAAGTGAGCAGAAGTTTCATACCTAAGCAGTGGCACAAGAAAAAGGAAATTCACAAATACATAATTCAGTTGTTAGCTGGAACCAAATATAAACAGTTATATTCAGTCTCAGGAGAAATTATCTCATGAAGAATACTTACCACCAAAAAAATTTGAGGATATTTTGATGATCTAGAGTGTGAAGAATCTTAACCTGCATTAAATCGAAAGTTACATAACCTATGCATATCTGGATTTGAATTCTCCGAACCAAAATAATGCCCAAACATTGCTAAATCTGAATTTCGTTCTAGTTTGCTAACTGAAATTTATCTACTTACTTCTTGAAGAAGCTTGCTCTTCTGCGATTTCTCAACGCTCTTAATCGCAAAGTACTCGATGGTCTTCTTCTTCCTCCCCTTGTACACAGTCTGTAAATTCAACATGAATCGAATTAAGTAAGTAACTAACTGAAGTAAAACTGAGCAGTTCATCGGTGAGTTAAGATTTATAAATTCGACAGAGTTTGAGAAGCAATGTTACCGAGCATTTTCCACGGCCAATGGCTTCGTATATGTGGTACTGGTTCATCTCTAAGCTTTTTCTAGGGTTGCAGATTTGAAACCAGAGGAGGATGATAGTCTGTGAAGGAGAGAGTGATAGTCTGTGAAGGAGAGAGAGAGAGAGAGAGAGAGAGGCTTGGATTTGATTGGAGTGAAATGGGGCTTTTGTGGGACGAAAGGTCAAATTAGAGAGAGACTGGGGGAATGAGTGAGCGGGAACGTGGAATTTCATTGAAAATCAAAATCAAACGAGGAATTAATAGAGAAAAAGCGCATCGCATTTTAGGTTTGAGTTGTAACCAAACAGTACATCCATCCGTTTCATTTCAAAATTTGAAAGCTAGGGGTACTGACTGCCACGTGGCCTGATTACTTTGCTATTTTCAACCTGTTTTTGATATAGGCAACCCTAAATTGGATGTAAATTTGGGATTCAAACTTTTTTATTAGGGTGATTTTATTTGCACCCTAAAATTTGCCATTTTGACCACACACTCATTTTAAACATGAATAACCTATTTTACTTTTGGACATAATTAACGTTAAGAACAAAAAATATTTAAAATAAAAATTAAATTTTCTCAGTACACCTCACATATGTTTTTGCAACCTTAGTTAGACTAATTTCTCAAACCATCATGTTCCTACAACCCTAACAGAGTTTATACGCTTATATTGGTGTACCTAGTACTTATTTGTGAAGGGTGAGACTGAAGTTAAGGAGAACTTCGAATGAGGTATGAGTTAATTTTTTTTTTTTTGGAAGTGTTGAGTTGCATGGTCATCGCTACTTACGTTCAGTAGACCAGTACTGAATGTGATAGGAAAATTCAGTGGCTATCCACTGAAACATTGAACCTATTTTAGTTGTATGTGACCGACCGTTAACTTAGGATACGGTGGAGTTCCACTGTAAACTGGGAATGAGTTCAGTATCGTATGACTGAACTGTACCAAGTGCGAGTAGATGAGTTTAAATAACTTATGGGAGTGGAGAATATAGCTACTACAAATACGGTGATCATAATGATTGAAGAAATGCACCCATTATGGATACGTTGGCCCTTCATACTGAAGAACAATTGGTGTCCAGGGGCACTGATGAAGGAGAACCACATAATTTTTTTCTTCGTATATTCCCACAGACGGCGTCAAACTGTTGATGCTCAAAAATGGATGGCCAAGATTGAACGAAATATAGAGATGAGATATGATAGTTGATGGCTGAAGGTGAGGACCTTCAGCAAATGTATGTGCCTTCGGTAGGCAGGGGGAAGGTGAAGAGCTTCCATAGACAATGACATGATGAAAATGAAGATGTATGTAAAAGACAGATATGCATGGCTCACCTTAATGAAATGAGCTACGTCCACGGAGAAGTATATTCTCATTATAATATTGTGTATTTACATAGTACAAAGGGTTTGACTCGAAGAAAATGGAATGGAATGAAGGCCTGAAGTTGAAGACCAAGGATCAGGTAAAAGGCCATGGATCTGAAGGCCATCCTCTAGCCCATTTCTAAGTGGAGAGTGGTCTCCTTTTATAGGTGAAGGGGAGCTTCCATAAAACTGTTTTGTAAATGTGGGACTCTTTGCATTACTCCTAGCTTGCTTGGTCAGTCACGGTATCAACAAAATTCATGGCTTCAGCCATATGTGAGAAAAAGCAAGTTGTTGAGTACAGCTTACTATCTATGCAATGGATCTCGAGGAGAGAAATGTGTTGTTCTTCATTCTTGATAACCCAAAATTGCAGACAGTCAGAAAATACAAAAGAGATAAAGAACCCCCTTCAAATTGGGCTCTATAATACAAATGAAACTGGAGATAAGAACCACCTTCAAGTTGGCGATTGAAGAGTAGAAAGATAAAACACGAAACCGGGAGATCAAGATAAACACATACATAAATTAAACAAAAGAAATTTTCATTTCATTTAAATATAAGCTCATTTTCCTTTACATTTACATTTTTTTTTCTTTGGATCAATAATCTTTCTTTACAATAGGAGCTAGAAACTGCCCTAAATACCTAAGCCTTAAGCAGCGGCCTACAATCCTACTTTTATCTTTATTACAATGAGAGCCCAACTAGAGCCAAAACCTGCCCTAAGTACCTAAACCTTAAGCCGCTGCCTACAGTTCTACTTTTATTTCTATTTTTTCCTTCTCTTCTCTTTCTTCCTCCTTTTATTTGTGGTAATCAGCAAGATTCACAACCTACATCTTTAGTTCCAGTTTCCATATTTCTTTCTTGATATGGTTCAACTCCAAAATATCTTTGATCTTCTTTTTTTTTTGGTCAAGCGAAACAGTGTGACTCACAAACCATGTCTGCCATTTTGATTTCTTGGCAAGTGGATAAATATGTAGAAGATGGCATCTTTAGATTTGATGAAAAATTTGTTGTAGGAGAGAGTAGCGTTCATTGCCTCATTTACATGTTCCTCAGCAACTAACAAGCCATTTGTTACCTTTCTGAAATTTGAGAGAGCAACGTAAGAAGCAATTGGCATATTCTTGGTGAATGGGTAACTAAGGCTTGGCTTTGGGGAGGGTTTTGCTTGCTTTGATTTTGAATTGTGCTATGTTAGCCTCCACCCACCTACACTCTCTCCTTAAATAAAGCAAAATGCTCTTGGTCTCAATAGGTAGCTGTCACGTTCACCTCAACCACATGGCTTCATATTTCTCTTTAAGATGGTCCACTTTTGTACAAAAGTCATAAGAAGTCAAATGTGGTAAAGGGCCAATGGACAATTAAAGAAGATAGGTACAAAACTTTAATTCCAATACATCAATATGGCTACATTTTGGCTAGTTTTATATGATCCTAAGCTTTAAGCAGCAGCCTACAGTACCTAAGCCTTAAGCCGCAACCTACAGTCCTACTTTTATTTCTATTATAATGGGAGCCCAGCTAAAGTCAGAAACCGCAGCCTACAGTCCTACTTTTATTTCTATTTTTTTCTTCTTTTCTCATTCTTTCTCCTCTTACTCATGGTAATCAATTGGATTCACAACCACCATCTTCAGTTTCGTTTTCCATACTTCTTCCTTGATACGGTTCAACTCTAAAACATCTTTGATCTTCTTGTTTTTTTTTTGTCAAACGAAATGGTGTGACTCACAGACCCTGTCTGCCATTTTACTTTCTTGGCAAGTTGGAGGAGTGTGTAGAAGAGGTCATCTTCCGATTTGATGAAAAATTTGTTATAGGAGAGAGTAGGGTTCATTGCTTCATATACATGTTCCCCAACAACCAACAAACCATTTGTTACCCTTCTGAAATTTGAGAGAGCAACGTAAGAAGCAATTGACATTTTCTTGGTGAATGGGTAGCTAAAGCTTGCTTAGGGGAGAGTTTTGCGTGCTTTGATTTTGAATTGTGCTATGTTTGCCTCCACCCACCCACACTCTATCCTTAAATAGAGCAAAATACTCTTGGTTTCAATAAGTAGCTGCCACCTCCACCTCAACCACATGGCTTTATGTTTCTCCTTAAGATGGTCCACTTTTTTACAAAGGTCATAAGAAGTTAAATGTGGTAAAGGGCCAATGGACAATTAAAGAAGACAAATACAAAACTTTAATTGCAATACATCAATATGGCTACATTTTGGCTACTTTAATATGATCCTAATCTTTAAGCGGCTACCTATAGTACATAAGCCTTAAGCGGCAGCCTGCAGTCCTACTTTTATTTCTATTATAATGGGAGCCCAGCTAAAGCCAAAAACTGCCCTAAGTACTTAAGCCTTACGCTGCGACCTATAGTATTATTTTTATTTCTATTTTTTTCTTTTCTTCTCATTCTTTCTCCTCTCACTCGTGGTAATCAACTGGATTCACAACCACCATCTTTAGTTTCATTTTTCATACTTCTTCCTTGATATGGTTCAACTCCAAGGCATCAATGATCTTCTTGTTTTTTTTTTGTTAAACAAAACGGTGTGACTCACAGACCCTGTCTGCCATTTTTACTTTTTTGGCAAGTTAGAGGAGTGTGTAGGAGAAGTCTTCTTCAGATTTGATGAAAAATTTGTTATAGGAGAGAGTGGCGTTCATTGCTTCATTTATATGTTCATCAGCAACCAATAAACCATTTGTTACCTTTCTGAATTTTGAGAGAGCAACGTAAGAAGCAATTGACATTTTCTTGGTGAATGGGTAGCTAAAGCTTGGCTTAGGGGAGAGTTTTGCGTGCTTTGATTTTGAATTGTGCTATGTTTGCCTCCACCCACCCACACTCTATCCTTAAATAGAGCAAACTACTCTTGGTCTCAATAGGTAGCGGTCACCTCCACCTCAACCACATGGCTTTATGTTTCTCCTTAAGATGGTCCACTTTTGTACAAAGGTCATAAGAAGTTAAATGTCGTAAAGGGTCAATGGATAATTAAAGAAGACATGTACAAAACTTTAATTACAATACATCAACATGGCTACATTTTGGTTAATTTTATATGATCTTAAGCTTTAAGCGGCGACTTACAGTACCTAAGCCTTAAGCGGCGACCTACAGTCCTTCTTTTATTATTATTATAATGGGAGCCCAGCTAGAGCCAGAAACTGCCATAAATACTTAAGCCTTAAGCCGCGGCCTACAGTCCTACTTTTAATTCTATTTTTTTTTCTTCTCTTCTCCTTCTTCCTCCTCTTACTCTTGGTAATCAGATGAATTCACAGCTACCATCTTCAGTTTCATTTTCCATACTTCTTCCTTGAAATGGTTCAACTCCAAATTTTATTTTATTTTTTGGTTTTTTGTCAAACAAAACAGTGTGACTCACAGATCCTATTTGCCATTTTGCTTTATTGGCAAGTTGGAGGAGTGTGTAGAAGAGGTCATCTTCAGATTTGATGAAAAATTTGTTGTAGGAGAGAGTAGCGTTCATTGCTTCATTTATATGTTCCTCAGCAACTAACAAACCATTTGTTATCTTTCTGAAATTTGAGAGTGCAACGTAAAAAGCAATTGACATTTTCTTAGTGAATGGGTAGGTAGGGTGTGGCTTAGGGGAGGGTTTTGCTTGCTTTGATTTTGAATTGTGCTATGTTTGCCTCCACCCACCCACACTCCTTAAATATAGCAAAATGCTCTTGGTCTCAATAGGTAGCTGTCACCTCCACCTTAACCACATGGCTTCATGTTTCTCCTTACGATGGTCCACTTTTGTACAAAGGTCACGTGGTAAAGGGCCAATGGACAATTAAAGAAGATAGGTACAAAATTTTAATTCCAACCCATCAATATGGCTACATTTTGGCTAGTTTTATATGATCCTAAACTTTAAGCGGTAGCCTACAGTACCTAAATCTTAAGCGGCAGCCTACAATCCTACTTTTATTTCTATTATAATGGGTACTCAGCTAAAGCCAGAAACTGCCGTAAGTACTTAAGCCTTAAGTCGCGGCCTACAGTCGTACTTTTATTTCTATTTTTTTCTTCTCTTCTCCTTCTTGCTCATCTTACTCGTGGTAATCAACTGGATTCACAACCGCCATCTTCAGTTTCATTTTCCATACTTCTTCCTTGATATGGTTCAACTCCAAAGTGCATGCACATTGGTATACACGGAAAAATGCCTTCTTAATTGCATACACATTAGTATACAAAAAATGCCTATTTTATTTTACGTGCATATGCATACACCCTTTCAAAATACAAAATAAATTTCATTTTTCATTGTTGACATTAATTTGTTAGATTTTGCCTAATGGTCAAACTTGTTTTCAATTCCTATATTTATTGTGGTTATAAAGTTGTTAATACTGTTGGGTGACTATTGTCGTTAACATGGCCACCTTTATGAAATTTAATAACTTTTTTTTTTGTCTGTTAATATTGTCAAATTTGATGAAAATTTTGAACAACGTTAATTGCTTCATTTACATGTTCCTCAGCAACCAACAAACTATTTGTTACCTCTCTAAAATTTAAGAAAGCAATGTGAGAAGCAATTGGCATTTTCTTGGTGAATGAGTAGCTAGGGCTTGGCTTGTGGAAAGGTTTTGCTTGCTTTGATTTTGAATTGTGATATGTTTGGGTCCACCCATCTACACTCTCTCCTAAAATAGAACAAAATTCTCTTAGTCCCAATAGGTAGCTGCCACCTCCAACTCAACCACATGGCTTCATGTTTCTCACCAAGATGATCCACTTTTGTACAAAGGTCATAAGAAGTCAAATGTGGTCAAGGGCCAATGGACAATTAAAGAAGATCGGTACAAAACTTTAATTACAATACATCAATATGGCTACATTTTGGCTAGTTCTATATGATCGTAAGCTTTAAGTGGCGGCCTGCAGTACTTAAGCCTTAAGCGGCAGCTTACAATCCTACTTTTACTTCAATTACAATGGGAGCTCACCTAGATCCAGAAATTGCCCTAAGTACCTAAGTATTAAGCCGCGACATACATTCCTATATTTGTTCCTGTTTTTTTCTTCTTCTCTTCTCCTTCTTCCTCCTCTTACTCGTGGTAATTAGCTGGATTCATAGCCACCATCTTCACTTTCATTTTCCATACTTCTTCCTTGATATGGTTCAACTCCAAACCATCTTTGATCTTCTTACTTTTTTTGTCAAACGAAACGGTGTGACTCACAGACCCTATCTGCCATTTTGCCTTCATGGCAAGTTGAAGAAGTGTGTAGAAGAGGTCCTCTTCAGACAGGTCATAGAAGCTGAGATATTAGTTTTTTATTTTTTGCCTTAAGCTTGTAGTGACTAAAGGTTTGTCAAAGGTGATTGTTGAGATGGATTCAGCGATTGTTGTCCACCTTCTTCAACAACATTATTTTGATTGATTCACACCCACTTGCTGGCCTAGTTGTTAGATGTGAGGAAGTTATGAACCAGATTGAGACTTATGTGGTGCAGCATATTTTTAGAGAGAAAAGTTGTGTGGCTGATTGTCTTGCAAATGAGAGTTACAACATGGGGTTGAGAGTTCGCTATTTTAATTCAGCTTCGGATTGGATAATATCTTTATTAGTTGATGATTTGGTAGGGGTTTCTCGTACCCAGTTGATGAGTAGTACTACAATGTAGTTTCTGTGTTTGGGGTTCTTGCCCAAGATCCCGTTTGGCTCATGGGAAATGAGACTTGGGAATGGAAAATCAATTACTTTCTCATGTTTGGTAAGTCCAGGCATGGGAAATTGTTGCATGGCCTATGAGAAAGTAGGGGGGAAAGTGAAGCCATCCTCCCAACTTAGGTTTTGTTTTCCCTCATCATTGGAAAGTTTGGGAAAATGAGCCAATATTAAATAAATATTTTTCATGACCATTTTGTCCCCATTAACAATTTAGAATTACAATATATCATTAAATGCATTCTTTTTATTATTTGGTTTAGTATGGGTATAATTGAAAATTTATACAAACTTTGTTTTCCATTCCTACTCAAAACAAATATGGAAAATGAAATAAAGTGATATCTCCTGGTTACTTTCCCAGCATTACCAAACGTGGGAAAGGAATCTTCCATTTCCCAACCCTTGGGAAATAATTTCCCATCAAATTCATTTCGTGAACCAAACAGGGACATAGGGTAGTTACTAGACAAAAGTTTATATGTGGGGCACGCATCAATTATAGTTCCTTTGATGTCATCTCCAACGGCTACAAGCAAAATAAATTGATGTTGTTCTTGTTTTTTTTTCAAAAATCATATCTTCTCTGAATTTAAACATTTTGAGGTTTATTTGTTTGAAAAAAATAAAATAAACCTAACACACACAAAATTAATTTTATAAAATTAATAAAAAACATATTTAGATTTATATCTTCCTCATTGAAGCAAAAATCATATTTACAACTCAGGAAGTAGAGGTGTCAAACGAGTTGGCCCGGGCTGGCCCGTCCCATTTAAACTCTTGCTTTTAAGGTCTTCGTGTCGGGCTAGCTCGGCCCATTTAATTTATCAGGTCATGCCATGTCGGTCCATTCAGTAAAATCATTGATCCCAGTCCAACCTAAAGCCCATGTCCATATTGGAACAGGTTGGGCCGTGCTCTTGCCTTGCCCGTACTCATGCCATACTCGGGCCCAAGAACCAACCCATTTAATTTGAATTTTGTTTCACTTGATTTTTTTTCCTACTAGATAATTCAAATTATAAACATTAAAAATGTAATTAGAGGCAAGAAATGATGAACTATTTGAAAACATTAATCAATCAAACATCCAAACAATATGAAACAACAGAGGGTAAAAAGTGTTCAACTCCAACTTTTCAGCTTTAAACAACGTATTATTTTATATGCGAAGAAACATCTTGCTTTGATTATAAAAAAACATCTTGCTTTGATTATAAGAGAAGCGTATATGTCATATGTACTGATTAGATATCAAGTCCAATGTTGTTTAATTAATTTGTAATTGATATGTTTAATTAATTAAGGACCCAAGTAATTTCACTAAAGTGAAAGAAATCAAATATATGTTTATGATTAAAAAAAACCATATAAACAATGACATTAGATGTCAAATTACTGCATTTTGACTTTTGAGAAGAAAAAAAATGTTAAGTGGGTCGAGATCGGGCCGTTTTGAAGCGGGCTTGAGCTTGGGCCGTGCTTGAAGCAGGCTCGGGCCAGGGGCTGGCTCGGTCCATTGGACCTCATTTTTATATCCCAGCCCGGCCCATGTTTTCATGTCGTGCCAATGATAACCTACTAATATTCTTGTTCGTGTCGTGTCGTGCTTCATTTAAACAGGCTAGGCCGGCCAGTCCCGTTTGACACCTCTACCTGGAGGTGTAAAAGGGATGTAAAAGTGACTTTACATCCACGAAAATACACCCCCCACTGTGAATGCTCTAACAAAAAGAAAGAACTAAGACTTACAAGTGCAGTTACATTATTGAACAATAGCAACCTATGCATTGACAACTACACACAACTTGCCAACCACAATCTAGCAACCTAGTAAATGCAAATACCAATTTCAGGAAATAATACCAATGATAGCAGCATATGAATAATAAAGTTGATTCTCTCGATTCCCCACAGTAAATTTTGAAAAGCGTGACACCAGCGAACCAGCATCCCTTGGCTTTGATATAACCTGGACATTCTTGCATCATCTTCTTACTTGTGTATACTTTTGTCCCCTTTATTGCTTGTGGCTTGTGTACTTAGTTAATATTAATTAATTGTTAACTTAGTTAATATTAATTAATTGTTAACTCTTTGACAATCTTGTGATTAATGAATCAAACAGCCCTTTGAAAAGGATTTTGGATTGTTTGAGTGTTTCGAACAAAACAAAAAAATTGTTTGAGCGTGGTGCTTCTTGTATTAGTCAATCAAATAGGCTATCAACTATGTGACTTATTTAGTGGATTGAAGCAATATTTTTACATATTCATAGCGTATGAGGATTATTGTGTCTCATCCTAAATCTTTCACATTGCGGACATAACATATATAAATTATGTGTTTGTTATAAAATTGGATATAGATTATGTGTTTGTTATAAAATTGGATATAGATGGTTGTTGGGATGTATATTGAACTTGGGATGGTGGAGAAATTGGAAAAGCTACTTGTAGATTTAATGGAGACCAATCAAGTCTCAGAAGTTTTGTTACTAGGGGTGGCTGTGGGTAAGGATTATGGTGGATAGGGGGTAGGGAAGGATGGTCGTGGGTAGGTAGGAAGATTGGGGTGACTGGGATGATGGGTAGAGTTTTTAATTATGTGAAAATATTTTTTCTTATTTTTTTTAAAAACTTTTAATTATTATAATATTTTAATTATATTTTATCCAAGTGGAGAAGGTGGGCTCCACTTGACACTTCACTCACCTAATTGGTGGATGATGATTCATGTGTATGAAATTACACAAATACCCTTGCCACGTCATCAAAGTTAACAGACTTTTAGATCGAGTTGACGGAAGGGGCAAAGTGGGTCACAAACCTCGGTTAAGGGATGAAAGTTGGTCATTTTGAATTTAGGGGGCAAAGTGAGATTTAACCGAAGTTTCAAAGGGCACTACAGTAAATAAGCATTTAATTAACTAATTATTAAGTAGGGTTTTAAGTGTTTTTGTTTACCTAATTTAAGTTATTTTTTTAAGTATGCTCGTGAAGTGCAAACATAAGCATAATACATTTATTTACTTATATAATGTGGAAGCCTATTTTATGTATGATACGTTTTCATATAATGGTAATAGTAATCCCATGGTATAAGGTTAGAGACTTTTAATAAATGGAAATTGCATTATTTTTTTAATTATAGAGATTAGGGGTGGGACTTCTAACAAATGCAAATTGGATGAGGATTATGTTCAGATTGTGTCTCATCCTAAATCTTTCATATTGAGGATATAACATATTAGATTGGATCTGGATTTTGTATTTGTTATAAAATTCTCAAGACACAACTCAAGTTGGTTTTATAATGGTAAGTTCTAACATTTTGACCAAGATATATAAAATAAATAAATAAATTCTTACATTAAATTATAACGTTTGGTATGAAAACAAGTTATATCATGCATTTGAGCTAGATTAATTAATTGTTATTACCTATTTGTAGTTAACTTTTTTTTCTCTAACTTGGCAATTTGACCAAAATGTGTTCCCTTCTAAACTTGTCTTGGTTTTTTGATAGCATAGTTTTCATTTTGGCATGTAATTGCAGTTAGATTATAATGATGACATAACCCAACAATGGCAAACCCTACAATATGAGGCAACTCCACACAACTTCCCAACCACACTCAAATTACAAAATACAAATACCAATTTGATGAATAATAGTAATACTAAAGATAGATACCAATCCCAGCACTGAAAGAATAAAAACTTCCTACGCAAAATTAATTCTCTGATATTGGTTTGGTTAGTATGACAAGCAACATGAGTAAAAAATAATTAAATAATAATTTATGCAGGCTATAATGATGATGAGCTCGACTATAGGTCTAACGAGTCAACTTGTACAACTTTCTGATGTCAGGCGCATCACCATTCACGTGATTGAGAGTGACCAACATCAACAAATACAAACCCTTTGTTCTATTATCTTTTAACTGAACTATTTTTTGACAAGATTTTAAGTGAACATATACATGAAGAAAGCATTCGTTGAATACGCAAGTTTATTTAAACTTGATATGTATAAGCTAATTACACCAATAGTTTTCATTGATGAATAAGAGAGAGACAATTTACTCAGGATACATCATACACTAATTAGAAATATAAGATAATTAATAAGCCAATTACAATAACAAAAAATAATTCACACTAATTAGCTAGTCAATTGGTCTCATTTTGCTTGAAACCAATTGACTAGCTTGAAAGAAAAACAAAATGTCTAAAGAGAAGCTATATATTTAAAACTAATAGAAGTTGGTTTTATAATGATAAGTTCTAACATTTTGATCAAGATATTTTTTTTTTTAAAGTGCTAACATTAAATTATGATATTTGGTATGAAAATAAGTTATATCATGCATTTGAGTTATACTAGACTAGAGTTCATGGACCATTTTACATGACTTTTGCCATTGTATTGGACTAATTCTCTAAAAAAACATTATTAATAAGTAAGTAAATCAAACATATTCCCCTGAATTACAAGAATATTGATGATCTCTATAACATGATATGTGGTTGACAACTACACATTGATATAGGCGGCATCTAAATTCTCTAGTTTGCAAAGCATATTGATGCAGATTTTGTCTATCTTCTCTTTATTCAAGTTTTACTTAAATTTTCAACAAAAAAAGTGTTTCATAACAAAGAGAAAGAACGAAAACTTGCAACTGCAGTTACATTACTGAACAATGGCAACCCATGCATCTGGTAACTCCACACAACTTGCCAACTACAATCAAATGGAAATTGCATTTGATATAATGTGGAAGCCTATGTTATGTGTGATAAATTTTCATATAATGGTAAACTAATAGTAATACCATTATCTGGTTTAGTCTACCAATTCCATTCACAAAGGATAGATGTCTTCGACATGCACCTAAGGGGCTCGCATTCCTGTAGTTAAATCCAAAAAAAAATTGAGGTTCATTACCATAAACCAAACTTATATTGTGCATTTTTATGTTACAGTAAAACAAATGAGCTAGTTATTCCAAATTGCAGATGTTATGTGAGTTTGAAAACTCGTAAGCAAAGATGGATCAATGGGACCCACTTGAGATGGCTTAGTAGGCTCGACATCTACCTCAACATTAGTACCATGAGCAGCAGCTGGATCTTCAACCTATTTAGTATCCTCGGAGTGGTATAGGAGACCATAATGGGGTTGGTCCTCTTGAGGGGCTAACCTCACCACTCCATGTCTTTTCGTTGAGGTTGTGGAATGCACTCTATCAGGTCGACATTATGCAGCCTCAGTAGTACCTCTACGACTCCTTTTTATATATGAAAAATAATATTAAGTACAAACTCATAAACGAATTTGGTAGATTACCATTGAAAAACTAAAACTAATTCGATAGACTACCACCTTTATTGTACCATGAGTAGCAGCTACATCTTCAACCTCTATTGGCCATTCGTCTTATATGCTTCATGTTATTAAAAATTGTGTTTTTCCTTTTATGTAAACTCTTGTTATTAAAAATTGTGTTTTTCCTTTTCGGTAAAACTCTTACTCAAACCCTTTAAATATAAATAATAAATAAAATAAAGCTTTAATAGTAAAGTAAAAATAAAAAAAATAAATGAATAAGTCAAATAAGTCAAAAGTAAGAAAGCAAGCCTGGTATAGTGAAAGCACATTAAAGACACTGTCCTAAAACCTTTATAGCCTCCCTATGTGCAGGTAATGACGGTCTACAAGACTCCAAAATACGACCCCAATACGCAGGCTCAAGATCCGCTATGAGCACGTTCATAGTCGGATAGAAATCTCCAAGCCATAGAATCGTTGCCCAAAAATAATAATATGAAAAGTAAATAATATATGAAAGTAGGAGTATATAGAAATCAGATTGTGGTGTGTTCAAATGTGAAGGAAGGGTGGCCTTTTATAGGCATCTAACACTGGTAACCTCCAGACACATTAAAACCAGAAAAATTAAGGCAATATAAAATAAAAACTGAAAATAAAAACAATTGTAACTCCCATAATAAATAAAAGAAAACAGCCAAAATATTAAAACAAAATTAAAACGTTAAATTTTAAAAACCTTTCAAATAATAACACTTCCTCTATGTACAAAAGCAAATACATGCATGTCAAAACTTTTGATTTGACACATACATGTGGAACATATACTACGAATAGACATGCCACTGGATGTTCAGTCTTCATTTATATAGGGGTTAATCGTTTTATTAGTCCCTGAATTTAGACCCGATTTGCATTTGAGTCTCTCAATTTTCAAAATCGTTCCCGTGATCATTTAACTTCAGTTTCGTTGGGACAAATGGTCATGCCGTCAATTTTGTTAACTTTTCTATTAAATGCAGGGGCAAAATGGTATTTTTGTATTAAATTGATGAAAATATGAATACAAAATTAAAATTAAACTCTCTCTATATCCCCCTCTATTCCGATTTTTACTCCCCAAAAACTTGATTTTTTTTTTGAGGGTTTTTTATTTGATTTGATTTTATTGTTCTTTTAAAGATGTTATTTTTTATTCATTTTTTTGTTTTAATATAAAAATACCATTTTAACTCTGCGTTTAATAGAAAAAGTTAACAAAATTGACGGCAGAACCATTTGTCCTAACAAAAGTGAAATTAAAGGACCACGGAAACGATTTTGAAAATTGAGGGACTCAAATATAAATTAGGTCTAAATTTATGGACTAATAAAATGATTAACCCTTTATAGAGGAAGGAATAAGCTCCATCTTCATATTTTAATATATCTTCATTGTTTTGTCCATTACCCACTGGATGCTCAATCTCATCTGTGTTAGTATGAAAATAGTGTTGTCATTTCCTAGACTCTAGCATAGGTTGAAAATTTGTGTGTGAAGAATTGTTACTAGACGTTTTGGCACAACTCATTCAACCCCATACATCCGAGGCTTGACTTGACCGATATGAGAAACTTGATTTCAGGTAAATCATGACATAATCATGCATTCATTATAGGATTCCTAGTTTCAGTTTTTTGTTTTATTAGATATTGTTTTAATAGATATTGTTTTTCTATTAAAAATTGATTGGTTGGCGTTTTTCAATAAGAATCCATATTGAACTAATATTCATGTTGGAAAACCAATTGTGGTCTTCTTAAGAGTCCAAATTAAGCTAAAAGTTCATAGTTATTATTGAAGTGGGTTTGGTACTCGTGTGCGGTCATCTGACTAGGTATAGGAAGCTTTGATTAAAAGCAGCTTGCATCTCTTTGGTTTTTTACGGTTTTTGATATTGGGTTGAGCATATAGAATTCTCAAGAAAAAGCTGTTGTGCACATATTTGAGATAAATCATCAAGTGTTCCATATTTACTTGGTGATTTATCAAACACTTTAATCATTTATATTGCATTCATATGCATGTCGGTGACTCATACGGTTGAGTGCACTAAGACCGTGGTGGCGGTTTTCCTCCGGCGAGCTTGAAACAATCGTGGCCAGTATTGCGTTCAACATAAGGAGTGTCGAAGATCATCCTGTGACAGAAGTTGAGTTACAAAGAAGTCGGTAAACATTATCTAGAATGAGTCTAGGATAAGTGTGTGAGTACTTCCTGTAATCATCGTTCTATAGTGGATTTGAGTTGGACTGAGGAGTCCCGTGGATTTTCCCCAGAGGTGGGGTTTCACCACGTAAAATAATTCTCTGCGTGTTCTTTTATTTTAAGCTTTACACATCTCAGGATTGATAACTAATATCAATCCTGCTTCAAAGGTTGATCATTATTTATTGCAAAAAATTCGAATTAGCTTGTTTAACCTTCTCCGGGCATATATAGATATCCTACAGGTATTTTCAATCTGCATATAAAAGAAATCAAAGAAAGCAACCATTTGACATGAAAGTGTGAAGCGATAGCAATTCACGGCTTGATAAAATAATATTGTATTCCTTCTCTCCTCTTTTGACTGGTGCACATGGGCTGCCACTTTATTCTTTATTGATGCTGGCTGCCCATTTTTTTTCTTAATAAAGTTGTAAAGATAATATTAAAATAAGTAGCTCTAGTATTCTTTATTCCTTTCCTCCAATGAGATAGTGACACATGGTGAATCAACCAAGCTCCCCTGTCAAGGCTCGGTTTCTCCATTGATGTAGCTAATGAAAGTTGGTTAGCATCATGCTTAACTCTTTTTCGAACATGATTCAATATAGGACAGTCTGAGAAGGCAACACTTATCCAAATGCTCCCATATTTGGATATGTTATACTAAACATCAGGAAAAACAACTCTCATGAAGAAGTCAAATTCATTTGAGAGGGGCAAGCAAGTCGAATTGCTCTCTCGGACACACTGATCGTCACGAGCGACATCCCTTTGAGCAAGCTTGAGTGTTTAGCACTATGAGAATGATACACTGATCGGATTGCTCCCATATTTGGATAAGTTGTCGTACACATCTGGAGGAATAATTACCATGAAGAAGTCAACTTCATTTGACTAGTGGAAAGGCCCTATCAAACAAAATTTATCGGATTGACCATCACTGGATTTTTCCTAAACCAACTTCAATGTTTATTGTTTGTTTGAAGATGTTATACTTATCCCATTGCTCTCAAATTTGGAAACGATGTAGTAGGTATCTGTAGGAACATCTTTCATGAAGAAAGAAAACTCCATCGGGCACTTTAAATCCTTGTCAAACACAATATATCTACTGATACTGAAATGCCTCTTGCATATGTTGCAGTTTTTGTTCGTTGGAGGATGCAATACTTGTTCAATTGCTTCCAAATGTAGACACGTGACAGTAGACACTGAAGTGAACAACTTTCAAGAAGAAAGAAACTTCAATTGAGCAATGAAAATTCCCTGTCGGGCACAATTCATATGACTTCAGTTATGCTTAGCCATGAGTTTGGCTATATTTTTGTTCAAAGAGCAATATCTCCTATTCTAAGACAAAAATTCTATTTTTGGTCCAAACAGTAATATATATGGATTGATAGGTGGAATCCATCCAATAGTCCAAATTCGATAATTAGATTTGAATTTGAATTGAGGTATATCCAATTCGAATCCGATCCGTTTACAAGCCTAATTAAGGTTTGCTTGACAATAAAAGCTTTTGAATATATGAATTCTTGAATTGATATTTATTTATATTTACTAAAATAAAGAATTGATATTTATGTCAATTAAAAAATAAAATAAACAAGAATGTATTTATCTTGCTTATTTTATAAGAGCATCTCCAAGAGAGATATCAAATACCAAACATCAAATTTAAATTTGATGAATGATGTTGTAATTTGACATCTTACACAACTTTACACTCTACCCGATACGTTAAATTAAATTATTATTTTATTATATTTTAGTGTTGATTCATTTTTAATTAAAAAGAAAAAGAAAAGAAAAAATAATAAGATATTCATTTGACATCTTGCTTTTGGGATGTCAAAAATAACATCTCAATCTCCAGCTTTCATTCTACATCAATTTTGACATATCAGTTGGAGTGATATGAGATGTTATTTCTAGCTGTTAAATGTCTATGTAGCACATTTGACACATCGGTTGGAGATAACAAAAATTGAAGGTCAAAGTTGCTTAAACCGAGTAGTCAAATCCTACATGAATTTGAAGGCTGGAAAAGATATGTGAAAAATAACATATCAACCCACTACCATTTCTTCTCTCTTTAAAACTTTATGCATCATATGAGCCCCATTTGCTTTAAAAAATATAATAAAATAATATGATATTTGATATTTTGGGTGGAGTTAAATTTTTTCCAAAGTATCAAATTGCCACATAAGCCATCAAATTCAAATTTAACATTTTGCATTTGACATCTCTCTTGGAGATACTCTAAATTTCATAATTTATCTTTTTTTTTTTTACGTGTGTAGTCTTTAGTTAAATGTATATATTATTTTATGGTAAGCAATCGAGCACGTTATTTTTTTTGGTGAAACGGAGCACATAATTTTTTTTGGTGAAATGGAGCACATTATTTTATGGTAAGTAATTGAGCACATTTATTTATAACCTGAAAAAATCCAGTACATTTTATCTACGAGCTTGGTTATGACCATTTGTTGACAAATATGACGAAGAAAAAAAATGTTTTTCTTTGAGAACCTCATAGTCTCATAGACATAATAATTTAATTTTCTTGAGCCGTACGTGGAGAAAACTTCTAGGCAAAGAAAAAAAAAGTTAAATGAAAGGGCTATCTGGTAATTTAAACGAAGTGAAAGTTTCGCACGCAATTATCTCTGTACGTGCTTGCCCAAAGCAAGACACATTTCTCGGCGAGGGTTTACAGATTTGCACTCTCTCTCTCTCTCTCGTTCCCTTTCTGTGTATGAAGCTGACGAGCTCTCACCAGCTTTGCCGTCGAATTCTGGGCCGGATCTTCGATTAGGTAACCCGTTGCGTTTCAAGCTGCACCTTTTCCTTTTGTGTTATATCGTCGTCCACATTTTTACTGTTTTCGAACTCAAACGTCAAAACGCTAAGAAATCGAATTGGGATACTTTCTGGAAATATCAATTTTTGTTTTTCAAGGCCAACATTTACTTCCTGTATACAATTTGCGATGGTTTTGGTTCAAGCGTTATCTGTATTTTACTCATTTCGAGCTCCGAATTTCATACAACAAGGGCCAAGGTAGTGTTTTGGTCAAAATTTGGGGTTTCTTGTGTGCTTGTGTTAAACTTGACTTGGGTTTTTTTTGTTTAAATTGAATTTCAAAATTGGCTTGATAGTATTATTACTGTATTCAATTTTAGAAACTAGTTAGGAAGATAGCAGTGATCTAATTGATCAATATCTCAAATAGGAAGTATTTTTAGCCGCCATTTGATGTTTTTAAGAATTTTTTACTTTGCATTAAATGAAATGCACTTATTTCACCACTGCATTCAATGCTTCTCTCTCATATTAGTTGATGGGGAGAGGACTTATTTTCTTGGAAGACAATCTAATGCATGAGTGTATGAGATGTCGATAAGCAGGTCTATTGGCTTGGCTTGTCTTAGTGTTTTTTTTAATATTTATTTATTTATTACAATCAGGAGCTCAAAGCTATTGGTTACTACTGTACATCAAAATTGCAATCCTCAACCATATATGTGAATGGTGTTTCTGATTGCAATCTTGAACCAGAAAATTCATTCATTGACTATGATAGCTATGTTTTACTGCTCTTTGATTTCACTAATTGCATGATTAGTTCAAATGAGATGGCATCTTCGCATAATGTCGAGTTGGAGGCGGCAAAGTTTCTCCACAAGCTCATTCAAGATTCCAAAGATGAGCCTGCCAAACTTGCCACAAAGCTTTATGTGGTTAGTATAGTTTTCTCTCGACAAATTTTCCTTTTATCTCTTTGCGCTCTCTGTTTACTTCTATTTGTTATGACATCAACGTACATGTATTTATTTACATTGTTCTTGAGAAATGCAGATATTACAACACATGAAGTCAAGTGGGAAGGAACATTCCATGCCATATCAAGTGATATCAAGGTAAAGAGTAATCATTGTTCACTCTATTTGATGGTATTTTGTTAATAGTGGACTTATTTTATGATAATAAGTAATATATGAAAAATTGCATGAGTTATATAGACCTGTGAATACCAATGATTTGTTAGTTCAGTGGTTGGGAATCTATTTGGGCCCTGGCATGTGGTCAGGGGTTCGACTCTCATCAAGGTACCTATCCAGCAATTTGCCAGTGTTTCCTGCCCCAAAGATTGTAGGTTTCGGGGGTGGGCCCCAGTTTGGAAGCTGAGTCAGCAACATCGACAAAGTGGAGTTCTGGGTTTAAAATGAAATAAAATATAGACACGTAAATGAATTTAAAAACTGTGCTAGCATTGTTATCATTTTACATGGGGTTGGTGAATTTAGTAAATCCTCATGACAATGAACTTGTAATCTACGAGCTTGCAACTTCCAAGGACATGAATTTTATGTACTTTATTAATCTGGAGGATGAGGCTGCATTTTATTTTATTCAGGTATTCACATCACACGGTGAGGGTAGTTGAATTGTATCCAATAATATTGGTTAGGCCATTAAGTAATTTACTTGTTTTTGGTAGAAAATAATATTATTTTAAGATTAAATTGCTTTGGTATAGAAGATTCTTTTACATGAAACTATTTTTTCTGGGTGAGTTGTTCTTAATTGTCTTGGTTTTTCCTTTTGTTTTAGTATATCAATTATTGCTGAGGAGAAACGCAACTTATACCTGAAATGCCTGCATTCTCTTACTTGAATTGTCAATTGTGTCTTTTTTCCCCATCATAGCTTATCATTTTCTCTAACTTATCTTCCTTCATCCACTAAGGGCCATGGAGACTGTTATTAGTCAACATGGTCTTGATATTGAAGCTTTGAAGTCATCACGCCTTCCTTTGTCTGGTGGAGCTCAAACAGGTAATTATTTTCATTTTAATTAAACCAAATCTGCTAATCATACTTTTTTGGTGATGTTGAGATAACTGTGCAGCCATTTTTCTGCAGGGTCTTCTCAGGCTGTTGGAGTTTCAAAAGATTCCAAAACAGGTTTGGCCGAAAATGAGATGTCTAATATGGACCCGTTTTCTACAAGCAGACCACCTGTTGGCCCTAGCAGTACAGGGCAGGATTATTATCAAGGCTCTACTACTCATCGGAGTAGTCAGTCTTTTGATCATGAAAGTCCATCTAGCTTGGACTCTAGGTCTGCCAATTCACAGTCACAAGAAAGGCGTGATACAGCAAACTGGGACAAACAGGTGAATCGAAAGGATGGTAAAAAAGCCACCACTAAGAGGAAGAGGGGAGATACATCCATACCTACAGAACCACATCTTGATAACCCTCAACATCTTGATACTCGAAATGCTATAGTTAATACGAGGAAGGGAAAGATAAACAAGGTTGAACCACCGGCTGGTTTCCCAATTAAAGGTGGTGAAAATGCTAATTTTAATATTGCTCCAAGTAGTGGTCAAATGGAACATTTTACATCTTTCTCTGGAAGCATGAGACCACTGCTTAGAGCCAAGCAAGAAGGTCAAAATTTGATAGAAAAGCAGTTGGATTTGACAAACACTAGCAATTCGATGTCTCGGGCTCCGAATGCAAAACTCCCTGAAGAAATGGAAGTTTCTTCTACTCATAATGCTTTAGCACAGCAGCAGGCTGCTCCTGTACCTCTTACACATGACACTATGGGTGTGTGGAATCAAAGTAAAGCTGGGTTTCCATTTGATAAGTCTCAAGTTCCCAGGTTTTCTTCTAATGTTGTTGTCCCAAGTAATATGACAGCAGAAATTCAAATGCAGCAGTTAACATCTCCATCACCTGGATCAAGTAAGAATTTGGAAAACATTGTTTTTAAAGTTGCAGAATTAACTTGTTGGAAAGCAATGCACCTGAATTTTTGTGCTGGAAAAATTAAAGATGTTTCATATTAATCAGGATCAAAATTGGTATAGAAAAATTTGGACCTTGAACCATGTCCTTAAACAATCTCCTGACCTCCAGATTAGTTGATTTTGATATCAACTTTGGTTGAATTAAAACCATGAATTATCTTTGTTCTTGAATGGTATTTTCTCCTTTGTTCATTTATTTACAAACGAAGAAACTTTTCAAGTTAGCGATCAAAAAGAAACTATTCAAGTTGGGGTTAATCTTATTAAGGAGGCCGAACCTCCTCTAATATCTCCCGGGTCATTGAGTAATTAAGGCTCACATTATATTGTTGGAAATTCAGGTTCTTTTGGCAAGATTCAAGGAGGTGTTCCAGTTACATCTAGTTCATATCAAGTGGCAGAACCAAGATTCTCAAGTCCAATGCAATACAGTGGGGCGATGCCTTCAACTGGAAAGGTCTCTGAGCATGATGGAGGAAATACTAATATATTAGCCGACGCAAATAAGATATTTCAGGTACTCAATTTCCCCCCTTCTGTTTGCTACTTTTAGGCAAAATGAGGGCATTGTGCTCAATTGTGTCCATGCTGAACTTCAGTGATTTGTAGTGTTCTCACATGATATATGAGGATGAAGGCGAAATAAAAGAGAACATAGCTACTACAATATGATTACCATATGTGTTTCTTCTTTGAAATGTAAGGGCAAACATGTAGTTCTGAGAATATGTGTATACTGCATGTGTTCTGTGTGACTTCGATCCTTTTGTTTTATCATTTTGCCCATCTTCTTAACTGATGTTGTCTTGCTGTGATTTGATACGTGTAGATTATTTTTAAATTTGTTCTGCACATGAAACCGTTTGCAACTCTACTGTTTGAAAGCTTGTGTATGTAATTTGCTTATGCTACATTTGTTCATAGGCTGGAAGGCAAAATAGTGCATTAGAAATGAGTATGCTGAGAAGTGCAGCTGTGAGGGATACTGGTAAAACTCCAGTCCACCTGGCTTCTGGCTCTCCTGGCATGCCTTTCAAGGAACAGCAGTTGAAACAGCTCAGAGCGCAGTGCCTTGTCTTTTTAGCCTTTAGGTAGTTTGTTTTATTTTCGTTCTGATGCTATTCTTTTTGGTATCTGGTTCAAATCTTTGTCTTGGTTGGGTTAAATTGTGGTTTTCTGCATGCAGAAATGGTTTGATGCCAAAGAAACTTCATCTTGAAATTGCACTGGGAAATGTTTTTCCTAAAGAAGGTAACTATTTTCAATTTTATTTTAATAAAAAGTCCTCAATTTTTACTAACTTGCCAAGTTGCAGCAACTTTTATATTACTGTCCTTGATGTATGAAATTATAAAATCTTAGGTGGCAGTACGGATGGGCCTCGAAAAGAGTTCATTGACCATAAAGGAAAAACACAATTTTCAAATGAGCCAAACAGCATTTCTGATTCCACTACACCATATGGAAGACTTAACAATGAGAGGGAAACTGATAAAATGCTTCCCGGTGCCTCATCCACCGGAAAATTCCTGGAGACTGACTCTTTGTCAAAAGAAACTGAGAACCCAAATATGGAAGAAAAGAATGGCCCACCTCCGGATCTCTTTGTTCTCGCTGAAGAAAAAAAGCATCTTCTTGTTTCACAAAAACCAGAATCTGAGACACAGACCCTGGAGACCACAGCCTCACCAGCATGTTTAACCATGACATCACAGCAGCCTGAATCTTCAGGTGCAAGGAGTGGTTTACCTGTTAGTAATCCTGTGGAAAATATGGAAAATGGACATTTGCAAGTTGGAAGGGTTAACCAAACTTCTTCCCTAATGGGTATGAATAAGCAGAATTCTGAGATAATCAGCTGGACTGGAGTTGGCAATCAGAATGAAGTTTCCAGGGGACTGTTACCAGCCTCTGCTGGTCAGCCAGAGTTGGTGTCTGAAAGAAACAATAATGCACCTGGTCAGTTCCCAAATCTTGGTAGCAGCAGTGCTCTGGGTAGTCAACATACTGATAATCACCCGACTTCTTTTTCATTTGGAGATCGTTGGAAACCAATTTCTGGAATTGGCAATGATCATCACTCAGCAAGTGCATCAAAGGACGCTCACATGATGCCAAAACACGTTTCTCATGGTGAGAATAGTATAACCAATCTATGTCCAGAGTTTTTTTCTTTTGCATTGATCTTGCTACTTCTGTTAATTGTGGTGGTAGGTGATTCATAGGTATCAGAATTTCAAAATAAATGCTTTTTAGTTATATAAAATCAGTTCCTCTTATTGACACTGAAAATGACCTCTTTTTTTTTTTTTTTTAACTACAGGACAAGTAAAGGAAGATAACCGTACTGATTTGCCACCTTCACCAAAATACACTATGTCAGAGAAGTGGATTATGGCTAAGCAGAAAAAGAAGCTTCTGGATGAACAAAATTGGACTCTAAAACAGCTAAAAGCAAGGCAAAAAATTGCCACATGTTTCCACAAGTTAAAGGTCCGTTAGAAAGATAGTATGTGACTTCAATTATTGTTTATGTCCTTTTATTACCATGACATATTTTCCTTATAATTCCTGCCTGATGATTGGTATGGGTTTAATTTATAGTTAGTATTATTGTTTTTCTTTTGGGGGAAGGGGAGTGGGGGCGCATGATGGGGTTCTGGAGGTTACTGTAAAACTGAAATTCAGCTTAAATAATCCCCTAACAAAACTTCTGTCAAATACAAAAGGGAACATATGCACATACTTTAAATAGAATTATATTTAAAACTGATACAACTGTGTTAGAAGTTTTAGGGGAAGGATTGGATTTAGAATTCAAGGACTAATGTCTCTAACTTAATTGTTTTCTTATGGAAAATGTCTCTGGAGTGATAGCAATCATAATAAATTTCAAGTATGTGTACTGTGAAAGAATGTTGCGATCCAGAAAAGTTAAACATGATGGATGTATAAAATTTGTATCTTGTTTCTTTGTGAGAGTGGCATTAAGAAGGTATTGGTGAAGGAACGCAGTGCTGCTCGATGACTTGATCATGGGGGCTTTGGATAACATAAAAATTCTCTCTCCTGGAATGATGGAAGAATGGAAATCTGGGTGTCAGTTTACCTCTTTAGTAAGATTGGCACCTCATAGCTTGATGTGAGGATCACGAATTAAAAAATGAATAAAAACTTTAATATAACTATCTGCTGCCGTGTAAGTTGTGTGTTATGCTCTGCAATCTTAGTTGTGTTTGGATAGCGCTGAACAGAGTTGCACAAGAAAAGTTTTTGGGCACATAATAATGTTCACATCACTGAAGGGATATTTATATGATTTGCTTGTTATTTTTCATGTGCTTTTATTATTCACGTGTGTCTCACTGTTCAAACAATACATCAGTTACGAAAAGGAAATTATGTACTTGTCTTGTTTGCCTTGAAGATGTTGGAGTTGATAAATGATTTCCATATCATGGTTTTGCCTAGTTGTTATGTGGTTGGAGCTTCAACCTGGGTTTGTCATGTGGAAATGGAACCAGTTACTGATATGCGACCATACCTGTGCCTTTTGCCTGACCTTTTTTGTTGACTCTTGCTTCTTTACAATGTATATGTGTTGTTTAATAGATTTGATGGTTCTATTCTGTGTGCATGAATTTGTGTTCCCTTGTGTACATATGATGACTATTTCTTTGTAGAAAGATAAATTGAACCAGATGCATGGTTTGATGGGTTCATTTTGGTCCTGTATTTGATATTTTATGCGCCTCATGTACTGCATTTTACTACTTGTAGGAAAATGTGAGCTCATCTGAAGATATATCTGCAAAAACCAAAAGTGTTATAGAACTGAAAAAACTACAACTCTTCGAGCTGCAACGCCGTCTCCGGAGGTTATTGTTCATCCTTTATGATCTTCCATGTGGAAACCAATTACTCCCTCTGTCCTTTACGGAATTGCCTTCTTTACAGAAAAAATGAATTTTAAGGACCACTTTAATGCTTTCCTACCGAATTATATGGAACTATTTTAATGCTTTCTTGTAAAATTTTAAGTAACTATTTTAATGCTTTCCTACCTACTTCTCATGTGTTTATATTCAATTATTAATCTTACTTTTAAATTTAAAAATCCAAAGTACTTGCATAAAATGTAATTAGGGAGATGAAAAAGGTTATTGTGGAAAAAGGGGAAATAAATTATTTGAATTTTGGATTGGATTCTTAAAAGGGAAGTGTAGACCATTTATTCAGGACAGAGGGAGTATATATTATCTTTGTTTCTCAGTCTAAATGGTACAAATCTTTTCTCTATATTTTGTTTTATTTTCTAGACACTTAATCCTTGTTTTGTTTCATTTGGGCAGTGAATTTTTGAATGATTTCTTCAAACCAATCAATACTGAAATGGATCACTTGAGAAACTGTAAGAAATTTAGACATGGTAGGAGGATAAAACAACTTGAAAAGTTTGAGCAAAAGATGAAGGAAGAGCGACAAAAGAGAATTCGGGAGAGGCAAAAGGAGTTCTTTGGTGAAATAGAGGTTCACAAGTACGTACTCTCTTTTTGTCCAGTGTGTGTCAATACCTTTAGCTTTCTATGTTTTTTGAGGAGCTATGGTAATCATTACTTCCATTTCTCCTATTTCATTTGGTTTGTTGTGCATGCTTTTCTGACTTGCTTTCTAATCTGGACTTCAGGGAAAGACTGGATGATGCGTTTAAAATTAAAAGAGAGCGGTGGAAGGTTTTCAATAAATATGCGAAGGAGTTCCACAAAAGGAAGGAACGCATCCATCGTGAGAAGATTGATCGGATTCAACGTGAAAAGATAAATTTATTGAAGATCAATGATGTGGAGGGATATCTGCGAATGGTGCAGGTATGTTCTAAATTTTACTGACTTTAGGATTGCATCTTATTTTTATTCTTTTTGCATAACATTTTTGAAACTCATGATAGGATGCCAAATCTGACCGTGTTAAGCAACTTCTCAAAGAGACGGAAAAATATCTTCAAAAGCTCGGATCCAAGCTACGAGATGCAAAGGCTGTGGCAAGTCAATTTGAGCATGATATGGATGAAAGTGGAAGTGGAGGTGCTACTGAGAAGAGTGAGCCTAGTTGTGAAAATGAAGATGAAAGTGATCAGGCAAAGGCAAGTTTGTTCTCTGTACACTACAGTTTTTTTGAAGTTCCCGCTCATTGTGTTATTTTATCATTGTTTTGCAGCATTACATGGAAAGCAATGAGAAGTACTATTTGATGGCTCATAGGTATGTATATGGCTTCTTTATCATGGATTTATTGTTGATGTCACCTTGTTTGCTGCTTTAGAATAGAATTCCTCACTTTGTAACATTTATTTAGTGGTGGTTGAACTCAGCTAACCTCTGGTTCCTTTTTTGCTCTTTAAGAGATTTCCTTTCTTAACGTAGAAGTTGGAACATCTATTTTTTTTTTAAAATTTCAATAAATATGAAAGTCTGACTGTCTTGACGCTGTCAATTTGACAAATTATTTTCCCGTAATAGTACTGATTTACAGCTCTAACCAAGTATCTTACAATCAACTTTGGTTTTTGCAGTATAAAAGAGAATATCGCGAAGCAGCCATCTATTCTTAATGGTGGAAAATTGAGAGAGTGAGTAGAATGTGATCTGATAGATATATATATTATCTTATGTTGGGGGAAGGATAAAAGGGTTGATCTTCTTTTTCTCAACTTTAAAAGCAATATTTTTTTGGGGGGTGTGGGTTGGGGGGCTGTTATATCCATTTGAATTGATCAAGGGAGGTGTTTTTATTAACACCTCATGTGTGATTTTTCTAAAAATGGTATTTTTGACGTTCAGGTATCAAATGAATGGCTTAAGGTGGTTGGTGTCTCTATACAACAATCATTTGAATGGTATACTTGCTGATGAAATGGGTTTGGGTAAAACTGTTCAGGTAGGGATTGATTATGAGTCCTCCCTAAACCATTCACAGTTTGTTTCCAGTTTACACGTCCATAATCTAAAACATGTTTGTTTTTAGGTTATTTCTTTAATTTGTTACCTGATGGAAACAAAAAATGATCGAGGACCTTTCCTAGTGGTTGTGCCATCTTCAGTGTTACCCGGATGGGAATCAGAAATTAACTTTTGGGCCCCTAGTATTCTTGGGATCGTCTATGCTGGGCCCCCTGAGGAGAGACGTAGGCTATTCAAGTAATCCCATTAAAACCGAACTGCTATACTTCCTTATGTATTTTATTTATATTTATGCAGAAGCTCAAAAAGTACTTTACATTGCAGGGAAAGAATAGTTCAACGGAAATTTAATGTCCTCCTTACTACATACGAGTATCTGATGAATAAGCATGACAGACCTAAACTAAGCAAATTACACTGGCATTATATAATAATCGATGAAGGCCATCGGATAAAGAATGCTTCCTGCAAGTTAAATGCTGAGTTGAAGCATTATCAAAGCTCTCACAGATTGCTGTTAACTGGAACTCCACTGCAGGTTTCAGGATCTCTTTTCGTGTGCTCTTCTTTTATTTATTGTTTGCACTCATTTTCTGCGGTTTAATAAATGTGTATTGTCTTTCCTTTGTGTATTTATGCAGTATCCTGATTACTTTCTATTCTTGTGTTTTGATTAGAATAATCTCGAGGAGTTGTGGGCGCTACTAAATTTCTTGTTGCCCAATATTTTTAATTCATCAGAAGATTTTTCTCAGTGGTTCAACAAACCATTTGAAAGTAGTGGTGATAGCACAGCTGACCAAGTAAGCTTTGGAATGTTGTATTTGAGAATTGATGTTTTAAAAACTATTGTGGCTCCGGTTGCATTAAAATCTGACAGTCGTGTATGTATTGTTGGCATATATTGACAAGGCCTTACTCTCTGAGGAGGAGAATCTATTGATCATAAACCGTCTTCACCAAGTTCTTCGACCATTTGTCCTTCGGAGGCTGAAGCATAAGGTTCCTAAAATTTGTTTTCTGCTTATCAATAATATTTGCGTTTGGAATGTGTTTTTTTTCTTGGATTTATTTGTGTTTGTGTGGCTTTGAAATCTGGTTTCTTATATGCATGTAATGTGTTTATATATGAATGTGTACGCATACAGACATGCATGTCTATGGTTTTCTGGAATTCTTTCTTTTGTATCCATTTATGTATTCTGGTCAAGGAAATGTTTTGTCGCCATAAAACTTTTAAGAAATGACTTGGATATACTAACATTGTGTCTTATCCATGATAATCCCATACATGTCAGTTGATCAACAAAATCCTGGTTAACTTCATTATTTCTGTATGGAAGGCATGTGCAGACTTGGTAGTTTGATTATGATATGCAGTGCTGCATGATTGATTTGAGGTTAACTTCCAATAAGACTTGACTTCTGAATATTTTCTTTAGGTGCTTAGTGCATCTGGCTTTTGTATTTGATTTGTTATGGAGTGTGTTACATTGAGAAATTTGATATAAAATGTATTGCTTCTGGGCCCTTGGTAATATTTTATTGAAGTTTCTGTTCTATCTTTAAAAAGGCATTCAATTGTAAATGTTGAGTTTTGGAAGTTTCTATGTTAATGTTCCTGCATTTTAATTTCTTTGTGGCAGGTTGAAAATGAACTACCCGAAAAGATTGAGAGACTTGTAAGATGTGAGGCTTCTGCTTATCAGAAGCTTTTGATGAAGAGGGTAGAAGATAATTTGGGTACAATTGGAAATTCCAAGGTATTTTTAGTTCTCCTTTCAATTTAGGGAGGTGAACTGTTAAGTGTATCTTATTATAATTTACACATTTTTTTTCAGGCCCGGTCAGTGCACAATTCTGTTATGGAGCTTCGAAATATATGTAATCATCCATATCTCAGCCAGCTTCATGCAGAGGAGGCATGTTCTTTACCTGTTCATTTTAAGTTTTTATTTGCTCATGTAAAAGATGCTGAACGGGAGAAGGAAGCAATTTTCATTATTACCTTGTGTTCTCAAGATAAACTTCTTTGTCTGATTGCTTCTTGTAGGTTGATACCTATATACCAAAGCATTATCTGCCACCAATTATAAGGCTTTGTGGGAAGCTTGAGATGTTAGATCGATTACTTCCCAAGCTAAAAGCAACAGATCATAGGGTACGGAAGGCATTTTACCTGTGTCTAGCGACATTATTTTTTGTTTAACTCTCTCTTTTTATGAATATTCCAGTTGTTGGACTTGATATCAGAGTGCAACTGATTGGAACTTGTCACTGTGCAGGTTCTTTTCTTTTCCACAATGACTAGGCTACTTGATGTTATGGAGGAATATCTCAACGGTAAACAATATCGGTACCTCAGGTTGGATGGACATACATCTGGGGGTGATCGTGGTACCCTTATTGACATGTTCAATAAACCGGATTCTCCCTTTTTTATATTTCTTCTCAGGTGATTCTTTTTGTGCGTATTATACTTTTATGTCTGCTTTTACTGGGTTAGGTGGTTCAATAGGTTACGGAAACTTCGGGTTAGAGGGAGAGCCTGCAGGGGCTGTGCTATGATTTAGCTGTAGGTTAAACCTTACATGTGAAGTTGGAAGCAACAAAAGGTGTGCTTTGTAGTGTCAAAAGCACTTTCCGATAAAAGGTGGTTTTTATTATTGAGTTTTTGTCTGAAATGGACAAAAGTGGTTTTGGTGGTGAGAGGAACACTTTTAGTGCTTCGTGGAGAAGGACTGCAAGGTGATTATGGAGGATGCATTTCATGTTTGATGATTTTTCTTATGTGCCTCCAACAGATGCACTTTATACAAAAGCTCTACCAAATAGGCTGTAAGAATCCTACACTAATTTAGTAAAATCTCACTTGGGTTCTAGAATTAGGCCACCATATATTGGGTTGCTTCGTGCTTGACACTGACGTAAGTTGTTACTAGCAAGTAGTGAATAAAAAGTATAGAAGTTCTGTTGTGCTGATATGTGTCTGCAGGCATGATTGTGTGCACATGAGTGTAAATGGTACTGACATATGTATGATTTTGATAGCATTCGGGCTGGTGGTGTTGGAGTAAATCTTCAAGCTGCAGATACAGTGATAATATTTGACACTGACTGGAATCCGCAGGCAATTTTCAAAATTACTGTTCAATGATTTATATTTTGAATTTAAACCATATAGTTTCAATTCTATAGTTGATTTATTTTTTCATTGTAAATTTTCAGGTTGATTTGCAAGCTCAAGCAAGGGCTCACAGAATTGGCCAGAAGAGGGATGTGCTTGTTCTTCGATTTGAAACAGTATGCAATTTCTCCCCTGGGCTATGTTTCAATTTGAAATGGCTCTTTGTCTTCTCTATTTATGTCTTGAAATTAAATTATCTACACTTTAGGAGTCTGGATGTCTAAGTGCTTGAATTGTTTCTTTTGTATAAGGTTCAAACTGTTGAGGAACAAGTCAGAGCTGCAGCTGAGCACAAACTGGGAGTAGCGAATCAGAGCATTACTGCTGGTTTCTTTGACAACAATACAAGGTTAATTTGAATTGTTGCTGAGCTAAACTCTGTTGCATACTCTTCTAAGGAAGTTGCTAATTGTTCTTGAAAATTGTTTTACCACAGTGCTGAAGATCGAAGAGAATATTTGGAGTCCCTTTTGCGTGAGTGTAAGAAAGAAGAAGCTGCACCTGTATTAGATGATGATGCTTTAAATGATCTCTTAGCTCGCAGGTACATACAGTGACGATTTTTGTTGTTTATATTTTGCTCTTGACGTGACTGGTCGTCTGAATGAGATTTCCTGTTTCAGCATCAATTTTATAGGGAATAGCATTTCCATCCGTAGGTTTCTTGAATAGATGGGGCACTCTGTAGACTATGGTACCTTGCCGTTTTGCTTTGGCTTTCATGACATTTACTGTTTTCATAAGCAATGATGAATTTGCTGTCCTATTTTTTCCCTCCTGTTAAAATTATCTACAAACTCAGAAGGGCTGGGAATTTCGCAGTCAGAAGTCATTAGTATGTTGGATTTGGTTAATGATTAATACGCAAAGCCATTTTTCGCTTGCTGGATTTTGTTTGTCATTATTATTTGAATTTTTTTTTGCTTGCTGATTAATGATTAATGAAGGAAATTTTTTTTTTATGCTAAGTTTTTTGGTCGATTTTTTTATTTAAAGTTGATTTATCAATGATTGCCTCTCTTCCTGCAGTGAGCCAGAAATTGATGTATTTGAAACTATTGACAAAAGAAGACGGGAAGAAGAGATGGTATTCACTTACATTTGTACTCTGCTGTCTCTTTGGTTTTACATTGCATAAGTATCCTTGTATATCTTGCATGCTACCTGTTCCTCTGATGATGCAGCTTTATTAAAAAAAATAATTTTGTAGGCAACATGGAGGAAATTAGCATGTGTTCAAGGCATGGATAGTTCTGAAACTCTGCCTCCTTTGCCTTCTCGCCTCGTTACAGACGATGACTTGAAGGAGTTCTGTGAAGTAATGAAGGTATATGAGGTGCCAAAGACTGGTGAAGTGTCTAATGTCGGGGTAAAGCGGAAGGGTGGGGCTCTTGGGGGCCTTGATACTCAACGTTATGGCAGGGGCAAACGGGCAAGAGAGGTTTGTTTTTCATATTTGATTCTTATTGCTTGATTGTATCCTTTATGTTCTTGTGTTTCTTTGACCACAAAGCTGCTAATTGAATGTGAATCTGTTTCTTTCAATGCTTTTTAGGTGCGTTCATATGAAGAACAATGGACAGAAGAGGAATTTGAAAAGTTGTGTCAGGCTGACTCACCTGATTCCCCCACAAAATCAAAGGAAGAATTTTTGGAGTCAAACTTGCCAAAAGATGACAGTGGGTCTGTGGTGGCTGTTTGTAAAACAGAACTTCCTGCTCCACTTCCACCACACTTACCATTACCGTCTGTGGAGCTGCCCCAGATACAGCAAAGTAAAGAGGTTACACCACCAGCTAAACGAGGCCGTGGAAGGCCAAAAAGAGCAACACTGGATCAATCACCAACTGCGATGGCTCTTACAGCACCTTCTGGAACTGTCAAAGTGGATACTGGGTTACAGAGAGGAGTGGTGTCGAGCCCTGTAACAAATTCAGGCCCTGATTCATCACCTAGTTCTGTTAATGTACAGGGTATTGGTGGAATTGTACAACCTAATAATATCGTGGCCTCACCTAGCTCTCAGCCAACTGCTCCTAAACCTTCTGTTACTCCTGGTTCTCAAACGACCATTGTCAGCCCATCTGCATCAACACAAGTAAGAGGACAAGGTCGGAAAACTCAAAGTGGATTAGAAGCACCCAGGCGTAGGGGAAAGAAACAGGTGCCACAATCACCTGGTGTTTCTGGTGGATTAGCTGGTTCTGATCCAAAACAAAATGAAGTATCACAGAACACATCTGTGAACCCATTAGAAAATCAAGCCATTGGCATGAGCGAAACTGTTTCTTGTACTTCTGCAGTCCAACATCCTGATTCTTTACCTGGTTCTGTTCCTTTACAAGGTGCCAATGGGACTGATCATCAAGTTGGTGGTGCAATGGCTTTGACTTCTCAGCCAACCCTTCCTTCCCCATCTGTTGCTCCTTCCTCTCAATCTTCTCCTTCCCCTTCTGTACCTGTGCAAACGAAAGGGCAAAACCGGAAGGCTCAAAGTGGCGCAGGAGCACAGCGGCGTAGGGGAAAGAAACAGGTGCCAGTATCACCTGCTGTTCCTGATGTGTTAGATGCTCAGGATTTAAAACCAAATCTGCAACCACAGGATAAACCTGGAGATTTATCTGTGAGCAAAGACAGTGCTGCGAGAAGTAAGCAAGAGGCTGATGGTTTACCTGGTCAGAATCTGAACTCAACTGAAGAATCAGTAAATTCAACTGAAGCCAAGCAGACAATAAGCTCATCAATGATACACGAGACTGCCCTCAGAACCCTGGGTAAATACTGTGCATGCATGCATGTTTAGGAATAATTTTTCACAACTGAAATCATGATAAATTTCCTTACATAAACTGACATTTTAATATTGTGCAGGCCCTGCGACAGGGGAAAGCCTAAATGTTATTGCATGCAATGCTACTGTGACAAAAGAGGCTTTGCCTGAAAGTTGCTCATCCAAACCTAAGAATGACAAGGTTTCAGGGAATGAAGGTGCTGCCATACCAGCTGAGGTGAATAAGAGCCAGAGTTTGGAGGATAAAGCTTGTCCAGCTATTGCAACTTCCATAACTGCGGCTCCAGCTCATACTCCTTTAACTGATTCCTTTCCCAGTTCCACTGCTGTGGAAAACACCAGTGAGACAAAATATGACGTTGCTAAGATTGCTCCTAGCTCTCAGTCAACGCCTTTGTACCATTCTGTTCCTCTGGCATCTCAATCTATCACTCCTTGCCCTTCCGAATCACTAGAAGTCAAACGGCAAGGTCGAAAGACTTCAAACAGAGCAGAAGCACCCCGTCGTAGGGGAAGGAAGCAGGCTCCGGTGTTACCTGCTGTTTCTGATGGTCCAGCCGGTCAGGATCCAAAATTAAATTCTCAATTACAGAATGCATCTGCTGTTACAATGGGAAGTAAGTCTGTTGCTCCGAGAAGTAAGCAAGGTACTGATGGACAGGAACTGACAAATGCTATTCAGGCCCAGACAAGCCAAGTGCATTTGGCTAGCAGTTTAGTGGGTCATGATCCAAAAAGAAAAGAGCAGTCAGGCTATTCTGCCCACAATAGGCAACCTACAAACTCAACATCAGCACTTGACAGTGCTGCTGGATCCTCTGATAAGAGTTCTGCTTTGGGCCGCATCCAGACTGCTGATGTAAATGATGTTGCTCGTGTGATGAAGGAGGTCTTTTCTGGAACAATTTTGTCAAAAGCTAAAATTCCTGAAACTTTTGGGAGAGAAGGTAGGGTTGCCCCCTGTATACCTTTATCAAGTAAGATTCCTGTGGACACAGCCAAAAGCCAATGTTTGGAGGATAAATCATGTCCTACTCTGCCAACTTTGGAAACAGCAGCTCATGCACTTGACCTTACTGGGACTGATGCAAAAGGGGAGAGGGACAAGACACCTGCTTTGAATGAAACCCATGTTCCCATCACTAATATGGACCAACCTGAAAGCAAGACGGCTGTGGGCTCCATCAAAGAATTGAAAGGTTCGAAACAACTTTCTGTTGATGGCACAACTAGGGTGAGTAAGACTGTTTTTCAACCAGTGTCTCCAGATGTTGATGTGACTGCTTCTAGTATAGGGGCCTGTGGGAGTGAGGTAGGTTCATCTTTGGTATTTTCAAGTAGTGTTGAGCATCCTCAGGTGATTGGTGGAAACAAAACTGAATCTTTGTCAGGAGAGTCTCCTAAATCCTCTTCTGTTGATTTAAGTGACAATAAGTGTCCTACGATTTCCATGAATACTGACAATGCTAGTCTTCATCTTGGATTGACACCTCCTGTTCCTGAGGGCCCAGTTGAGTCAGGTGTGGTGGGCCCTCCTGCTATGATTGATTCTGAAAACAAGATAGAGCCTTGTGTTAAAGAGCATCCAACATCTCCTCCTTGTAATGCGGCCAGCCTTGAGTGCGCTCCCCTAATTCCCAAAGATTCTGATGATGTTAGCAATCATTCTAAAGACACTTCACCCATTTCTGCAAGTCCAGATCGTTCAGCTGTCATTCCTGATATTCCTGAAATGACTGAAACAAATGCCGTAGACAAAACAGAGCCTTCTTCCAAAGAGTCTCGAGAATCTTCCCCTCATGATAATGTATCCACAACATTTGAAATCGTTTGTCCAGGAGAGAGTGCACCCATGTCTGTTGGTTTAGAGGATTCGGAGCTTCCTGGCATGGCTGAGAATGACACTGGAGAAATGGTTGAGTCTGCTTCAAAAGGTTGTCCAAAATCTTCTCCTGTTGATATAAGCCATGAAATTTCCACAACTATTACCACAATCCCAAATATTGTGTTTGGTGGGGGTTGTATTGACAAGGTTGATGTGCCTTGTACAGAATCTGAAGCTGCTAATTGTTCTGGTGAAGGTAATTTTTTGAATTCTGAAATTTCCTTGAAGGCTGATGATTTCGAAGTCACTCTTGGGTCAGCTGATGTTGCCTCGGGGCATAATACTATGCATGATATTCCTACTGAAAAGGGCATCTTGGAACTTCGAACTGATGTGATTGAGGATGGTAGTATTGATGTGTGCAATGTGGAAGTTGTCCCCTCCGAGGGTGATCAAATGAATGTTTCTTGTGTTGGTTGTTATCCATCTGCAAAAGTATCAGACACGAGTTTACCTGCATCTTCATTGTTAACTGTGGGAGAAATCAATGACTCATCTGATAGAGGTCAAGTTGACAGCTATGTATCACAGGAGAACCCAAAAAGTTCTGGTGCAGCATTGGTTGTTTCTCAGGATGATGGTTTCGTTTCAGGAGATAGATCAGAAATCTTACAGTCATCTTCCTTGGTGGAAGAGGAACCAGTAGGGGGCGCATCTGTGAAGTGCCAAAATTCCAGCTCGTCATCTTCAGAGGAAAGGAAAGATTCAGTTACTGAAAAGGATGTTATTTTGTCTGAGGAACTTATACCAAAAAACTTGGATGTTCCTTTATCTTTAATTACACAGGAAGAAAATATTGAGGGTTCATCGGAGGAGAGGCCAAGTTGCAGTTCCATACTACTGGATGATTCAAAAGGTCCTGGAGCTTTAACAGTTGTTCAAATTGATTTATCTCAGGTTTGTGAAACTTTGCAAGAGAATGTTGTATCAGAAGGTATGGATCCACCTTCATCTTCCTTAGTGACTGGAGAAGAGCCGACTGAGGAAATATCTAAGAAGAATCAAGTTTGCAGATCTGTACCTGTGGAGGAACCAGAAGTTTCTAGAGCTGAAAGAGATGCTCGAATTGATTCGTCTCAGGTTGATGGCATTTTACCGCAAATGGTTGTGGACAACTTAGGTTCTCCTCTATCTTCTTTAGTGACAGAGGAAGGAAAGATTGGGGACTCATTGGTAAAATGTGTAATTGGCAGTCCAGTACAAATGAAAGAAGAAGACAAGATTGATGGAATATCTATTAAATGTTTAAGTGGGAATTCAGACCTACTGGGAGACTCACAAGGATCTGATGCTGAAATGGATGTTTCTCAGGCTCGTGGGTTTCTAACAGACACTGAAAGTGTTATTGTGCCTTCATCTTCTGCAGCAGTTAAGGAAGGAAAGATTGAGTGCTCATCTGAGAGGGGTCCAGTTAACAGATCAATAGTGCTGGAGGAAACATCTGAAGATTTAGTTACTGATAATGTGGTTGTTTCTCGGGTTGGTGTGTTTGTGCCCAAAAATATGTTAGAAGCTGCGGTTCAACCTTTATCTACTTTGACAAAAGAGCAGGAAAAGACTGAGTGCTCTTCTGAGAAGGATCAAGATGGCAGCTCAGTACAACTGGATGAACCAAATGGAAAGGAAGATGAAATGGATCAAATGGAAACGCCCAGATATTCTGGGGATTTGCCAGACTGTATTGTATCAGAAAGTGTGGATTTGGAAGAGAAGATTCAGGGCTTATCTGAGAAGGATCCTGTAAGCAGCTTAGCACCACAGTTGGAATCAAAGGTTTCTGGAACCTGAGATGGTTGATCATTTGGATGCATCTAAGGTTGGTTGACTCATTT